>NC_044390.1:9563366-9872156 GCF_006542625.1 Nomascus leucogenys | reverse complement strand
ACTTTGGGAGGCCGAGGCCAAAGGATCGCTTGAGCTCCGGAGTTCAATTCTAGCCTGGGCAACATAGTGAGACCTCATCTCTACAAAACAGGACAAAACAAAACAAAAAGCCAGGCATGGTGGTGCACACACCTGTAGTCCCAACTACTCAAGAGGCTGAGGTGGGAGGATCACTTGAGCCTGGAGGATCACTTGAGCCTGGGAGGTTGAGACTACAGTAAGCTGTGTTCATGCCACTGCACTCTAGCCTAGATGACAGAATGAGACCCTGTCTCCAAAACAAATGAACAAACAAACAACAAATCACAGGGCTGGGCATGGTAGTTCATGCCTATAATCCCAGTACTTTGGGAGGCTGAGGCGGGTGGATCACCTGAGGTCAGGAGTTCAAGACCAGCCTGGCCAACATGGTGAAACCCTGTCTTTACTAAAAAATACAATAATTAGCTGGGCGTGGTGGCTAGCGCCTATAATCCCAGCTACTTGGGAGGCTGAGGCAGGAGAATCACTTGAACCCGGGAGGCAGAGGTTACAGTGAGCTGAGATCGTGCCACTGCACTCCAGCCTGGGCGACAAGAGCAAAACTCTGTCTCAAAAAAAAAAAAAAAAAAAAAAAACCACAAACAAATACACAAATCACAAAAATTCGGATACTTTTATATACCCACTAGATTTGCAAAAATTGGGAAGTCTGACAATATCAAAGTTTGGCCAGGATATGAAGCAGTAGGTGCTCTCATACACTTCTAGTAGCAGTGGACATTGACACAACACTTTGGAAATTAGTTTGCATTAACAAATGAGGTTGCAGATAAGCATATCCTATGACACAATAATTCTACTCCTAAGTATATACTGTGTGCTTATGTTTATTACAGTTTCTGTTTTACAATGTTCATAACAGCATTGTTCATTGTAGCTCCAAAATGGAAACATAAATATTCATTAGCTGTACAAGGGAGGAATAAATTGGGGTGTATTTATAAAATGGGGAGGCTGGGCATGGGGAGCTCATGCCTGTAATCCTAGCACTTTGGGAGGCTGAGGTGGGAGGGTCACTTGAGCCCAGGAGTTTGAGGCTGCAGTGACCTATGATCACACCACTGCTATGATCACAACACTACTCTCCAGCCTGGGTGACAGGGCGAGACCCTGTCTCAAAAAAAATAAATTAATAAAAATGAAATGGAAAGTTATACAGAAATGAAAACAAACTACAGCTGCAAGCAACAACATGAAGCAAAAGAAATAGGATACATACAGTATGATTCCATTAAAGAAAGGTCAAAAGTGGGCAAAACTAAACTATATTATTTAAGGATATACTTATGGGGAGTAAAACTGAAGAAAAGCCAGAACGTGATAAGGATGAAAGTTAGTGCTGGGTGCAGTGACTCAGGCCTGTAATCCTAGCACTTTGGGAGGCCAAGGTGGGTGGATTGCTTGAGGTCAGGAGTTCGAGACCAGCCTGGCCAACATGGTGAAACTTCTTCTCTACTAAAAATATGAAAATTAGCCGGGCGTGATGGCAGGTACCTGCAGTCTCAGCTACTCAAGAGACTGAGACAGGAGAATCACTTGAACTCGGGAGGCAGAGGTTGCAGTGAGCCGAGATCGCGCCATTGCACTCCAGCCTGGGTGATAGGGTGAGACTCCATCTCAAAAAAAAAAAAAAAAAAGATAAAAAATAAAAGATATTATCTAGAGTTATAAGGTCAATATTTTGAAGTATTTAGAGGAAAAATTAATATCCAAGCCTAACTTGTAGTAGGGGTTTATATTTACCTGAAATCCTGCAAGGGTAGATTATAGGTAAAATTATAAAATTGACAAAGTTTTTGGCTGTATGCCCTCTTCCCTTCTGGTTTTATTGTCTTGCGCAAATCCTGCATCTCATTTCTAATTTGTTTAATGAAGATGATAGCTACTCTCTTGACTTAAGGGGTTAATTCTTCCAGGAATTTGTATTTTAAGAGATTTATTTGAAGTAAACTTAAAGGCTTTATAGACCCCAAATAAAATCTCAAGATGATGGAACTTAAGCTATTTTTGAGAAATGTGAGGCCATTTTTCACAAGATGTCTTACTTGTAAGGTATTGTAAGTAACAAGTAACCACTGCTTGTAGAAGACCTATCAAAGAAGAGATTCCTTCTGGCTAGGGGCTGGTTTCTTTTGAAACTGACAAAGATTTAGGGCACTTTGCCTGAAGTTTTTTCTGTGTGAGAGGTGAAATCTCTACTAACTCAATGAACTGTAAATAGTGATAGACACTTTAGCTGCCCATGTATGAAACAGCTAGTCTCAGCTCAATCAAGTGAAATATAACCAACCACTAAAATATGAAACTTAGAAGTCCTTCATAAAAGAAACCAGAGGCTGGGCACTGTGGCTCATGTCTGTAATCCTAGTGCTTTGGGAGTCTGAGGCAGGATTGCTTGAGGCCAGCCTCTGTGAGACCCCATCTCTACAAAAAATTAAAACAAAACAGAAAACCTTATCTGGACATGATGGCATGTCCTTGTAGCCCCAGCTACTTGGGAGGTTGAGGCAGGAGGATCGCTTGAGCCCAGGAGTTTGAGTTACAGTGAGCTATGATCGTGTCACTGCCCTCCAGCCTGAGTGACAGAGAGAGACCAAGAAAGAAGCTGGAAAAATGACTGTTGGCTGGGATGAAATGAGTTTCTTTGACTTATAAAATGTAAATTTTAAGATCATTACTTTGGCAAAGTTAGAAAAGATATATCTTTATGCAAAAGTACAAGAATAAGACTTCTGCTGAATTTGAAATGTATTCTATAAATAATTATCCCCAAGATTGAACGGTCTTCTGTAATAGAAATTAGTGGAAAAAAAAGAATACTAGAAGTATTTTAGCTAACTGATTTGCTAGGTAATTTGTAGACCTGTACTTGCAGCTAACAGAATAAGTTTAAACAATTTGGACTATATTCTGGCTGTTGAATACCCAAAAGTCATGTGGTGCCAGTAATTACTAAGCCACCTCAAAATTGTGGGTAAAAACAATTGCTCCTATATTGGTTTAGATTTTAGCTCAACAATATACATTAAGTGATAAAATATGTAGATACACACACACACACACACGCACACACACGTATTTTCTTAAGAGTTTCAATTAGTTTATTTTCTGAGTAGTCAGGGAAACCTTTTTTTTTTTTTTTTTTTTTTTTTTTGCAATAGAGTCTCACTCTGTTGCCCAGGCTGGAATGCAGTGGCAGCATCTTGGTTCACTGCAACCTCTGCCTCCCGGGTTCAAGCGATTCTCATGTCTCAGCCTCCCGCATAGCTGGGATTACAGGCATGCACCACAATGCCCAGCTATTTTTTGTATTTTTAGTAGAGATGGGAGTTTCATCATGTTGGCCAGGCTGGTCTCAAACACCTGACCTCAAGTGATCCGCCCACCTCGGCCTCCCACAGTGCTGGGGTTACAGACATGAGCCACTGGACCCAGCCAGGAAGCCTTCTTTAATAGCTGTCAAAAATGGCCCTTTGAGTATCCTGATGTATCTTTGTTCTAGGGTGGCCAATCTCATCACCACATTAATAGAAATCTTGTTTTTTATTTCTAGTATCCAGTTTTTATGGAATTCTCACAGACACACAAGGACATGTGTATAAAGATGTTCACTGAGCCGGGTGCGGTGGCTCACACCTGTAATCCCAGCACTTTGGGAGGCCAAGACGGGCGGATCACGAGGTCAGGAGATCGAGACCATCCTGGCTAACACGGTGAAACCCCGTCTCTACTAAAAATACAAAAAATTAGCCGGGCACAGTGGCAGGCGCCTGTAGTCCCAGCTACTCAGGAGGCTGAGGCAGGAGAATGGCGTGAACCCGGGAGGCGGAGCTTGCAGTGAGCCGAGGCCGCGCCACTGCACTCCAGCCTGGGCGACAGAGCAAGACTCCGTCTCAAAAAATAAAAATAAAAAAATAAAGATGTTCACTGGAACATTTTAAAAACAAGAAATTGGAGACAAGCTGTGAAAATGTATTATAATGGGAAAGTTGTATTATGGTACAAAGATACAATGGGATGTAATTCAGTTGTTAAAATGAATGAACTAAATTTGTTTATTTATTTTGAGACGGAGTTTCACTCTTGTTGCCCAGGCTGGAGTGCAATGGCACGATCTCCGCTCACCGCAACTTCCGCCTCCCAGGTTCAAGCAATTCTCCTGCCTCAGCCTCCTGAGTAGCTGGGATTACAGGCATGCATCACCACACCCTGCTAATCTTTGTATTTTTAGTAGAGATAGGATTTCTCCATGTTGGCCAGGCTGGTCTCGATCTCCTGACCTCGTGAACCACCTGCCTCGGCCTCCCAAAATGCTGGGATTACAGGCGTGAGCCACCACACCCGGCCCAGAGGAGGTTTCTAATTAATTAATTTGTTTATTTTTGAGACGGTTTCACTCTGTTGCCAAGGCTAGAGTATAGTGGCACGATCAGGGCTCACTGCAGGTTTAGGTAAAGCAAGAACATGGGATCACCAAGGTTGGACTCATGCGATCCTTTTACTTTGGCCTCCTGAGTAACCACAAGTACAGGTGCATGCCACTACGCCTGGCTAATTTTTGTAGTTTTCTTGTAGAGATAAGGTTTTGTTGTGTTACCCAGGCTGGTCTTGAACTCCCAGGCCCAAGCAACCTACCTGCCACAGCCTCCCAAAATGCTGGGATTACAGGTGTGAGCCACCGTGCCCAGCCAACAGAGGAGTATTTAAATAATCAAGCAGATAAGATGCCCTGGTCTGTGGATACCAGTCAGCCTCTTTCCTCAGCCACCCATGTAATCACCTGGTAGGTGCATGAAAATAGTGGCCTTCATGGCAAGGCTGGAGGTAAGCATGGCTCAGCAGCATAGACTTCCACTTTTCAAGGCTGACAGCTAAGGCCACTGCTGAGTGCTCAATCTGCCAGCAGTGGAGACCAACACTGAGTCGCTGATATGGCACCATTTCCTGGGGTGATCAGCCAGCCACCTGGTGGTAGGTTGATTACCTTGGACTGCTTCCATCATGGAAGAGGCAGCATTTTGCTCTTAGTGGAATAGACACTTACTTGGGATATGGCTTTGCCTTCCCTGCATGCAATGCTTCAGCCAAAACTACCATCTGTGGACTTACAGAATGCCTATTCACCCCACCATCATAGTACTTTATACAGCATTGCTTCTGCCCAAAGAACTCACTTCATATCAAACAAAGTGTCACAATGGGCCCATGCTCAAGGAATTCTTACCATGTTCTCCATCACTCTGAAGCACTCAGCTTGGTAGAATAGTAGAATGGCCTTTTGAAGACTCAGTTACAGCACCAGCCAGGTGGCAGTACTTTGCTGGGCTGGGACAAGGTTCCCAGGAGGCTGTGCATGCTCTGAATCAGTGTCCAATATATGATGCTGTCTCCCATAGCCTGGATTCATGAGGCCAGGTATCAAGGGGTGAAAATGGGAGTGGTACCACTCACCATTACCTGTAATGATCCACTGGCCAAATTTTTTATTTCTGTTTCCATGACCACCTCTGCTGGCCTAGAAATCCTAGTTCTAAAAGGATAAATGCTTCCACTAGGAGACACAATAATGATTTCATTGAACTGGAAGTTAAGACTGCTACCTGGCCACTGCGGACTCCTCAGACCTCTGAATCAAAAGGCAAAGGAGTTAACTGCACTGGCTGGAGTAACTGATCCTCACTACCAAGGGGAAAATGGATCACAGTAGAGGTGAGGAGGAGTATGTCTGGAATATGGGCGATCTCTTAGGGTGTCCCTTAGTATCACTATGTCCTGTGATTAAGGTCAATGGGAAACTACAACAGCTCAATCCAGGCAGGACTACGAATGACCTAGACCCTTCAGGAATGAACGTTTGAGTCACTCCACTAGCTGAAGAGCCACAGCCAGCTGAGGTGCTTGCTGAAGGCAAAAGAAATACAGAACAAGTCTTGGAAGAAGGTAGTTATAAATATCAGCTCTGACCAGTTACAGAAATGAGAACTGTGTCATGAGTATTTCTTCCTTTCTTATGAATATGTTTATGCACGTGTGTGTATATATATACACACAACTATCTTTGTTTTCTTCCCCTCTGTTATCCGCTTATTATACAGCATAGGATGTATTGACTTTGCATTGTAGAATTTAAGTTACATTGTATCAAGATGAGTGCAAATCACCTAAAGGCTTCGCATCCTCTTCTGGGGAGAGGGTTAGTACGATTTCATTTGTGTACAAGATAGTTGTATCATGTTAGGCAGAAGTAAAATCTTGCTACTATCTTTATTTGGAGATCAAGTAGTGTTTAAAGAGATGTCTATGGGTGCCAAATTGACCAGGGGTAGACCTGTGATGGTTAATTTTATGTGTCAACTTGGTTAGGGTGCCCAGATGTTTGATCATCAGTCTAGATGTTGTGGTAAAGGTGTATTTTAGATGTGATTAACATTTAAATCAGTAGGCTTTGAGTAAAGCAGATTGCCTTCCATAATGTGGGTTGTCGAGCAATACACATAGTAAATTTCATTTTTATTAAAAATTTGTGTTCAAGCATATACACAAATACTCATGGAAAAAGGTCTGGAAACAATGTACAACAGTTATTTCCTTTGGGGAATTAAATGGGAGTTGAGGTAAGGAAAAGGGTCATATCTTTCCTTTTTTTTTTTTCATATTGAACCAGGGTCTCACTCTGTCATCTGGGCTGGAGTGCAGTGGTGCAATCTCAGCTTGGCTCACTGTAGCCTCAACCTCCCGGGTTCAAGTGATCCTCCCACCTCAGCCTCCTGAGTAGCTAGGACTACAGGCACGTGCCACCACACCAGGCTAATTTTTTTATTCTTTGTAGAGATAGGGTTTCACCATGTTGGCCGGGCTGGTCTCAAACTCCTGGGCTCAAGTCATCCGCCTGCCTCAGCCTCCCAAAGTGCTGGAATTATAGGCATGAGCCAGCCACTGCACCTGGCCTCCCTTTTTATTTTTACAATTTCTCTAATTAAAATTCTCCCCTTGCAGTGTATTCTTGCGTTTGTTCTTTATTCCTGGGGAAGATACTACTTTTCTATATTTTGACTGTATCGTGATTACGAATATCAGTTATCACCTTTAGCCTGATAAATTTTCTTTCTCAATATTCACCTACAACTCTATGCTGGAACTAGCACTGTATTCTATGCATCAAAAGCACAGATATTCCATGACCATCTTTCCTCCAATCTGCAGGCTGTAGAAGTGTGGAGAATAAGACTAAGAATAATGTAGCTTGTTTAAGATTCAGTATTTCATGATGACTAAATTTAGTAATGTAAATTATTAACAATGTGATGTATTTTGTGTGACTACAGATGACCTTTTATTAGTAGTGTACTTGTATTGTTGCAAATTGGGCTCCCCAGCCACAGACTCAGAGCTTAGCATGCAGGATGTTTATTAAGGAGTGCCCTTGGGATCACGACTTGTGGAATGAGGGGGAGGGAAGCAGAGGGATAAATCCAGCTGCGATGCACACCCGCCACAATCTCGGCCAATCCCACCAGAAGCTCTGAAGCTAGAATAGCCTTTTGGTGTTGTCCTAAGTTGGCCTTAGATGGCCAAGTCTTTCTATTCCCTCATCATCCAGTCGTTGGATGTGGGCCACCCTGGAAAGGGTGTGACTTTGGGCAAGGTTGCTCTCTGCTTCTGAGGCAAGCTGGGAAGTGAATTTGTGACAGCTGAAGGCTAATAGGGTTGCTATAACACAGGGTAAGGCTATCTGCCAACAGAAGTAGCAGCTGGGTAACACGTCCTTCATTGAAGACGCCTCTGAGTGGTTATCACAATGCCTCCCTCACGCACCGTTCTTATTTTTGGGATCAGCTTCTCAGAGTTTAAAACCATTATGTGTCTTTTATCTCTCTTCAGAATTGATGTAGTGTATATCAGTATGATAATTCGATGAGAAAATGTGAAATATGGTTTATTAAATGTTAGCTATCATTGTAATTATTAATATTGTTATTCTCACTTAGCAGATGTCTTGAAAAGACCTGGTATTGTTTCCCAAGCTTTGTTTTTATTAAGCATGGGCAAGATGCTTAATAAAAACAAAGCTTGGGAGACAGATCTGATACTAGTTGAAAAGAATATTATTACATTTCTGTTGTACATACATTATGTAGAGTTGGCCCTGAAAAAGTTTCAAATTTGGGGTTGTTTTCCTGTAGTATGAGTGCTAATCCCTTTACACATGGTAATGAAAATTTTAATCTTCCCTTTTGCTTTTATGAGATCGAATTCAGTGTCATTCAATGATTCCTAAGGAACTTTCTTTCCCAGCTTATTAAGGGAAAAGCCAGGCTGAGGCTTTTAATTCATCTGCCTGACAAATGTAACACCATCAAAAGTCTTAATATTAAATAAAAACTTGGCTCCTGCTCTAGGAAGAATAAGCATGTGAGACTATTTTGTTATTGCTGTTGACATTTGGTTTTGTATTTGACTGCTATGCTGATGAAAAATATCTGTTAACTAGGAAAAATGATACTAATATGAATAATAGAGGTTAGCACTTATTGAGCTCTGTACTAAGTATTTTACCTGTATTATGTCATTTAAGTATCTTCTCAGTCTTAAGAGGCTGATAAATTTTTTTTTCTTTTTTTTTTTTTTTTTGAGATAAGAGTCTCACTCTGTCACCCAGGCTGGAGTGCAGTGGCACAATCTGGGCTCACTGCAACCTCCGTCTCCCGAGTTCAAGCAATTGTCATGCCTCAGCCTCCTGAGTAGCTGGGATTACAGGCTCCTGTTACCATACCCGGGTAATTTTTGTATTTCTAGTAGAGACGGGGTTTCACCATGTTGGCCAGGCTGGTCTTGAACTCCTGACCTCAGGTGATCTGCCCTCCTCGCCTCCCAAAATGCTGGGATTATAGGCGCGAGCCACTATGCCTGGCTGAGGCTAATAATATTATTGACCCTCTTTTACAGATGATAAAACTGTGGCTCAGAGGGGGATGTTGCTTAAGGTCAAACATCTAGTAAGTGCAGAGCAGGAATGAGAACCCAGGTTAATTGGACTGTCAGATTCATGCCTCTATCCATTCCATTTTATTGACATTAAGGACTGATTTGAATACATTCCTTTCAGATGGTGAGTCAAGTCTTTATTTAAAACATACTGTGAGCCCAGCACAGCCAGGATCGGGGGAATAAAAAAATTATAAGTGTTTTCTGTGCATTTAATCTAGCTGAGGGATCACAAGATTATCAAGAGGAATGTTTCCTAAACCTTAGTTAGTTATTCATCATTTTTCTGTCGTTGTTATATTTGTGTAGCACATGAAGTGTTACTTCCCACTTTCTGAATTCTCTCATCTCCTAAACTTCACTTGTACACTCAGATCTCTCAACTGTGTTTAACGAAAGCTGAAGGAAAATGCAGATAGTTTTTCATTTATCTTTTATACCTCCTTGAAAGATGATTTAATATTTTGGGGAGTACGATTAGAAATCAATATATTAGTGGTAACTTATTTCACTATTGTATCATCCTTCTAAGCAATTCTACAATTCTTCCATTTTCTTATTATTTTAGTTTTAAAAAAAATCATAGTTGAGAAAAACTGATCAGAAATGGTGAACGAATTCCTAGGATAATGAAACAGCAAAATATTTCAAAATGTGAGAAAAACAAGATCACTAACATCTCATAATTTATCCTAGCTTTTACAAGGGTCCAGCTGATGCATATGGCAATTGCAAAATAGAATACGTTTTAGCCTATTAAAAACAATTTAATTGCACATTTAAAAATAACAAAGAGAGTATCATTGGATCGTTTATACCACAAAGGATAAATGCTTGGTGATGGATACCCCATTTACCCTGATGTGATTGTTATGCTTTGCATGTCTGTATCAAAATAGCTCACATACCCTATAAGTATTTACATCTGCTGTGCACCCACAAATATTAAAAATAAAATAGAGAAAATTAAATTCAAAAACAAAGAGCAAAATTTCTCTTTGTTTTTTGAAGAACTCTAAGATAAAACCAAAGTCAATCTTCCTAGAGGAAGATCTTTATGAAAAAGTCAATCCTTACAAACAGAACAGCTCAAAAAATAAATTTATTTTATGTTTCTTGTTTTTTGAGATGGAGTATCGCCATATCACCCAAGCTGGAGTGCAGTGGTGCCATCTTGGCTCATGGCAACCTCCGCCTCCCAGGTTTGAGCGATTCTCCTGCCTCAACCTCCTAAATAGCTGGGACTACAGGCACATGCCACCATGCCCAGCTAATTTTTGTATTTTTAGTGGAAACAGGGTTTCACCGTGTTGGCCAGGCTGGTCTTGAATTTCTATTTCTGACCTCAAGTGATTGGCCCTCCTCGGCTTTCCAAAGTGCTGGGATTACAGGCGTGAGCCACCATGCCCAGCCTCAAAAAAAAAAAAAAAAAAAAAAAAAAAAAAAATCAAAAAATGAGTTTAAAAGACACTGACGTACCAAGGGCTTAATTTTGTAACAATTTTACAAGATAGATATTATTTTTATCCCCATTTTACAGATTAAAAAAACCTCAGTGTTCAGGGTTAAGAAACTTGCAGCCTGTCTGGATGCAATGGCTCACTCCCGTAATCCCAGTACTCTGAGAGGCCAAGGCAGGTGGATCACAAGTTCAGGAGTTCGAGACCAGCCTGACCAACATGGTGAAAGCCCGTCTCTACTAAAACTACAAAAATTACCCAGCTGTGGTGGCACGCACCTGCAATCCCAGCTACTCAGGAGGCTGAGGCCGGAGAAATGCTTGAACCTGGGAGGTGGAGGTTGCGGTGAGCCAAGATCGTGCCACTGCACTCCAGCCTGGGTGACAGAGCGAGACTCCATCTCAAAAAAAAAAAAAAAAAAAAAAAAAAAAAAAAGCAAACAAACAAAAACTCCCTTGCAGCCAGTCTAACCCCAGAGCCCATGCTCGTAATTACTTACTATTCAATCTCCCCAGATAAATTAGTCCTCCTATTTTTTTTTATAGGGATTCTCCCTGTTGTTGGCTGGGCTGGAGCGCAATGGCACGATCTTGGCTTACTACACCTCCACCTCCTGGGTTCCAGCAATTCTCTTGCCTCAGTCTCTCGAGTAGCTGGGATTATAGGCGCCCACCACCACGCCTGGCTAATTTTTGTATTTTTGGTAGAGATGGAGTTTCACCATGTTGGCCAGGTTGGTCTCAAGCTCCTGACCTCAGGTGATCCACCTGCGTCAGCCTCCCAAAGTGCTGGGATTACAAGTGTGAGCCACTGTACCCAGCCAGTCCTCCTATTTTCATCATTTATGTTATCCTACAGTTTTCCTTAAAAAACTATGTAGTGAGATATATATATATATACACACACACACATATATACATGTGTATATATACACACACATATATATACATGTATGTTTTATATATATATATATGTATATATATGTAGCTGGGATTACAGGCTCCTGCCACCATGCCTGGGTAATTTTTATATTTTTAGTAGAGACGGGGTTTCACCATGTTGGCCAGGCTGGTCTTGAACTCCTGACCTCAGGTGATCTGCCCTCCTTGGCCTCCCGAAGTGCTGAGATTATAGGCGCAAGCCACTGTGCCCAAGTAGCTGGGAATACAGGCTTTTTTTTTTTTTAATTATACCTTAAGTTCTAGGGTACATGTGCCCAACGTGCAGGTTTGTTACATATGTATACATGCGCCATGTTGGTGTGCTGCACCCATTAACTCGTCATTTACATTAGGTATATCTCCTAATGCTATCCCTCCCCCCTCCCCCACCCCATGACAGGCCCCGGTGTGTGATGTTCCCCTTCCTGTGTCCAAGTGTTCTCATGGTTCAATTCCCACTTATGAGTGAGAACATGTGGTGTTTGGTTTTCTGTCCTTGCGATAGTTTGCTGAAAATGATGGTTTCCAGCTTCATCCATGTCCCTACAAAGGACATGAACTCATCCTTTTTTATGACTGCATCGTATTCCACGGTGTATATGTGCCACATTTTCTTAATCCAGTCTATCATTGATGGACATTTGGGTTGGTTCCAAGTCTTTGCTATTGTGAATAGTGCCGCAATAAACATACATGTGCATGTGTCTTTATAGCAGCATGATTTATAATCCTTTGGGTATATACCCAGTAATGGCATGGCTGGGTTAAATGGTATTTCTAGTTCTAGATCCTTGAGGAATCGCCACACTGTCTTCCACAATGGTTTAGGAACACTTTTACACTGTTGGTGGGGCTTTTTTTTTTTTCTTTAAACTATACATAAGGACACTATGTTTGTTTTGCTGGCCACAGTATCTCATTGTGTATAGCACAGTACCTGGCACAGAGTCAATGCAGAGTAAATATCAATTAAGCTAAATACTTGGACAATTATTTAATCATTATGCTTAGCATCTAATCAGCATGGGCAAAGGTATCAAAATGCTTTATTTGTTGAGTACATACTCTGTCTATAGCAAGTTGTAGGCTCTGAGATAAGCAGATCAAGACATGATCTTTGCCTTCAAGGAACCTCCAATCCTCAGTGGGGTTTAGGGCAGGGACAAGGACAAGGGCATAAAAGGATTAATAATAATGCAGGTGGGCAGGTGTAGACAACTGACTATAGATAGTGTCACCACTTTCTAGGAACTTCACAGCTTCATGAAAGAGTCATCATGGAGGCTTCCATTCTTTGAAAGGCAGAGAATGCTTTCATATATATATATATATATACGTATATATATATATATATATATATATATATATTTTTTTTTTTTTTTTTTTTTTTTTTTTTTTTTTGAGAGAGAGTCTTGCTCTGTTGCCAGGCTGGAGTGCAGTGGCACGATCTTGGCTCACTGAAACCTCCGCCTCCTGGGTTCAAGCGATTCTCCTGCCTCTGCCTCCCGAGTAGCTAGGACTACAGGCGCCGGCTACCATGCCCAGCTAATTTTTGTATTTTTAGTAGAGATGGGATTTCACAATGTTGGCCAGGATGTTCTCAAACTCTTGACCTCGTGATCCGCCCACCTCGACCTCCCAAAGTGTTGGGATTACAGGCGTGAGCCACTGCGCCCAGCCTCTTTCCTGTATATTTAACTGTAACTTCTCTTAAGCATTTTTATTTTTTAATTTTTATTTACTTATTTATTTTTTGAGACAGGGTCTCACTCTGCCTGCCCAGGCTGGAGTGCAGTGGTGTGATCTTGGCTCACTGCAACCTGCACCTCCCAGATTCAAGCGATTCTCCCGCCTCAACCACCCAAGAAGCTGGGATTACAGGCGTGCGTCACCAAACCAGGCTAATTTTTGTATTTTTAGTAGAGACAGAATTTCACCATGTTGGCCAGGCTGATCTCAAACTCCTGGCCTCAAGTGATCCACCCGCCTTGGCCTCCCAAAGTGCTGGGATTACAGGTGTGAGTCACTGCGCCTAGCCTCTTAAAGATTTTTAGAAAGAAAGTTTTATATTCTCCTCTTTCTGATCTATCATTTTTTCCAGGAAATTCTTTCAACCTAAATCTTATATAATCAATTTCAGTAGACACCCTCCTTTTCTGTTGTTAGAGAATAGGAATTGATAGTGAATATTCATCTACAGGCTTTGAGGATCATTATTAAGTTACTTTCCAGTGACTTAATTTTTAATTTGCTTAATTATTAAGTCACTCTCCAGGCTATACAACTTTATTTCATTATTTTCTCTTTTTTTTTTTTTTTTTTTTGAAGACGGTTACAGGGTTTTGCTCTGTTGCCCAGGCTGGAATGCAGTGGTGTGATCTCAGCTCACTGCATCCTCCAACTCCCAGGCTCAAGTGATCCTCCCCCCTCAGCCTCCTACATAGCTGGGACTGTAGGCATGCATTACCATGCCAGGCTATACAATTTTACTTTTTAAAAAATTTTCAGCCAGGTGCAGTGGCTCATGCCTGTAATCCTAGCACTTTGGGAGGCTGAGGTGGGCAGATTGCATGAGCTCAGGAGTTTGAGACCAGCCTGGGCAACATAGTGAGACCCCATCTCTACTAAAATACAAAAAATTAGCTGGGCGAGGTAGCGCAGGCCTGTAGTTCCAGCTACTTGGGAGGCTGAGGTGGGAGGATCACTAGAACCAGGGGATAAAATTTTCAGTGAGCCGGGATTGTGCCACTGCACTCCAGCCTGGACAACAGAGTCTTGCTCTGTCATCAAAATAATAATAATGATAATAATAATAATAATAATAATTCATTCTGTTTTCTTTTCCTATCTTTCAGTCATAATCATTGCTCTCTTCTACCTTATCTCCAAGATTTCCAGGTTTCTTTTACATTGTGAAGCTGAGATTTGATCATGTTCCTTGTAATAGGATTATTTTTACTATTTCTGCCGACTTTCCTTTTTCTTTTTTTAAAGAAAAAATTTTTATTATAAAATTTTCCTGTAATTGACAATAGCATATAATTAACTTTGCACAAGTCATATCCCCTCTGCAGCGGATTGAACCACATCTCCTGATATTCATACCCTCTGTAGTCTTCTCTTGAATCTGGGCTGGCCGTGAGGCCTGCTTTAACCAACAGAACACAGAGGAAGGCTTAATCCTTAAGAAGACCTAGCAGCTTTCTCGGGGAAGCCAGCTGCCATGTAATATGTCCATCCTAAGACTGCCATGCTGTGAGCAGTTGTCCTCCACATGGCCTCTCCATGAGCCCAACCTAGCCACATGGAGAAGCCATGTGGTGGAGAACAAAGTCCCTGGCCAACAGCCTCAGCTGATCTTCCAACGGACAGCTAGCACCCACTGGCCTGGCTATGAATGAGGCCATCTTGGAAGTAGATTGTCTAGTCATAGTTGCGCCATCCCAGCTGCCGCCACGTGGAGCTTGACAAGCTCTCCTTGGCAAGCCCTGCACAAATTGAAGAATTGTGAACAAATCATTTATTTAAGACAGTATTTTTTTGGAGTAATTTGTGAAATACCGAGAAATAATTGAAACATTCTCTCTGGGCAAGGCTTTCTTTTTTCCACCTGTAAAGAGAATTTGTTGGACAAGGTAATCTCTACCTCTTATAACCTATTATTTAGAGTGTAGTCTGTGTTGTTCCATTGCTGCACAACTTCTGCCTATGACCCGATGTTGGTCCCGTATATTCTTATTTGATACTAACTTGTGACTAGGCTTGTTGAAATTTATTCTCTTTTTCTCCCCCCTTAGATTCAAGTCTCTAACTTGCCAGAATCATTTTAAATCGGTATTTTAGGTGCTGATTTCCATCCTGCAGTGTGTTAATACTGCTCCCAGCTTGGTGATATGTCCACTTTATGAGCTTGCCTTCTCCTTCATCATTTCCTTCAGAAATCTCACAGCTGTGTTCTCACAGCTGGGCTGGCAGATTCGCTGTCCTTTTTGGCCCTCAGAAAATCTTATTGGCATAGTTTCTAGGATTCAAAACTCTGAAACTTGACTTTCCCACCCATTTTGCTGTTTCTGGCTCAAGCATATTCCCAAATTGGTCTATTTTCCAAGATATAGCATGCCCATTCCTGTGAATTTCTTGTGAATAACATGTGCTATTAGGAAGTTAATGAGAAAAATTCTTTTCTTTTTTGGTGGAGTCTTGGCTCAGAATATTCCTGAAGTAATCATCATCAATTAACTATGCGTCAAGACTTCTGTGATAGGGATGTAAAGCCAGTAATTCTTTTTCACATCACGTTGAATTCATGTCTCAGAATATTACAGCACATCTGTTCTCCTTGAGCTGAATTTATTCCAGAAGGAGCATGTTTCCTAATAAATATTGTCCAGTCATTTTTGAAGGACCTTTAAGCTCGGAGAGCATTAAAGTAATTGATTCTCAGCATTTTTCAAACTACTTTCAGGTTTAGCCACTGCTGGCCATCTGTTTATTCAGTTTAGAAGGAGTTCCAAACATAGCCTAGAGTCATCATGAGTAATCTTAACAGGCTCACTGGAGCATATGCCATAACTCCCATCTTCCCAGGATTTCAAAAAGTGCTGTTGAAAAGAACTGCATGCCTTTTAGGGCCCACCTCTCCTTTCTTACAAATGATAGACTATCTAGGCGCTAAACACGTTACCTGAGGCAACAACAGAATAGAAGCGTTGATCTATGGGGCAGGCAGACTGTAAGGTTCACACAACACAAATTCCCATGGTTACTAGTTCTAGGGCAGAAGGCCACTGTTTCTCCAACTCACCCCTCAACCCGCTCCAATTGGAAAAGCACTTATTGTCACAGGCCCCTTAAACATTTGCCTAAACACTTTCTGGGGTAATATGACTTACCCCAGAGATCATGACTGTGTTCTTTCCTACATAATGGGTCTTTTTTTGTTTTTTGTTTTTTGTTCAGCATCCTTTCCCTTCAGGAAGTGTCTTTCCTCTACATCCTGTGATTCTGATGGGCTACAATTCCCAGGCGTCACTTATTTCACTATAGTAACAGCACATGATCCAGGCTTGACCAGTCATGGTAACTTCTTGGTCTGGACACCGGTATTGGTTCAGGTGTTGACAATTGATCCAAGTAGGGCCAATCAGAGACTTGGCTGAACTGATAGATGGATGATGGTGGAAGATTCCCCTGCAGAAGATGCTACATTAGAATGCAGCATACAACCACACATAGTAATCATCCTAAGCCACACGGAGTCTGCCTTATATTAAGAGAAAACTAGGCCAGGTGCAGTGGCTCATGCCTGTAATCCCAGCACTTTGGGAGGCTGAGGTGGGTGGATCACGAGGTCAGGAGATCGAGACCATCCTGGCTAATACGGTGAAACCCTGTCTCTACTAAAAATACAAAAAATTAGCCGGCTGTGGTGGTGGGTGCCTGTAGTCCCAGCTACATGGGGGGCTGAGACAGGAGAATGGTGTGAACCCAGGAGGCAGAGCTTGCAATGAGCTGAGATCGCACCACTGCGATTCCAGCCTGGGCGACACAGCAAGACTCCGTCTCAAAAAAAAAATAAAAAATAAATAAATAAATAAATAAATAGAAAACTAAAACATGGGAGCAGAGTGGAAACAGAGAAGATGAGAAGTGCCAATATTGGTCTGGCCCCTGGATGCAGCTATAATTGAACTTCTAAGACCTTCATTTCCTTTTTTACTTTAGTACATTTAAGTTGTGTTTGTCTCATTTGCAATCCAAGAGTCATAATTAACAGCAACATAGTCTTTAAGAAAAATGTATGCAACCTTAAAAATAGCTTCCTTCTTAGAAATGTAAATCACAGTTGTTGAAACTTTAGAACAGGTTTTCATATAATTTGGTAATTTTTTGAAAAGTGAGAATTTTTTAGAGGTAAGAGTGGTTTCCTTAATCCAGGCAGGTGGTGCCTTGTCTGACAAGATTCTCCATTCAAATCTTTCAAAAAAATATATTATGACCGAATGGGAAGTTTTAGTTCAGGGAATAGAGTTGTTGCTTCACTCTTTCCCAAAATATTAGGAATATAGGACCCAAGGAAATAACTGAAAGGAAAGAACTGTGGCCCATGTATCTTTTTAGGAATGCAGGTTGATTTCAAGATGTACTGATGATATGATGGATAAATCCACTGAGCGTAAGCTATTTTCTGTTGGGTGTGTTGGGAGCAGTGAAAAGGACGCCTTAAGCACAGACGATCAGTAGTTTTGTTTTTTGTTTCTCACTCCAAGCTTTGTAATTAAGCATTTTTATCTTTATGAAGCCAACTGGCATCATCCGCTTTAAGATTTTCTAAGACGTTTTGGAATGTCTCCTTCTTCCTACTTCTTCCCTTTTCTCCTTTTTACTTTAATTTTGTCTTTTCACTTGGATTAGTGATTTTCAGTTTAAATTTTATCTGTATTTTATATTTTAAGGTATGTTAAACATATTTTGGAGGTACACCAGATACACACATACATACTAGATAGGGCTGGAGACTTCTGGCAAACTAGGCGGAAATATTAATGAAATTATGCATTGCATTTGGACTCAACTTTATCCTCTAAAAATCAACAAGCACATTAGAGAACTTAGTAAAATTGATCCTTTTGATAAGTATACTATATTAATTAAATATTATTGAACAGCTGTGTATAAGGAATTATGCCAAATATTGAGAATGAGAAGAAAATGATTTGATTCTCTGCCCTTGAGGAATCTACTACAGGAAACAGATTCAATGTCCCAGACAGGCAGAAGGAATGCTTCTTCTATTAGGCTCACATTACACCTGTCTTGATTATAGCATATATCATAATTATTTCTTTAGGTATTCATGTCTTCCTTTAGAATAAAAACTCTTATGTTGAGCCAATTGGCTGTCTTCTTCATTTTTATATTCTCTGTGCCTAATATTGTCCCTGACACGGTAGTTATGTTTTTATTTTTTTGAGACAGGATCTCATTCTGTTGCCCAGGTTGAAGTGCAGTGGTGTGATCTTGGCTCACTATAACCTCGACCTCCTTGGCATAAGAAATCCTCCCACTTCAGCCTCCCGAGTAGCTGGGACCACGGGCTTGTGCCACCACACCCGGCTAGTTTTTATATTTTTTATAGAGACAGTGTTTTGTCATATTGCCCAGGCTAGTCTCAAATGCCTGACCTCAAGCAATCTGCTCGCCTCAGCTTCCAAAGGGCTGGGATTACAGGTGTGAGCCACTATGCCCAGCGGTAGTTACTTAATAAAAGCTTGATGTTGATGCAATTAATGGAACGTGCAACTCAAACTGACTTTAAAAATGAGGAAGTCTGCCAGGCGCAGTGGCTCACGCCTATAATCCCAGCACTTTGGGAGGCCAAGGCAGGCGGATCACGAGGTCAGGAGTTTGAGACCAGCCTGACCAACATGGTGAAACTCTGTCTCTACTAAAAATGAAAAAATTAGCTGGGCATGGTAGCAGGTGCTGTAATCCCAGCTACTCAGGAGGCTGAGGCAGGAGAAGTGCTTGAACCCAGGAGGCAGATGTTACAGTGAGCCGAGATGGCACCACTGCACTCCAGTCTGGGTGACAGAACAAGACTCTGTCTCAAAAAAATAAAAAATAAAAATAAATAAAATAAGAAGGATGTAGTTTCCAATGCTGACCCAGATGCTGCTATAGAGAATAATGGACACAAAAGATCCTCCCAGACAACAGAATTGGGGGTGATCAGGTGGGTCAACCAAGGAACTTACTCTCTGCCAGGGCAGGGAATCTTTGCAGCTTCTGCTCATCAGGATTTCACAGTTGCTGAGGACGAGTGACAACTGTGTATTTCCCATTCTTCCCTTGTCTGACTTGGAGTTTTACTTGTGGTTATCCTGTCTTTGTCACAGAAGTGGAGAGTGGATGTTTAGTAGACGAGTCACTTCTCCTAAAGGAGCCACATCCAAACTCGATGGAGAGGTCTTGGACTCTGAGGGGTAACTGGGTAGGACTTTGGATTGGTTTCCTTGGGAAAGAGATGAATGTGTTCTTATGTTTCAGAAGGGTATGCACTGATTCTTGGGTGGCCAGAAAGGTGGTCTATAGAACGTGCTAATTGGCCTCTGATATCCATTCTCTCAATCTTTTTTTTTTTTGAGACAGTCTTGCTGTGTTTCCTAGGCTGGAGTGCAGCGGTGCGATCGTGGCTCAGTGCAACCTCTGCCTCCCGGGTTCAAGGGATTCTTATGTCTCAGCCTCCCAACTAGCTGGAACTACAGGCATGTGCCACCATGCCCACCTAATTTTTGTATTTTTAGTAGAGAGGGGGTTTCACCATGTTGAACTCCTGGCCTCAAGTGATCTGCTGGCCTCGGCCTCCCAAGTCCTGGGATTACAGGTGTGAGCCACTGCGCCTGGCCCCAGCTAATTTTTTAATTTTTGTAGAGGTGGGGTTTTGCCATGTTACCCAGGCTGATCTGGAACTCCTCAAGCAATCCACCCACCTCGGTCTCCTAAAGTGCTGGGATTACGGTGTGAGCCACCATGCCCAGCCAAGCAAACATATTCTTAGAGCCAGATAGGAAATATTTTGCCATGCACGTCATAGGGTCTCTGTCCCAGTGACTCAGATCTGACCTTGTAGCTCCAAAGCAGCCATTGACAAGACTTCTATAATGGATGTGGCCGTATTCCAGTAAAATTTTATTTACCAAAACTGGTGCCTGCTAACTATAGTTTGTTTATCTCTGCATCTCTGCTCTGGTAGAACAATAACATTCATTAACTCTGGTTCCCTGGATGCCCTGGAAAGAGAGCTGCCCTACATTCCAGATCACCTACTAACTCTGATGTCTATGTGAAGGAAAAATAAGGTGTTTTGTTTTTGTTTTTGTTTTTTTTGTTTGTTTTGTTTTTTGTTTTTGACAGAATCTCACACTGTTGCCCAGGCTGGAGTGCAGTGGCAGGATCACAGCCCACTGTAGCCTCAACCTCCCTTGGCTCAGGTGATCCTCCCACCTCAGCCTCCCAAGTAGCTGGGACTACAGGCATATGCCACCATGCCTGGCTGATTTTTTATTTTAAAAATTTTTTGTAGAGAGAGTGTATCACCATGTTGTCCAGGCTGGTCTTGAACTCCTGGGCTCAAGCAGTCTTCCTTCCTTGGCCTCCTCAAGTGCTGGGATTACAGGCATGAGCCACTGTGCCCAGCCTGAGAAATAAGTTTTTAACTCTTATTTAAGTCACTGTTATTTTGGATTCTGTTAAGGTGTTCAAACCGATATCGTAATGCAACTATATCTTCCGGTGAGAAGTATCTAAATATGGATGGTCACAGTCCCCTGGGAGTGTTATTACTTTATTTTAGTCACTAATCTAGTTCTAGAAAAAAGTGATGATTGGGAAACTCATCTTTTCAAAATCCTGTAGCAAGTCTGACATGGTACTGATGTGGCACTATATCCCTTGATTCTGAAGATGCCAGTTGGAAGCAACAACTAAAGATAATGTTTCTTTGCTTTTGTTGTTAACCTGAAGTCATTGTAAAGAGGTTGAATGACCTCTTGACATTTAGGAGATGTTAAATGACCTCAGAGCCAGTTTTTTACTAGTAAGGATATAATAAATAACTTGCATTAATAACTTGCATTTCACTAAATGCAAGTTAGTTGCAGGTTCCAACCTGCAATTCTGGTTAAACATAAATATCCTAAAGGCAGTATACTTGTAAAGAAAATTTCCACATATTGCATAACATATTCACACTTTGCCCATCATTCAAGGCATTGCATGTGCTATTGTCAACTTCCCTAACCACCTTTTAAATTTATCATCAATATAAAGTTAAGAAGAATAGTGAAATTCTTTTCATATTGATGACAGTCCACTATTTTCTAAAGAGCAAGATAATCAAAACAAAATAATTGGTCATTTTGAAGAAGAAATTTACTAAATGAAGCAGTTGGAAAGAATGGATTACAGTTGTTTTTGAGATAGTTTACATCAATTGTTCATATTAAAAATATATCTTCCAAGTATCTTCTCTGCTTTCCTTCGTCCTTTTAGCAAAGGCATCTGTGTTTACTTTATTTATTTACCTAATAAGTAGTTATTCTCTAAATTCTTACCTCTAAGTTCTCTAACTTATTCTTTAAGTTCTTATCTCTAAGAACATTTATTTACCTGATTATTTATTCATTTACTTAATGTCATCCTTTGGTCCCATAATTTTAAATATGTGCAAAGTGATGTTTATACTGCCAGTTTGGAGTTTTGCAGTAGCAGGTGTGATTGTCTTATAAAAGCACTTTTGATATAGCCAATGTCATGTTCCTTATTCGTGTGTTATTTTCGAAATGTATTCAAGGCAGCACCACCGAGACAGCTGTGACAATAATGCCCCCCCCACCGCCCCCCACCCCATGACAACAGAGGAACCGTGCCAAAGCTCAGCAAAACAAAATTTACTTGGCAGGGGAGAGAGAATAGAGGCTTTTCACAGCTCTTTGGAAATGCTAATAAGGTCTCAACCTTGAACCGTGTTTGCTTTTTATCTGGGAAACCCTTTCCAGTTACGATAGCATTGATATACTAAGAGATTCCAAGTTAGGAGTTTATGCAGTAGGTTTATGAGACAGGTAATCCAAAATTCAGGTGCTCCCTCTTCGCTTGGAAGAACAGTGCATTTTGGGACATTTTAAAGCACATCGTCAACTTCTTTGGATTTTTTTTTTTTTTTTTTTTTTTTGAGTTGGAGTCTTCACTCTGTCGCCCAGGCTGGAGCGCAATGGCGCGATCTCGGCTCAATACAACCTCCGCTTCCTGGGTTCAAGCGATTCTCCTGCCTCAACTTCCTGAGTAGCTGGGATTACAGGCACATGCCACCATGCCCAGCTAATTTTTATATTTTTAGTAGAGATGGGGTTCTACCCTGTTGGTCAGGCTGGCCTCGAACTCCTGACCTCGTAATCCACCTGCCTAGGCCTCTCAAAGTGCTGGGATTACAAACGTGAGCCACCGCATCTGGCCAGCTCCTTTAACCACTACTTATAGCAGGCTTACAGGCTCAAGGTTGGCAGGCTTTACCGCCAGGCGTAATGTTGTGTTAATGTGGGTGAAGTACATTTGCAATGTGTAAATAGTTGACTCACGGCTCTAATTTTGTCCTTCTGAGTAGCTCTTTTAAGCTTCCCTGCCCTTTTTGTCCTATGTTGCTTAGATGACTGGAGAAAAATATTATTATTATCTGATGGCTCAATTTAAAGACCCACACTAAACCAACTGAGCTCAGCCTTCACACTCACACCCACCTTTCAATATCTGGCACTAATCTTTTAAATACCTTGTCAGAGGAATACTGTTTCCTGGGTGTGTTCAAACTAGTCATGTTGTTATGTCCCAACAACAGTGGGATCCTTTTCAGACGAAAAACACATGAAGGCTCAAAGCCAAGCTGCTGTGTAAAAGCTTTCCTTTTCCTTCCTCTGACCCATCCCCTTTGGAATAATTAGATGAATGGTGCTTTTCTTCTGTGATTTATCTGTGTTTTTAAAGGCAAAACTCCCATGAAGAGATGGGCTATTAAGAATTCTCACAGTTGGCTGGGCGTAGTGGCTCACGCCTGTAATCCCAGCTCCTCTGGAGGCCGAGGAGGGTGGATTGCTTGAGATCAGGAGTTCGAGACCAACCTGGCCAACATGGTGAAACCCCCATCTCTACTAAAAATACAAAAAATAGCCAGGCTTGGTGGCAGGTGTCTGTAATCTCAGCTACTCAGGAGGCTGAGGCAGGAGGATGGCTTGAACCTGGGAGGCGGAGGTCGCAGTGAGCCAAGATTTTGCCACTGCACTCCAGCCTGGGCAATGGAGCAAGACTGTCTCAAACAGACAAACCAAAAAAGGATTCCCACAGTCAACACTTTCAACTATTTGTTTGAAAATTTTTATTCCTCTTTTGCTGTTTCTAAAAGACTAAGAATCTTGAGGAGTTATGTATAAAAAGCTCTAACTGTCCTTTTGATAATTTTTAGAGTTAGTAATTTATAGCCTAAAGAATTATATAAAGCTGGGCACAGTGGCTCACACCTATAATCCCAGCACTTTGGGAGGCTGAGGCGGGTAGATCACTTGAGGTCAGCAGTTTGAGAACAGCCTGACCAACATGGTGAAACCCCATTTCTACAAAAAAAGACAAAAAAACAAAAAAAAAAAAACAAAATTAGTAGGATATGGTGGCACATGCCTGTAATTCCAGCTACTTGGGAGGCTGAGACAGGAGGGAGTCAGAGGTTGCAGTGAGCAATGATTGCACTATTGCACTCCAGTCTGATCAATAAGAGTGAAACTCTGTCTCAAAAAAAAGAATATATAAGGTGACATCATTTAATATAAACACAGATAATATAGGATCTTGGAAAATATTGAGTCATATCAGTACTTAGCAGCAATCAGGTCATTTACTGGTTATGAGTAATTGACTCAAAATGTATCTTTTTCTACAAAAGAAACAATATTATGAGTAGCCTGCTTAGCATGCATATTATCATTTATTTAGTACTGAATGTCATAGTGTCTGTCTTTTTGTTATTCTCATGTTTCTAAAGCAATAAGAAAAGCAGATGGGATAGGCCAGGAGCAGTGGCTCATGCCTGTAATCCCAGCACTTTGGGAGGCCGAGGTGGGCGGATCATGAGGTCAGGAGATTGAGACCATCCTGGCTAACATGGTGAAACCCCGTCTCTACTAAAAATACAAAAAAAATTAGCTGGGCGTGGTGACAGGCACCTGTAGTCCCAGCTACTCAGGAGGCTGAGGCAGGAGAATGGCGTGAACTCGGGAGGCGGAGCTTGCAGTGAGCTGAGATCACGCCACCGCACTCCAGCCTGGGCAACAGAGCGAGACTCCATCTTGAGAAAAAAAAAAAAAAAAAAAGGAAAAGCAGATGAGATAAAAACAAGAGAATAATATTATCCGTGTGTTTATGCAAATAACATGGCTTAAACATTTTGTGATAGCTAAGTTAGTGCTCTGAATAATAATTTGTATGCACTGAGTAGTCAAAATTTAAAAATGTGGAAACTTACATTTATACTGATTTCAAATTAAGTTGATTTAGGAACCAAAGTATACTTTCATGATGAAATTATTTTTTAGTGTTTCAACAACTGTACCTACTGTTTTTTTCACCCTTTTCTTTTAAAATAAAAATACATGTGTGCATATGTATTTAAATAAAATAATGCTTATTATAGAAAATTTGGAAAAAAAACCCTGAAATTGCATCAGATAATTACTTCTGATAATTAGAACATTTTGATATCAAAATCAGCATAAAGTCACGTGTTTTACTATCTGCTTTTCCTCCCACCGTATGTTGATATTTTATACATTTTATTATTTCTTTAAATATTTGCTTACATGATTTTGAAGCTTAATCGAATGAACATACCAGTTTATTAAACAAAATTTCTATTGTTGGACGTTCAGATTGGGTTCAACTTTTTCTTTTTATAGTAACATTCAGCAGAACACAATTGAACATAAATCTTTGAATGCGTCTTGATTATTTCCTTAGGATAAACCCCTAAATCTAAGATTACGAGGCCCAGAGTTACTTCAATTTTAACTGGTGAAATAATTTAAAAATTGTTATTTTCTCCTTCTTTCTTCCTTCCTTTTTTTTTTTTTTTTTTTTTTTCTCTTGTTTGAGATGGGATTTTGCCCAGGTGCTATCTTGGGTCACTGCAACCTCTGCCTCCTGGGCTCAAGGGATTCTCTCGCTTCAGTCCCCCAAGTGGCTGGGACTACCGGCATGTGCCACCATGCCCCAGCTAATTTTTGCTTTTTATGTAGAGACAGGGTTTCACCATATTGGTCAGGCTGGTCTCCAACTCCTCAGCTCAAGTGATCTGCCCATCTCGGCCTCCCAAAGTGCTGGGATTATAGGCATGAACCACCATGCCTGGCCCCCAAAATTGTTATTTTCAAGTCTAAAATTTCTTTCAGCTTCTACATGACAGATAATTTTCCTGATAAAAGTCTTTTTTAAAAAATGTGAAAGATAGTTTTGACTTGTCCAGTAAATGAAGCTTTATCAGTGGTTGTGTGTATGTGATTTTGTGAATTTTTTTTGTTTTTTTGAGACAGAGTTTCACTCTTGTTGCCCAGGCTGGAGTGCAGTGGTTCACTGCAACCTCTGCATCCCGGGTTCAAGCGATTCTCCTGCCTCAGCCTCCGAGTAGCTGGGATTAGAGGCATGCACCAGCATGCCCAGCTAATTTTGTATTTTTAGTAGAGACGGGGTTTCACCATGTTGGTCAGGCTGGTGTCGAACTCCTGACCTCAAGCGATACACCCGCCTCAGCCTCCTAAAGTGCTGGGATTACAGGTGTGAGCCACTGCACCAAGCTGATTTTGTGAATATTGCAAATGTATTTGTGGAACGAAATGGCTTGGAGTCCCTCTTAAATGAATGCCCCGTTGTTCTCATCATAGCAATCCACCTACTGCTGTAGGCTTGATGTTATCACTCCTGCCTTGGGTGTCTGGAGGGTGGAAGTAGGGACAAAGACCTTAGAAAAGTGGCAGGGTGATGAGAGATAGATTGGGAATTAATACTAAATCAGGAAAGAAGCCATTAAGTAAATGACGAGAATTGAGGCTGATTAGAGTAGGTCTGAGAAGCAGAGCAGATACTTTTCTCATTTTAATGAATGCTAATCAGCTGGCCTAGTGAAAACCTCCTCCTGATATGCCAAAACACAATGGCTTATGCAAACATTTGATAAAGCATTCTCAGGTGTGTTAGTCATTAAGCCAAGACCTTGGGAACAGATTGCATGGCTATATTCCTCCTTAGTCATTTACAGTACACACACAGGTCCATAAATGCAGCTGTGTGAATATAATTAATTACTAACAATTCTTATTTTAGAAGCGGTAGTATCTTGAGAGTAATCCATAGGTAGTGGACAAGAAATAATTAAAAGCTGTTCTGCATTGAACCTAGCCGGAAGCTCTAAAAGCTATTTTGTGCTTGTGCTATACTGTGGGGAAAAAGGGGAGTTTTAATTAATTAATTTATTTATTCATCTTTCTTTTTTTTTGAGATGGAGTTTTGCTCTTGTTGCCCAGGCTGGAGTGCAATGGCGTGATCTCGGCTCACCGCAACCTCCACCTCCTTGGTTCAAGCGATTCTCCTGCCTCAGCCTCCTGAGTAGCTGGGATTACAGGCATGCACCATCACATGCAGCTAATTTTGTATCTGTAGTAGAGACGGGGTTTCTCCATGTTGGTCAAGCTGGTCTTGAACTCCTGACCTCAGGTGATCCGCCCACCTCGGCCTCCCAAAGTGCTGGGATTGGGAGTTTTCTTTAAAAGGGATAAAGGACAAGCCCACTGAGAAACTTATCTGTTGTTACCTAGGATAGTCTCCCTGGTGGTAAAAATCCTTTGGAAACTTTTTTTTTTCTTTTTCTTTTTTGAGATGGAGTTTCACTCTTGTTGCCCAGGCTGGAGTGTAATGGCTCGATCTTGGCTCACCACAACTTCCGCCTCCCGGGTTCAAGTGATTCTCCTGCCTCAGCCTCCCGAGTAGCTGGGATTACAGGCGCCCACCACCACACTTGGCTAATTTTTGTATTTTTAGTAGAGACAGGGTTTCACCATGTTGGCCAGGCTGGTCTCGAATACCTGACTTTAGGTGATCCACCCTCCCCGGCCTCCCAAAGTGCTAGGATTACAGGTGTAAGCCACCGTGCCTAACCTGGAAACAATTTTCTTCCATCTAAAAATCAAACAGCTGAAATAAATCCGTTTTCCCAAGTTAAAGCATACATCAGGAGGATAATGGGAATCTTGTGAGTCAGAGTTTATCAGAAAGATGAGATGGCCAGGGATGAGGCCAGGCAGGGAGAGGCAATGCTATTAAGACCAACAGATGTAGTCACTGTTGTCACTGACTCTGGTCTTCTGGCCAGGATTGGATCTTTTGGAGCAGCGGTTTCCACATCCAAGCGTCAGACACACTGAGGTGTTAATATTGATTAAGTCAAAATCTTTGGGAACAGGGCTTGAGAATCTTTAAAAAAAAAAAAACAAAAAAAACTTTTTTTCTTTTTTTTCGAGACGGAGTCTCGCTCTGTCGCCCAGGCTGGAGTGCAGTGGCGCAATCTCGGCTCACTGCAAGCTCCGCCTCCCGGGTTCATGCCATTCTCCTGCCTCAGCCTCTCCGAGTAGCTGGGACTACAGGCGCCCGCCATCACGCTCGGCTAATTTTTTTTTTTGTATTTTTAGTAGAGACGGGGTTTCACCATGGTCTCGATCTCCTGACCTCGTGATCCGCCCGCCTCGGCCTCCCAAAGTGCTGGGATTACAAGCGTGAGCCACCGTGCCTGGCCCCCAAAAAAACTTTTCACTGGGTGCAGTGGTTCACACCTGTAATCCCAGCACTTTGGGAGGCTGAGCAGGGAGGATCAGAATTTTTGGGAGGGCTTTAGCCCAGGAGTTCAAGACCAGCCCTTTTTTTTTTTTTTTGTAGAGATGAGGCCTCCCTATGGGCAACATTAGCTGGGCGTGGTGGTACATACCCTAGTCCTAGCTATGTGGGAGGATTTCTTGAGCTCAGGAGGTCGAGGCAGCAGTGAGCCATGACTGCGTCACTGCACTCCAGCCTGGGTGACAGAGTGAGACCCTGTCTCAAAAAACAAAGCAGCAACAGCTTTCAACTCAGCCAGGTTAGAAGCTACTATCTTGGAGCTTTCCCATTTTCAAGTTGTTCGATCAGTGACTGTGGCTATTTGGCCTAGTGGGGGTTTCTTAAAACAACAGCCTCCAAAGGGAGGATGTTGGAAGAAAACATTAGAAATATTTATATATTTTAAAATCTCATCCTTAGCCAGGAGTGGTGGCTCACGCCTGTAATCCCAGCACTTTGGGAGGCCGAGGTGGGTGGATCACTTGGGGCCAGGAATTCGAGACCAGCCTGGCCAACATGGCGAAATTCTGCCTCTACTAAAAATACAAAAATTAGCCGGGTGTGGTGGTGGGCACCTATAATGCCAGCTACTTGAGAGGTTGTGGCAGGAGCATTGCTTGAACCCGGGAGGCAGAGATTGCAGTGAGCCGAGATGGCACCACTGCACTCCAGCCTGGGTGACGGTGTGAGACTCCATCTCAAAAACAAAAACAAAAACAAAACCTCATCCTTTAAAATGTTTTGTATTTTTATGTTTTATCAAATGCATAATATATGAGGTCATATTATATGATATAATTTAGAAATAAATATACATATAGTGGGATTTGTGCTCAAAATGTTTTATTGGTAGAGTTGAGCAGTCAAAAAAAAAAAAAAAGTCTTGGAACCACTACCTTGGAGGGTTTGAAAAATGAAAACTTATCCTTAAGAGGCAGGTATCCAAAAGCAATGTTTGGCCTTCAGAAGTAGATATAATGGACAATATACTTTTAGAGTCACATGACCAACCCAGATAGGACCAGGATAAAATTCCTGGACAGAATAGTGGCTGTGGCCACTGATAGCTAGAGAGGCAGCTTGATGTAGCCAAAAGAGAACAGGCTTAGGAGTCAGCACATCTGACCTCAACTTGGAGTTCCACACTTCGTAGCTGGGTTTCCCTGATCTCAGTCCCAGTTTTCCAATCCTCAAAATAGGAACAGAAATACTTAAGTTGCAGGAACCCCTTGAGAATTAAGTGAGATAATGTATATATTTAACAGAGGTCAGCATGTAGCTGGTACACTATAAGATGGTAGCTCTTGTTAACAACAGCTATTATTGATGGTACTATATGTATAGAGGCAGTATAAGGTAGTGGTCGATAGTATGGGTTCTGAATGTCTGAGTTGGAATTTTGGCATGGTCACTCATTAACTGTATTAAATTAGGCCAGCTGATGGTAATGATAGTATAATATAATAGTATGATGTCTGGCTCATAATATATGCTTGTTTTTTGTTTGTTTGTTTGTTTGAGACAGAGTCTCACTCTGTTGCTCAGGCTGGAGTGCAGTGGCACCATCCCGGCTCATTGCAACCTCCACCTCCTGGGTTCAAGTGATTCTCGTGCTTCAGCCTCCCAAGTAGCTGGGATTACAGGTCCGTGCCACCACCCTGGCTAATATTTTGTAATTTTAGTAGAGATGGGGTTTTGCCATGTTGGCCGGGCTGGTCTTGAATTCCTGAGCTCAGGTGATCCACCTGCCTTGACCTCCCAAAGTGCTAGGATTCACCGCACCCACCCAATATATGCTTAATAAATATTAGCTGCTATCAACATCATCATCATTGTTATCACCATTATCATCATCATTACATCAATTTTTGGTTTTTCTTTTTCTTTTTCTTTTTTTTTTTTGGTGATGTGGTCTTACTCCTGTCTCCCAGGCTGGAGTGCAGTGGTGCAATCATGGCTTACCATAGCCTTGACCTCCATCCCTGACTCAAGTAACCCTTTCACCTCAGCCCCCCGAGTAGCTGGGACCACAGGCACATACCACCACGCCTGGCTAATTTTTTTTTTTTTTTTTGTAGAGATGAGGTCTTGCTGTGTTGCCCAGTCTGGTCTCAAACTCCTGGGCTCAATGTTTTAATTGTAATGTGAGGCAGTATCAGACTGAATAATCCTGGACCTGCTGAAAAAAGAAAAAAGATAATATGAGGTGGTCAATGATAAATAATTGTAGACATGTGATTACAATTCTGTTATTAATCACCAAGTAAAATGACAGGGAAATCTGCTGGTATGGTTCCCTGATGGCATCAGTTCCTATACTTTTGTGTACACTAAAATCATCTGCAGGGCTTCTGAGGAAGGCAGCCAAGTCTATTTCCTGAATCAGAATTTTTAGGGTGGCGCTCAGGCAGCTGTGTTTTCCATGAGACAAATGAGTGATTCTTATATATAACAAACATGAGAACCACTGATTATAGTGTCCTCCTTTCAACAGCTTTAGTTCTCCTCAATTACTTCCAACATTTCCCAAGCCCCAAGAAGCTCATTAAGATAGTGTTATATTACAAGTACCTCCAGGATCCAAATGACCATCTGGCTATTACTTGGTGCTTGAGTAGGTTGTATTCTTAATTCAGATGATTAGGCCACTGGATGTAAGTTTTAAAATGCTTTTCTTTCATTTGGGGGTTACATTTTGCGTTTTGATTTTGCTTACCACCATCTCATCTACCTTACTGTTCAAGACAAATGAACATATTCATAGTCAGAACTGGAAGGGAATTTAGAGTAACTGGTCCAATATCCATATTTTACTGATTTTAAGAATGAGGCTAGGGCCGGGTATGGTGGCTCATGTCTGGAATCCCAGCACTTTGGGAGGCTGAGGCAGGAGGATCGCTTGAGCCCAGGATTTCGAGACCAGCCTGGGCAACATAGTGAGAGCCTGTCTCTATTAAAAATATCTAATAATTTATTTATTAAAAAAAGAGAAAGAGACTATACTCTTCCCTCTGTTAGCACCAAAACTAAGTTTAAAATTCAGTTTCTTTCTTTTTTGAGACAGTGTCTCACTCTGTCGCCCGGGCTGGAGTCCAGTGGTGCTATCTCAGCTCACTGCAACCTTCGCCTCCTGGGCTCAAGCAATGCTCCCACTTCAGCCTCCCGAGTAGTTGGGTCGACAGGCGTAAGCCACCAATGCCTGGTTAATTTTTGTATTTTTTTGTAGAGACTGGGTCTTGCCATGTTGCCCAGGCTGATCTTGAACTCCTGAGCTCAAGTGATCCACCCACGTTGGCCTCTCGAAGTACTGGGATTACCGGCATGAGCCACCGTACCCGGCCAGAATTCAGTTTCTTGATTTCTGGGTTTGTGTTCTGCCTCCACCATGTTAATAACCATCTGGCACTGAAAAAAGACAGCGTGTTCACCTGTTGGAACTCTGTTTCTTTCAAGTCACTAAAATATCACTTAGAAAATGATCTCTCCCAAAACCTCAGAGGTATGAAAGAACTAGTGTTCTCAAAATGAGAGGACCATTTCTAAAGAAAAACTAAAACGAGGTTTTCTTATATTAGTTGTCCTCAACTTTAAGCTTTATCATTAAACGGAAATGATGGAAATTTACTTCTCATTAACACAACTCAGTTGAAATGTTTATATGTTTAAAATATCTACTGAATTCTACTAATTCTTAAAAGCACTGCGCCACAGAAAACTTTGGACATTAGCATTTATCTACTTGGAATAACTCTTATCTATAGCGGAAGACAAAGCTAACACGGTATCAGTTATACTGTGTTAGTCACTGTTGTACTATTCTGTTGTTAGTACACCATAATATAGTATAGCCTTCCTTTAAAAAAAAAAAAAAGCCTGGGCCGGGTGTGGTGGCTCACGCCTATAATCCCAGCACTTTGGGAGGCCAAGGTGGGTGGATCACGAGGTCAAGAGATCGAGATCATCCTGGCCAACATGGTGAAACCCCGTCTCTATTAAAAATACAAAAATTAGCTGGAAGTGGTGGCATGCACCTGTAGTCCCAGCTACTCAGGAGGCTGAGGCAGGAGAATTGCTTGAACCTGGGAGGTGGAGGTTGCGGTGAGTGGAAATTGCATCACTGCACTCCAGCCTGGTGAAAGAGTGAGACTCGTCAAAAAAAAAAAAAAAAAAAAGCTGATCCAAAGGTACTGTACTATTTCAACCAATTGTTCACAGTCAGTTACAGATTGTCTTTTCCTCCTTCTCACTACTGCACTTGACTAGTCTTTTTGTTTGTTTGTTTGTTTGTTTGTTTGAGACGGAGGCTCGCTCTGTCATGCCCAGGCTGGAGTGCAGTGGCGTGATCTTGGCTCACTGCAACCTCCGCCTCCCAGATTCAAGTGATTCTCCTGCCTCAGCCTCTCTAGTAGCTGGGATTACAGGTGCCTGCCACCATGTCCAGCTACTTTTTTGTATTTTTAGTAGAGACAGGGTTTCACCATATTGGCCAGGCTGGTCTCGAACTCCCGTCCTCCTTGGCCTTCCAAAGCACTGGGATTACAGGCGTGAGCCACCACATCTCGCCTTGACTAGTCTTAAAAAAATTATAATAATAAAATATTTTAGGCATATAGAAAATAATATGACATCCATAGTGTAATGGTTAGCATTCTGGACTCTGGAAATAATATGACAAATAATATATACCCATTACCCAGTTTTAACAAATCTTAGCATCTCGCCATAACATGTTTCTTTCAGATCTGTTTGTTTCCTTTGAAGGAATAGCAGCACCAAAAAGTAAGGTAGAGTTGAAATACCTGGTATATCTCTCCTCAGTCCTTCTCTTGTTAACCACTATCCTTAATTTGTTATTTCTCATTCCCTTGCCTGGGGTATTTTATTTTGTGTGGGGTATTTGTATGACTTTTTTATACTCTTTTTGTTGTTTTTGTTTTTGAGACAGGGCCTCACTCTGTTGCCCAGGCTGGAATGCAATGGCATGATCATAGCTCACTGTAGCCTCTGCCTCTTGGGCTCAAACAATCCTGTCTCAGCCTCCCAAGTGCTGGGACTACAGGTGCACACCACCACATCCAGCTAATTTTTATACGAAGAGACAGAGTTTCACCGTGTTGCCCAGGCTGGTCTCAAATTCCTGAGCTGAAGCAATCTGCCTGCCTCAGCCTCCCAAAGTACTGAGATTACAGGTGTGAAACACCACACCTGGCCTCTGACATCTTCTCTTTAGATGTTTATTGATAATTCTTCCAAATTATTTATCTTTTTCTAAGAGCTTTAAAGCTTTGCTTTTCATATTTAAATCTTTATACTTTCTGGATTTTGTGTGTGTGTGTGTGTTTGTGTGTGTGTGTGTGGTATGAGTTGTTTTTTTCTAGATGTATAACTATTTATCCTAACACCTTTTATTGAATAGTACATTCTTTATAAACTAATTTATAATGCTATCTCTGACAGCTATCAAATTTTCAGAAATGAACCTAACTGCCTTTTAAACTTGAGGTAATAGGAAACAGTTTGAAGGAATTTGCACAGTGAAAATATTTCAAAGCTATATCATAAAAATTCAGTAAAGGAACAAACCAACCAAACTGGCAAAATACAATTTTGCATCATTAAATAAATTTTTGTCCTTTTTTTTTTGCAAATGTATATCAATGTGCTTCTTCACCAGACAATTTTGGCACAGTCTTCTATATTCTCCTTATTGCTTAGAAACCATAGAATGCAAACAAGTGCCTTACACAATTCTGTACCCTACAAAAGACCCGTGGCAGAACCAAATACTGCTTATTAGGTGGTATAGGGAAGGAGTAAGATGACGTTCCTTTTCTTTTTTTTTTTGAAACAGGGTCTCACTCTGTCGCCCAGGCTGGAGTGCAGTGGCGCAGTCTTGGTTCACTGCAACTTTTGCCTCCTGGGTTCAAGTGATTCTCATGCCTTAGCCTCCTGAGTAGCTGGGACTACAGGTGCCTGCCACCACGCCCAGCTCATTTTTTGTATTTTTAATAGAGACAGGGTTTCACCATGCTGGCCAGGCTGGTCTCAAACTCCTGACCTCAGGTGAACCGCCTGCCTCCACCTTGCAATGTGCTGGGACTACAGGCATGAGCCACCATGCCCAACCTCTGTCGTTTAAAATCAATTTCGGGCTGGACATGGTGGCTCATATCTGTAATCTCAGACTTTGGGAGGCCAAGATGAGAGGATTGTTTGAGGCCAGGAGTTCAAGACCAGCCTGGTCAACATAGTGAGACCCTATCTCATATTAATTTAAAAACAACAGCAACAAAAATCAATTTCAAAAGGTTACACTTTATTGTGGCATTGAAAACAAAAGTTACTGTGTATTTGGAAGGGCATGGCTATGAGATATAAATTTCTTATAAGGGAACAAAAGTTGTCACTGGAAGACTGGCTTCTTGTTCATATTTCTTGATTAGCAAAAATCATATGCTTTATTGCAGTGGTCCCCAACCTTTTTGACATCAGGGTCTGGTTTCATGGAAGACAAGTTTTCTATGCACTGGTGGGGAAGGGGAATGGTTTTGGGATGAAACTGTTCCACCTCAGATCATCAGGCATGAGTTAGAATCTCATAAGAAGCGTGCAACCTAGATCCCTCTCATGCATAGTTCATGATAGGGTTGGAGCTCCTATGAGAATCTAATGCTACTGCTGATCTGACAGGAGGCAGAGTTCAGGCAGTGATGCTCACTCACTGTTCACTTCCTGCTGTGCAGCCGGTTCCTAACAGACCACAGACCGGTACCAGTCCATGGCCCGGGGGGCTGGGGATCCCTGCTTTACAGGTTCCAAGAAGGGGAGCCACTCACAAATACATGGTTTGATTTTGTCACTGTGATGCACAAAGCGATTATGTCAAGGGCCTGGCAATGCAATGAAAGGAAATGGAAGTTGCCAAGTATAGGAGACATTGGTATGACTGATCATATATCATGAAAGACTTAGGCACTAGAATATGTCAACATTTTCTAGCTAATATTTGAAGAAAGCTGCCTAACTTCCAGTCACATGTAATTTTACTGAGAAATAAAAACAAATACAGAAAGCAGAAACAACGTGGTTTTTTTTTTTTTTTTTTTTTTTTTGAGATGGAGTCTTGCTCTGTCGCCCAGGCTGGAGTGCAGTGGCACGATCTTGGCTCACTGCAGCCTCCGCCTCCTGGGTTCAAGCCATTCTCCTGTCTCAGTCTCCCAAGTAGCTGGGACTACCGGCATGCACCACCACTCCCAGCTAATTTTTGTAATTTTAGTAGAGATGGGGTTTCACCATATTGGCCAGGTTGGTCTCGAACTCCCGAACTCAGGTGATCTGCCTTCCTCAGCCTCCCAAAGTGCTGGGATTACAGGCGTGAACCACCGCTCCCAGCCACAACCTGGAATTCTTTAATATGCCTTGACATTATCCTGTTAGTCCCCAAAGTGGTAAAGATGAGCAAGTTTTATGGTACATGGAGTGTCGCCACTCGATGCCAGGCACCATGCTGTCCATAAGAAGTGATTTGGAAGTTCATGAGGAAGAGGAGCCTCAAACTTTGATTGTAACAGAGCACAACAAAGTGGAATATAATTGCATGAATAAATATATACTGTGGTTGATTGGTAAAACATTTTTGTGTGCATTTAACATACTGGTCATTTTTGGAAAAAATAACAACCCTGCATCATATTGATGGTCTGTCTAAAAATCGATCACATTTTAGGATCAAAGAATTCAAAATGTCTCTTTTCTAGGTATGGGGCTTTCTCTTCTGTTACCGCCTGCTTTTTCTTAAGGAATTCTGCTATATTTCTAGTTCAAGGAAGGGATATAGGCTTTATCTATTTTTTTTTTTGAGATGGGGTCTTGCTCTGTTGCCCAGGCTGGAGTGCAGTGGTGTGATCATGGCTCACTGCAGCCTTGACCTCCTGAGCTCAAGTGATCCTCCAACTTCAGCCTCCTAAGAGGCTAAGTAAGGAGCAAACCACCATTCCTGGGTAATTTTTATTTTTTAAAATTTTTTGTAGGGACAGGGTGTCACTACATTGCCCACATGGGTCTCGAACTCCTGGACTCAAGTGATTCTCCTGCCCTGGCCTTCCAAAGTCCTGGGATTACAGGTGTGAGCCACCACACCTGGCCTTACACATCATCTTTATCTTATAATAGAGGAGAGACTATAAAAAAAACTGGGTTAGACTGGAGCAAGCTCAGCTGGGACTGTCAAGGCCTGACCTGAGGTGTTATTTAGGAAAAGAATAATCCCGACTTTTGGAAGCATATTAAAGTGATTGTCCTGAGCAAGATCATACCTTTGTGGATTTCGGAGGTGGTCTCCATCATGGCAGTGGTAATTCCCAGGTCAGTCATCTGGGAAGAAACAATTCCTGGGACTGGAAATAAGGACTTGGGCAAGCCTTAGCCTAAGGACAAAAGAACTCTTTCTCTGGGTCTTTTGGCATTTTGCCTGGGAGGACTTTACTGAGCAGACATACCAGTATACTTCCAGTGGTGGGGGTGAGACAATGTTTGACAGAATAATGCAGGTTGAAATCTATGCATGGAAGGTTCCCCCGTGTTGGGACCTGGTTTTCTAGGTGCTAAGAAGAGCCACATCTTATAACAGTTAAAAATTACTCTTCATGTCAGTGGTTCAAATATTAATGTGCATGGGCCAGGCACTGTGGCTCATGCCTGTAATCCCAGCACTTTGGGAGGCCGAGGCGGGTGGATCACGAGGTCAGGAGATGGAGACCATCCTGGCTAACATGGTGAAACCCCGTCTCTACTAAAAATACAAAAAATTAGCTGGGTGTGGTGGCGCATGCCTGTAATCCCAGCTACTCGGGAGGCTGAGGCAAGAGAATGGTGTGAACCCGGGAGGCGGAGCTTGCAGTGAGCCGAGATGGTGCCACTGTACTCCAGCTTGGATGACAGAGCGAGACTTTGTCTCAAAAAAAAAAAAAAAAAAACCAAAAGCAAATATTAATGTGCATACATACCACCTGGGAAGTTTGCCATCTATGCAGATACCTGACCCACTTCCAGAAATTCTAATTAAAATTTGAAGTATTTAATGGGCATGGTGGCTCACATCTGTAATCCCAGCACTTTGGGAGGCCGAGGTGGGAGGATTGCTTTGAGGCCAGGAGTTTCAGACCAGCCTGGGCAACATGGTGAAGCCCTGTCTCTGTAATACACAAATTAGCCAGGCATGGTGGTGGGCACCTGTAAGTCTCAGCTACTCAGGAGGCTAGGGTAGAAGGATAGATTGAGTCTGAGAGGTTGAGTTGCAGTGAGCCAAAATTGTGCCACTGCGCGCCAGCCTAGGCAACAGAGTGAGACCCTGCCTCAATAACAGTAATAATAATAATAATAAATAAAATTCTGAATGCGGTCCTTAATCTTATTTATAACAAACACCCTAGATAATTCTAATTCATTTAGTTCACATTTTAGAAGATAGGTGATCTTATATTGTCTCCAGTTGGTTGCTTTTGAACCTTTGTGGAAGCCTTAGGCGGTGTTCTGCTGTGATGAGTCTGTCACTAGAGGGGCCTGTTGTGGGGTTACAAAGGTGTGGCGAAAGTGGGGACGATGCCTCATCCCATGGTCAGAGCAGTGGGAGCGGTGGTGAGCAAGCTATGTTCTGTAGGGTGGCTGTCTCACTAGGGACACTGTGAGAGGCAGAGGCCGGAGTCAGGTTCCCGGGGAGGTGGGAAAGTTGAAGTCTGCAAAGGTTTTTCAGAGGAAGAAATAAGAAGAATTAATTTTGGAGTAAAGGATCCAGGCAGTGTAGCATAAAAGGGCTCAAGAGCACAAAGTGGTCTCCAAAAGATGGAAAAACTGCCAATTAGCCAGGCGTGGCGGTGCACACCTGTAGTCCCAGCTGCTTGGGAGGCTGAGGTGAGAGGATAGCTTGAGCCTGGGAGGTTGAGGCTGCAGTGAGCTGTCATCACGCCACTGGACTCCAGCCTGGGCGACAGAGCAAGACCCTGTCTCAAAAAACAAAGCAAGACTGCCCTTCCTCCCCACTCTATCCCCAGATGTTAAGTAGTCAGCAAAGACTAATTTCAGTTTCCCTTAAGGGTGACAATCAGGAAGAGAAGATACTGCTGCTTTTGGGAACCGCTCTTATTAACTAGGGCTGCCTTGGCAGCAACCAGTGGTGCTGTGTCTTGACGACCTTCTCCTGTTTTTGTGTTTGGTAACTACCCCACCCCAACCCCAACCCTCCACCGCCTACGCCTCCTCAAACCTCCTCAAGCAGCCCGATGACCAGACACTGCAGCGTCGCCTCTAGAGGGCACTTGAGTCTCTACCAAATCCCTGAGTGGCCTCACTAGTGTGGGATTCCATTTACATTCCAAGAAATTCCTTTTTAAAGGTTACACAAGAGAGGCAGGCCTGTGGAGCCCTAATTGGTGTTCTTCAGTTGCCAAGCTCAGGGCTAGGTTTTCTCTCTCCTTGAGGTCAGGAACTCTTTTTTTTTTTTTTTTTTTTTTTTGAGTCAGAGTCTCGCTCTTTCGCTCAGGCTGGAGTGCAATGGCCCGATCTCGGCTCACTGCAACCTCTGCCTCAGCCTCCCGAGTACCTGGGATTACAGGCGTCTGCCACCACGCCTGGCTAATTTTTGTAGCTTTAGTAGAGACGGGGTTTCACCACATTGGTCAGGTTGGTCTCGAGCTCCTGAGCTCAAGTGATCCACCCACCTCGGCCTTCCAAAGTGCTGGGGTTACAGACCTGAGCCACCGTACCTGACCTAGGAAATATTCTTGAATTTTCCAAAGGTACTCCCTTTCCAGTGCTCCCACCTCCTCCCTGCACCTACAGGGTGTTGGCGGTGGAGACTCCCACCGTCTTCCGGCAGGACACATTCTCAGGAGTCTAGTGGTCTTGGTAACAGCCCTAACCTCCTCTTTCTGTCTTTTCCCTAGAAGGGTGCAGGACCCTAGAGGTTGCCTGGGCTCAGGGATTGCTGTAAGGGTGGATCTCAGAGCATCCTAAGGTAGGTCCGCAAACTAAACCCTGAAAATCACCCCCCGGAAGTCCCAGTAATGTCCATTTCTAGGCAAGAATAATTAAAAAGTTCTTTTATGTCAACCCAAAGAAAGGCAGTTTTGACCTTTTTGTCCTCAACACATTGTTTGCTTGAAGTAAGAAATGTTCACATGGAATAGCTGCCATTAATATGGGTGACCTCAAGGTTAGTATCGCTCAGGGAATGCCTTTCATTGTTCTGTATTGTTTGTTTCCCTTTTGTGAAATTCTGTGGCCAAGGGAACTGCATAGTTCCAGTATGCGGTCCAGTAGCACATTACTAATTGCATACTTTAAAATACAGATTTATGCTGCTTCGTTGGGCCATACCAGGAGAGAAACCAGTGCAGGGGGCTATAAAGCGTCAAGGTTATAAACTTCATGGGGCTTTCAGGCAAATGAGGAATTTTTATTAATTCTTTAAATGCAAATGTCCAGTAATGTCTCCACTTGCTCCACCCCCTGCAGCGCTCCAGGTAGGAAAGAATTGCAACCTGCTAGTTGGTGGCCGAATGGAAAAAAGAGTGATTTTTCATGGGGTCTCTGATGTCAGATAGTACATAGAGCTGAATATAAAAGACCCTCCTTCTCCCCCAAACCCCACTCCTTTGCTAAGAGCACAGGTATGAAACACAAATGCAAAGTGGAGGAATCCCTCTCATTTGTCCCCCTGGCAGGCACCCAGCACATCAGGTAAATTGTTAACTATCCGACTATTCTTTTACAAGAGCAAAATTGAGTGTGATATTAGAGCAAAGCCTCTTTATTTTAAATTATTAGTTCATAGTCTTGCTTTAGAGACCTCTAAAAATTCCATGCTAAGAACTTTGAAAAGCAGGCTTTTCTTTTTTCTTTTTGAACAATAGACATAAAAGTCCAGACCTAGAGTGACAAATCGACATGTATCAGTTACTTTCATTGTCAAGGGCATTTTGGGTGTTCACACTTTATCACATTACTGGTAACCAAGTATTATTCCTGACCTGTGTTTTTGTTTATAGTGTATACAGCAGAAGTTTGCTGGCTAAAGAAGGAAGCGATTGCTAATCCTGAGGAGTCAGAGACAGGGTGCTCCCATCCACCTGTGAGCCTTGTCTGTAGACTCAATAAATAGCACATCTTGCATATATCTGTGCTCGATGAGGTCAGGCGCTATATTGGTTTTACCTTTGTGTCTTCAGTGCCTCCCTCAGTGCCTCCTACATATTAGGCATTCCGTAAGTCAGTAAATTCATAAAAGGAATAATAAACACGAGTTTCCTATCTGCAAATGCTGTTGTAATAAAATACAAATTTACTTTATTTTATTATTATTTTTTGAGATGGAGTTTCGCTCTTGTTGCCCAGGCTGGAGTGCAATGGCATGATCTCGTCTCACTGCAACCTCCGCCTCCTGGGTTCAAATGATTCTCCTGTCTCAACCTCCTGTCTCAGCCTCCCGGGTAGCTGGGATTACAGGTGCATGTCACCACGCCCGGCTAATTTTTGTATTTTTAGTAGAGATGGAGTTTCATCATATTGGTCAGGCTGCTCTCAAACTCCTGAGCTCAGGTGATCCACCCGCGTTGGCCTCCTAAAGTGCTGGGATCACAGGTGTGAGCCACTGTGCCTGGACTTCTTATTTACTTACTTATTTATTTATTTATTTATTTATTTGAGACAGGGTCTCCCTCTGTCACCCAGGCTGGAGTGCAGTGGTGCCATCTCTGCTCACTGCAACCCCAGCCTCCCAGGTTCAAGTGATTCTTCCTCCTCAGCCTCCTGAGTAGCTGGGATTACAGGCATGCCACTGCAGCCCAGCTAATTTTTTTTTTTTTTTTTGAGATGAAGTCTCGCTCTTGTCCCCCCAGGCTGGAGTGCAATGGTGCTATCTCCATACAAAAATAATTTTTGTATTTTTAGTAGAGATGGGGTTTCACCATGTTGGCCAGGCTGGTCTCGAACTCCTGACCTCAGGTGATCCGCCCGCCTTGGCCTCCCAAAGTGCTGGGATTACAGGCATAAGCCACTGCGCCCAGCTGTCATATTTTTTATTGTAATAAAATATAACATAAAACTTACTATTTTAATCATTTTTAAGTGTACAGTTATTGTGGCATACTGGTTCTAAATAGATTCTAAAGAGTGCAAATACTACCCTGGGGGGTGGGGGTCTCAAAATTCTTTATGCTAAGGATCTTCAGACCTACTATGGTTGGAAATCATTGGTAGTCTATTTCCTAGTAAGAAGTCATCTAATCTTGCCGGAGTTTGAGACCAGCCTGGACCACATGGTGAAACCTTGTCTCTACAGAAATTACAAAAATTAGCTGGCATGGTGGTACGTGCTTGTGGCCCCAGCTACTTGGGAGGCTGAGGTGAGATGATCCTCTGAGCCCAGGGAGGTCGAGGCTGCAACAAACCGTGATCATGCCGCTGCACTCCAGCCTGAGTGGCTGAGTTTGTTTGTCTCAAACAAACAAAAACAAAAAGAAGTCATCCAAGCGTGACTATTTGCATTGTCGTGTGTCTTCAGGGAGTGATATGTTTTATGCAGATAAAAGTGTTACAATGTTCTTCCTTGTATTGAATTGAAACCTGTCTCCCTGTATTTTCCCGTTGGTCTTATTGATTTTAGTTTGAGGAAATGGGATTAGTACATTATGTCTTTTTCCAAAGAACAGCCTTTATCAGTGGCTGGCTTTTCTTTTTTTTTTTCTTTAAAAGCAACTTATTATAAACTAGAGTCTTGGTCAAATCTAACCAAAATTCCTCCTACTGTAATTTAAAATGGAAAAAAGTAAAAATTTTGCTCTTTCTATCAATTCTGGACCTTAAAAAATATGGCTATTAAGAACATATATAGGGTAATTCAGGGCGCTGAACCCAACGTGGCAACCCTCGCACAGCCTGCGCTACCTCTAGCGCGTGCTTTATTGTCAGAAACTTAATTCCCAGAAGTAGGACAAACGCAGGAGATGAAGAGATGTATTTTCGAGTGGAGAGCTGTGGTCCACTCCCATTCCCTTTATCTGCAGACACTTCTTGCTTCCTTCCCACCTAGTGAGATTTGTGCCTTCTTTTTGAGGCGCGGGGTGGGACTCAACTCCGGAGGCAAGGCTTGGACACTGGACCAAACTGAGGACCAGCTAGTTCCAACCCATCTGGTCTGCTGATCTGGACAGTGAACACGTCCTGCCTTTGGGCCCCTTAGACCAGGTATCCAGAGATTTTTACTCCTCCAGCGCTAGGTGGGGCCGACTGCCCATAAACTCAGTAGGAAGCAGTTACAGAAGATGGACCTCCTCCCTTCTGCAGCCCCCCTGAGATTAAGAAGGAGTATCTAGGCCGGGCGCGGTGGCTCATGCCTGTAATCCCAGCTCTTTGGGAGGCCGAGGCGGTCGGATCACGAGGTCAGTAGATCAACACCATCCTGGCTCACACAATGAAACCCCGTCTCTACTAAAAATACAAAAAAAAAAAAAAAAAAAAAAAGCCGGGCTTGGTGGCCGGCGCCTGTAGTCCCAGCTACTTGGGAGGCTGAGGCAGGAGAATGGCGTGAACCTGGGAGGCGGAGCTTGCAGTGAGCTGAGATCACACCACTGCACACTGCACTCCAGCCTGGGCAACAGAGCGAGACTCTGTCTCCAAAAAAAAAAAAAAAAGAAGGAGTATCTAATCTCTGAGCAGGGAGTGAGGCAGGAGGAGGACTCGACTCTGGAGGTGGGGCTTGGACACTGGACCAAACCAAGGATTAGCTAAAACAGGTCCTGCCAGGCACGGTGACTCAGGCCTGTAATCCCAGCACTTTGAGAGACCGAGACGGGTGGATCATCTGAGGTTGGGAGTTCGAGACCAGCCTGACCAACGTGGAGAAACCCCATCTCTACTAAAAATACAAAATTAGCGGGCGTGGTGGCCCATGCCTATAATCCCAGATACTAGGGAGGCTGAGGCAGGAGAATTGCTTGAACCCGGGAGGTGGAGGTTGCAGTGAGCTGAAATCTCGCCATTGTACTTCAGCCTGGGCAACAAGAGGGAAACTCCTTCTCAGAAAACAAAAAACAAAAAACAGGTCCTGGTGGAAGCAGCTTTCCATAAGACACACCCACTAGTGTGCCATGTCAGATTACCATTGCCATGGCAACACTCATGTTGAAGCTACTGCCCCTTTCTATGGCAACAACTCTGACAACCCAGAAGTTACCACCCTCATCCTAGAAAGGTCTGCATAAACTACACTTTAATTTGCATATAATTAAAAGTAGGTATAGATACGAGTACAGAACTGCCTCTGAGCTGCTCATCTGGGCACACAGCCCATGGAGCAACCTTGCTTTCTAACGCCTCCACTCACCCTTGAATTCTGTGAACCCCATATATCTGAGACAGGTCTTAGTTAATTTGGAAAGTTAATTTTGCCAATAAATAGGTGACACAGCCTCAGGAGGGCCTGTTGACATGTGCCCAAGGTGGTCAGAGCACAGTTTGGTTTTATACATTTTAGGGTGATATGAGACATCAATCAACATATGTAAGATGAACATTGGTTTGGTCCAGAAAGGCGGGACAACTCTAAGTGGGGAGGGGGCTTCCAGCTCATAGGTAGATAAGAGACAAATGGTTACATTATTTTGAGTTTCTGATTAGCCTCTCCAAAGGAGGCAATCAGATATGCATTTATCTCAGTGAACAGAGGGGTGACTTTGAATAGAATGGGAGGCAGGTTTGCCCTAAGCAGTTCCCAGCTTGACTTTTCCCTTTAGCTTAATGGTTTTGGGACTCCAAGATTTTCCTTTCACAATTCTTTCCTGGGTGAAGCCAAGAACCCTCCCGGGCTAAACCCCAATTCTGGGGCTTGCCTGTCCTGCATCATTTTCAGCCATGTGATAGCCCTCCCGTTCAACTAGACTCCTGGCTTTACATTTTGATGAGGAATTATTATACTCAGAACACAGTGGGCCTAGTGCTAGGTCCCACTCCAGTGCCAAAGGAAGGTTGACTACTGAGTCAAAGACAAACTGACAAAACAAGCTGGTTGGAGCTGCCAGTCCTCACTTGGCTGCCTCTTGTGTTTCTCTGATTACCAGAGCCAGGATTAGCTATGAGTGGGAGACTACGCTCTTTTTCTCCACCTCCCACTGCTTGTTGATTCACGTGGGCATTTCAAAAGGATCCCAAGTCCAAAATAATTTGCAATGAATACAAATAGTTCATTTCTAATTTTGGTCTTTTTTTTCAGTTCAGTATATGAAAATTCACTTATTTAGTGAAACCCTGCATGAAAGCATCCCAACACAAAGCAGGTTCGACTATAACATTGGCTCATCTCATCGGCTCGCATGATCGGTGTGTTAACATACAACAGGACTGTACCCTTTTACAGGATTGAGTGTTTTGGATCTCACTCACACACGAAAACCCTGCCATAATGCTGTATCAGTTAGAGCTGTTCAAAGGTGAAGCCGCATTGGAAAATGGGAAACTTTATCACCATATATACGTATATTTTTTGAGGTGGAGTTTCGCTTTTTTGCCCAGGCTGGAGTGAAGTGGTGCGATCCCAGGTTTTATTAAAGTCTGCAAAGGGATTTTGTACTTGATAGTTAAATAAAGTAATTAAATAAATACACTTTATTTAACTGTATGGGAACCAATATCTAAATGTGACTTTTGGACTTGCTTTCAGAAGTCACTTCTTGCACAAGATCTTGAAAGTTTAGCACCTTGGTAGTTATTTCCACAAGTGATCCTTTGGCACAACTTACTTATACCGTGGTATGGAATCAAAAGGAGCTATCTTCACCTGGTTTTCTTTTCTCTCATCTCGAAAAACTATTTCTGCTCATTCAGAATTTATCAGTATCCCTGTAATTCTTTTTAGTCTTGTTCTAAGAATTACCTGACAGAATTAATAAAGGCTGACTAGCTTTAGCTATGACTCCAGAGTTGGATTTAGCTAAACCAACCCAATTAGGCCATCAGTGCTAAGGGCAGCATCGGCCTTCCATAGTGACAACCGGCCTATCCCCTTCCTTTCCACCAGGCAGGAAGGAAACACTCTTGTCATTTCTAACCAACAAGGAAACATTTTCTGGTTGCTCCTTAACAGAAAACAGGAAATTCTGTTGGTCATTTTCCCATGGCAGTCATCTAAATACCTATCTCTTGATAGATCCCAGATAATTCTAGGACTGGAAGAGAAGCCTCAGATCATATGGTCCATTTCCATGACAGCCCTTTATACCCATGTTAAAAAGTCTAAGTCGGCCCTCAGCCATCTCCTCACCATATTACGTGGTATTTTCTCTATGGGAGATAGTATTCATCTTCTCTCTTGGAAACAAAAAAGCATTCCTCTTCCTCCTCTCTGAAGCACTGGAGAGTGTCCCCAGTATAGTATTTGATGTCTTTGCATATAGAGGGACAGTTTTTTCAAAGCAAAAGATAGGGGAGGTGATGGGGAAGGAGGAGAGAAGAGAGAGTGGGAGTGGGGGAGGAGCAGGGGAAGGGGCAGAAGAAGAAGAAGAGACTGTTGCGGATAAAAAGAGACTTGAGGCCAAGCGAGGTGGCTCACGCCTGTAATCCTAGCACTTTGGGAGGCCAAGGTGGGTGAATCACCTGAGGTCAGGAGTTCGAGACCAACCTGGCCAATATGGTGTAACTCTGTCTCTACTAAAAATACAAAATTAGCCAAGAGTGGTGGCATGTGCCTGTAATCCCAGCTACTCAGGAGGCTGAGGCAGGAGAATCGCTTGAACCCAGGAGGTGGAGGTTGCAGTGAGCTGAGATCATACCACTGCGCTCCATCCTGGGTGACAAGAACAAGAAAACTCCGTCTCAAAATAATAAATAATAATAAATAAATAAATAAAGAGAGGCTTGAGAGCCTTATCAGCTAACTGCAATTGATGGGCCTAGTTTAGATCTTGATTTGAGCAAAATAATTGTAAAAGGGTACTTTCGAGACAGTTGAGAAATTTGCACATGGACTAGGTACTAACTAGATGATACTAAGAAATGATTGCTAGTTTTGTTTGACACAATCATTGTATTAGAGTTATGTTAACAAAAACTTCTTTTCTGTTAGGGATACAAACTGAAGGATTTATAGTTGAAATGATAATATATCTGGTATTTGCTTTAATATATTCCAGAAAAACAAGATAAAATAAGATTGGATAAATGCTAGTTACTGAAACTATGTACAATTAACTGAGATTCGTTACTTGCTTTACAATTATTTGTATATACTTAAAAATTTCCCAGGATACACTTTTCTGGGTTGTTTTTTAAAAGCAAGAAAGAGCACATCTTTCTTTCATTTTTTCCCCACTGTTAATTTTTTTATTGTGATTATTCTAGTGCCAGAGAAGAAATATTATTCAATCCAGGTCTTGCCTGTATTATTTATTCATTTATTTATTTATTTAGACAGTCTTCCCTCCGTCACCCAAGCTGGAGTGTGGTGGTGCGATCTCGGCTCACTGCAACCTCCACCTCCCAGGTTCAAGCAATTCTGTGTCTCAGCCTCCTGAGTAGCTGAGACTACAGGTGTGTACCACCATGCCTGGCTAATTTTTGCCTGCATTATTTATAATAATGATAAAGTAACTCAGTAGTTGATCACTAAATCAAATAACTACAATGGCTGTTTTTTTTTATTTTTTTTAGTGCTAACTACTATATTTCATGTGCTTTATATTTAATTAATAAGCATAGAGGTTATTTTATTTTCCTTTTGCAGTTGAGGAAACTGAGGCTCAGAGAAGCTACAGTAACAAGTGCAAGGTTAATAGAGCCAGCAGATGAGGAAGCCTGAGATTTGGAAACAGATCTCATTCCCAAACCTGTGCTTTTTGCACTAACATCTTACTTCTCATTCTGTTTGTGGTTTGGGGCCTTGCTAACTAGTGACAGCCAAGTCAGCTGGCAACTAAGAGTGAGTCTCTTAAAATGTAAATCAGACTATGTCACTTCACTACAGAAAACCTTCCAAAGACTTCCAGACTGAGTAAAATCCCAATTATTTTCAGAAGCCATAGGGCCCTTCCTCATCCCCTCCATCCCTGCCAACCCACGTGCCTCGTCTCTTTCAACTACCACTTAGCTCGCTCTGCTGCAGCCTGGCGCAGTATTCTAAGAACTTTTCCTTAACTGTCTAAGCTTCCTGCTCAGGCCCTTCCCTTGATTTTCCCTCTGCCTGAAATGCTCTTTCCCAGATATCACATGGGTCACTTTCTTCCCTCTCCCCTCATTTCCTTCAGTCTTTGCTCAAATGTATTCTTCTTCTTTTCAAATACATATAAATTTAAATTTTATTCATTTATTTATTTTTGAGACAGGGTCTCACTCTGTAGCCCAGGCTGGAGCGCAGTGGCACAATCTTGACTCACTGCAGCCTCCGCCTCCCAGGCCCAAATGATTCTCCTGCTGCTCTGTCTTCAGCCTTCCGAGTAACTAGGACCATGGACGTACACCATCCCACCCAGTTATTTTTTATCTCTAGTTTTTGTAGAGACAGAGTCTTGCTATGTTGCCCAGGCTGGTCTCAAACTTCTGACCTCAAACGATCCTCCCACCTTGGCCTCCCAAAGTGCTGGAATTACAGGCATGAGCCACTGCCCCCTGCCCTTCCTTATCTGGGTTCATAGCACTCATCACTACCTGACATTATTATGTACTTATTTATTTATCTATTACCCCTAAGTAGAATGTCAACTTGGTGAGGACAGCAGTTTTTTCCATTCACTGCTGTATCCCCAGCACCTAGACCAGTGCCTGGTACATAGCAGCTGCTCAGTAATACTTGCTGAATCACTGAATGACTCTCAACCTCATGAGTGCAGTGCTGTGAGTCACCGGGTTACTACATCATGCCCAGACTGGGCAACCTGGGGGCACTGAAATGGAATCACCGGTAAAGATCTGCAGCCTCCTCTGTGATGTGGGTGTGGTGGGAAGATTTGCATTCTGAATCCATCATTTCCTTGCTGCCGGACTGTGAGCAAGTTTCTCAACTCTCTATAGTCTTCGTTGTGTCATATGTAAAATAGAGACAATAATTATTAGATAATTACATAATTATCAGATAATTATGTAGAATACTGAAGAAGTTATCCAGTTCAAACCTCCTTTTTATGGTAAATCAGAAGTCCCCCCCCTCAGCTCCATAAACTTTCTTTGCTTTCACAATCCCAGACATCTGATTAGGCAGCCAAGAGCTCTGAGAGGCCTTTGGCCGGAAACTAAGGATTTATGAGAGCCAGTGTTCTCTGTCTCTCTTGTTTGAGCATGTAGATGACATGGAGTAACCTCTCTGATGTATTGAATGTGTTTCTCCAGTGTCGTTTATGCTGCCAGATGATCACTTCCCAGTTTGATAAAAATCACTTCATAATGGGGATTAGATGGTACCAAAATGACAGTGGTCTCTGCTGGATCTGACAAATTCTCTCTCTCTCTTTTTTTAACCCCAAATCTCTAGTATGCCAAAAGTTTGCACAAAGACTTATTGTTGTTATAATTGTCTAGGACTTAATAAATTAGCTATTGTCCTGAGACAGCCTCAAAACTCCCGGCTAGGAGGTTAAAAACAATCTTTAAGGGAGCACAAATATGGACACACTGGTAAAAAATTTTTTCATCCCATGTAGTATTTTTTTCAGGTTTGAGTGGAAAGTGGTGTGTGACCACAGGAATGTACATGAACAAACGCAGTAAGCTAATTAAATAACACACAAATATTGTATTGTCTGGGTATTAATTCTTTAAGGTCATGTCTTAGTTTATAATGGCAAAGGGACTTTATTAAGGGAGAATTATTTGACAGGAATCTTTTTGTTATTATAAGTTACATGCAGGTTAAGATAATCAACAATATTTTTTCTATGAGAACCATAAACAAGAGAAATCCTGCAACATATGCTTCTTGCTTATTACATTATGGTGTTTAGCTTATAGGAACTTGGGAGGAGATAAGAAAAAGAAGAGAAGAGGAGAGGAGGCAAACACTCATTGGGCGTTGTATTCGTCTGTTTTCACGCTGCTGATAAAGACATACCCAAGACTGGGTAATTTATAAACGAGGTGTAATGGACTCACAGTTCCATGTGGCTGGGGAGGCCTCAAATCATGGCAGAACGTGAAAGGCACGTCTTACATGGTAGCAGGCAAGAAGAGAATAAGAACCAAGCAAAAGGGGTGTCCCCTTACAAAACCATCAGATCTCGTGAGACTTAATCACTACCATGAGAACAGTATGGGAGAAACCGCCCCCATGATTCAATTATCTCCCACCAGGTCCCTCTCACAACATGTGGGAATTATGGGAGCTACAATTCAGGATGAGATTTGGGTTGGGACACAGCCAAACCATATCAGATGTTAAACTGGAGGTTAATGTTCTAGTCAGTTGGCTACAGCGAGGGAGTCTGAGAGGTGCCCTAGTTTCTGAGGTTTAATACCTAACCGAGCAGGAAGCAAATGAGCACTGAGCCATGTGTGCACCTTTTTCCTGCCATCCTTAAACAAACATAGCTGCAGTCCAAGGGCGCAAAGGTGGGTTTGGCACTGGAGCTGGGTTTCCTGGTGACTTTGCTCTGTCTTGGCATTTGGTCTGTGTTTATAGTCAAAGCAACAGACATGAGGTAATGAAGCAGAGAAGGGAATCACAGAATAATGACCATCACATAAAGGCACTGTTTACTCTGAACCTTTTGAAGGATGGAGGAGGTTGGGACAGTCAGCTGCACTGCGTCTGCCTTGGGGTCATCTGCGGCCTAGACTTGCTCTATTCTGTGTCGGTGATTACCCAGTATTACACCACAGCTATTGGAGGTCAAGGGGGCTGTGAAAAGCATGTGATGTAATCACCCTTCCAGGGATTCCTGTTGAGACTAGTAGTGATAGCTGAGTGCCAGGAACTCCTTGGTAGTGGGCATAAAAAGGTGCTTAATAAATAGTTGAGTAACTTGACTCTTACACAGTCTATAGTCATGGACTCCATTGCTTTAAAAATATAACCCAGGGTATGGTAGGGCTACACCCGGGGAACTGAGAGACTGGGGGCTAGTGTTACTAATGCATCCTTGTTTCATCTGAGGGTGACAGTAGGGATAGGATTGATTTAGGAAAGGCCAATAACATCCTCAAGGACATGAGGCTACAAGAGAGTCAGTGGGGCCATATCCCACCTCAGGGACCCAAAGGACACAGTCTAAGTGGCAGCTTCAAGCACGACAATTTGAGATGGAGTTTTGCTCTTGTTGCCCAGGCTGGAGTGCAATGGCACGATCTCGGTTTACTGCAACCTCCGCCTCCTGGGTTCAAGCAATTCTCCTGCCTCAGCCTCCCAAGTAGTTGGGATTACAGGTGCCTGCCACCACGCCCGGCTAATTTTGTATTTTTAGTAGAGACGGGGTTTCTCCATGTTGGTCAGGCTGGTCTCGAACTCCCAACCTCAGGTGATCCGCCCACCTCAGCCTCCCAAAGTGCTGGGATTACATGAGCCACCGTGCCTGGACTCCCCTACTAATGTTTTAGGGACTTACACGTGTTTAGTTCAAAAAGACTTTTTGGAAAGAGCTGAAATATAATCTATTGCAGCAGTATGGAGACTCAGTGGAGAAACAGCTATGAGCTACCCTTTGACAAAGGTACTGCAGAGCACCTCTAAGAAGTAACTCTTTTTTTTTTTTTAGAAAAAAACTTCTGTTTTAGGTTCAGGGGTACCTGTGCAAGTTTGTTATATAGGTAAACTTGTGTCACGGGGTTTGTTGTACAGGTTATTTCATCACCCAGGTACTAAGCCTAGTACCCAGCAGTTATTTTCTGCTCCTCTCCCTCCTCTCATCCTCCACCCTCAAAGGAGACCCCAGTGTCTGCTGTTCCCTTCTTTGTGTTTATGCTTTCTCATCGTTTAGCTCCCACTTATAAGTGAGAACATGTGAGTATTTGGCGTTCTGTTCCTGTGTTAGTTTGCTAAGGATAATGGCTTCCGGCTCCATCCATGTTCCTGCAAAAGACATGATCTGGTTCTTTTTTATGGCTGTATAGTATTCCATGGTGTATATATACCATAGTTCCTTTATCCAATCTGTCATTGATGGGCATTTAGGATGATTCCATGTCTTTGCTATTACGAATAGTGCTGCAATGGAAAGCAGTGTGGCAATTCCTCAGAAAGCTAAAAGCAGAACTACCATTCAACCTAGCAATCCCATTATGGGCATATACCCAGAGGACTATAAATCATTCTATCATAAAGACACATGCAAACGTGAATATTCACTGCAGCACTATTCACAATGGCAAAGAAGTGACTATGAGATGTTAGTGACTAACTGCCAAGGCAACAAGGGACATCAGAGCACATGAAGCTTTGCCAGTAGGGGAGGCCGTGGCGGGAGGGAACAGCATAGAGCCTGAGACTAAAGAGCCTGGTCCCTGTTGGGCACAGTAATCCAGTCTGGTTATCACAAACTGAAATAAATCCAATAATGGACTCGTCAGAGAGCAGAGTCTGGAGTTCAAGTGGTTTCTGGACCTGCCTAATGTAATGTAATGTAATGTAATGTAATGTAATGTAATGTGAGAACAGGCAGCTCAGAGTGGCTCTGTCACCAGGCAAGTAGCATGGCTGCTCTCAGGGCAGAGATCACTAAAGGATTCAGTAGCAAGGAGTGCAACTAGAACCCAGTGGTAGAATCCGAGAGCATGCACATGTCCCTTTACACGGGAAAAGACTTTCCAGTGAGCCTTTTTGGCAAAAGAGGCACCAAATTGAGGAAAACAAATTGTTACTTAATGGAAGTGACACAGAAGAGTTAGCAGTTTCTGATTTTGCCAAATCCAATCCTTCGTTAACAGCATAAACCAGGTTAAAGTGGAATATTTGTTTTCACGTTGTTTTTTGTGATTTGAACACTGACGTCATTACTTCCTCATTTCTAGTTTTATATTTTTCTCCATTTCCCACTGGAACCAGTCAGCTAAAGAATATTTGGCTGGTGGACAATAGGAAAATACCATGCATAGCAACTGAAGATGTATGTGCTATGGAAAAATCTCCTGGCCCTATAAAATCAACAAGGAAAATTCCTAGCACAGATGCAATAATGACTTCTCACGTTAACTATAGTTCATTTCACGTAATCCTTATGTTCTAGAAACAACATCTGTTCATCCTGCTGTAGATCTGTTGGAAGCCCAGGCGTGAGAATGCAGGAAAAATTTTCCAAGCCAAATTACTATGTAATACTAATAGTGATACTTCATTATGTGAGACACTTGTTGGCGTATTTTTCTTTTAGGCTTCTTGCAAAATGGTGCAGATGGTGTCACATAGTGGAGGTAGTGACTGCTTCTTGGGATCAGGGCTTGCTTACATGCTCTCCCCACCTCAACTTTCTGCTAAGAGTCACTAGAGGGGCCAAGTGAGACTTTAGATAGGACCAGCATTTGCACAAGGTGGAAGATCTCTCCAATACCACACCTGAGGTGGGACAGGAAGAAGAATAGAGCCTACGCCAGCAAGTCAGGTGTGCTGTTACCATGCTTTGAACTCCATGGACATTTAGCAGGCTGTGAGGAGTCTGGGAGGGTGGACAGGAATGGGACCTGGGGAAGGAGGGCAGCAGGAACATGGGGGGACAGAGATGAGCAGCAGCCTGGAATTGTGAGCCTGGTCCAACAGGCCAGGCTGTGGTTCCCCTCGAACACAAGAGGGAAGGAGATGCCTCTGCTTTTCCTAAATGAGTGAGTGCTGGGATGGAAAGTGGAGCAGAGGGTCAGGACCCAGATTGCGATTAGAAAGTTATCATAAAGCAACTAAGGTCAATCAGGCAAGGAGGAAGCAAGCAAGAAAGATGCCAACAACTAGTCGGGCATGGTGGCTCACGCCTGTAATCCCAACACTTTGGGAGGCTGAGAGGGGTGGATCTCTTGTGGTCAGGAGATCACGACCAGCCTGGTCAACATGGCGAAGCACCATCTCTACTACAAATACAAAAATTAACCGGATGTGGTGGTGCACGCCTCTAATCCCAGCTACTTGGAAGGCAGAGGCAGGAGAATCGCTTGAGCCTGGGAAGCAGAGGTTGCAGTGAGCCAAGATCACACCACTGCACTCCAGCCTGGGAGACAGAGTGAGACTCTGTCAAATCAATCAATCAATCAATCAATCAATCAATCAATCAATCAACAACCGCAAACACCAGCAGCTTAGTGTAAAAGGACCCCAGGCCCTCTAGAGAAGTTAAGGTCTGGCCAAGAGGCCAGACCAACAGAACAGGGATAATTGGCTTTTTTGCCACCACTTTCTTCTCTCTCTAAGCCATCTTGTATTGCATTTAGATTTTTCTTCCTAAAACAAAACTCAAGATATATTACTCTGTGCTCAGAGAGGTTTGGATGACTCCCTTTTGCCCAATGGACCAAGTCCAACTCCTTAGCCAGGTGTTCAAGAGCTTTGACAATCTGGCCTTCAAAAACCTTTCCAAACTTATCGTCCACTGCTCACCTTCCTAATCCTCCTATTCTGGACAGAGTGGTCTTTTTTCATTGTCCACACAGAATTTGCTTTCTTGCTCTCTGAGAACCCAGGATGAGATGAAAACCGTCTCAACTGTCTTCTCGTCTTGCCATAGGAAATCTGGATTTGTCGACCAGGCTGCCAGTTATGGTAGCCACTTCTTTACTCACATGTGATTTCACTTCTCGGCAACATTTGACAGTCTCCTTCCTGAAATCTCACTCTCATTTCTCTCTCCTTCTCTTAATTATTCTCCAACGGCACTTGCTGCTCTTTGTAAATCCTTGTTTGTTTTTCTTCTTGTGGTTCAGCAGCAAATGCAGAGGTACCTTAGGGATTTGTCCAAGGCCCTGTTCTTTGCCTACATTCTCTCTTTTTTTTTTTTTTTTTTTTGAGACAGACTCTCACTCTGTCATCCAGGCTGGAGTGCAGTGGTGTGATCTTGGCTCACTGCAACCTCTGCCTCCTGGGTTCAAGCAATTCTCCTGCCTCAGCCTCCCGAGTAGCTGGGACTACAGGCATGTGCCACCAGACTTGGCTAATTTTTTATATTTTTAGTAGAGATGGGGTTTCACCATGTTGGCCAGGCTGGTCTCGAACTCCTGACCTTGTGATCTGCCCTCCTCGGCCTCCCAAAGTGCTGGGATTACAGGCATGAGCCACCGTGCCCAGCCCTGCCTACATTTTTATCCTGGTCATTTCATCTGTGGTGGACTACATTATGGATCCCAGTTTTATCTTCTCTCCCACTTCCTGCATCCAGGGTGTCATCTCAGGCAGAATATACTTCTCCTGCCCTTGATGTGGGACTTGGACATGTGACTTGCTTTGGGTAATAATATATTGACAGGAGTACAGGTGTATCATGAGCCCCCACCTTTTATTTATTGTAAATTTTTATTTTTATTTTTTTTGAGACAGGGTCTTACTCTATCGCCCAGACTGGAGTGGCACAATCACAGCTCCCTACAGCCTCAACCTCTCCAGCTCAGTCAGTCCTCCCACCTCAGGCTCCTGAGTAGCTGGGACTACAGGCATGTGCCACCAGGCCCAGCTAATTTTTGTATTTTTGGGTAGAGACGGGGTTTTGCCATGTTGCCCAGGCCGGTCTCTAATTTGTGGGCTCAAATGATCCTCCTCCTCCTCTTGGCCTCCCAAAGTGTTTGCATTGCAGGTGTGAGCCCCTGCGCCCGGTCCCCAGGTCTTTCTCAAGGCCTCCAGTGCTTCCTCTTGAGCCATTGCCATTGCCTGGCTGGCCTGTTGGTCCCAGGAGGATGAGAGACAGAGTAGACCTGCCCACCTGACCCCCAGACCTGCAGACAGAAGCAGAGATGCTTAACTTGAACCCCAGGCAATCTGCAGATGGCAGCAAAAATCAATGGTTTTACAACACTGAGTGTTGGGAATGGTCATGTAGCGATAGCAAATCAGCATATTATCGGTTTACTTGTGCCTTCCAAGTACAGATGTTCAGCCTTTGACGTTGCTTCTTTTGTGCTCTAGACTTGTGTATCTGGCTACTTGGCATCTCCACTCACTGGCTAACATGCATCTCAAACCAAAAGAATCCATGATGGAACTCTTTATTTTCATGCCTAAATCTGCTCTTATACCATCATCCTTCCAGTTATCAAGCCAAAAAACTAGGAGTCAGTCTTGATTCCCTTTTCCTTCATTTCCCACGTTTAATCCATTAGCAAGCCCTGTGGGTTTTCCTACAGAGCACTGCATATAAACACAGCCACTTTTTTCTATCTTCATCCACATGCCACCTTGTGTTTGGAAAACTTTGATAACCTTTTAATTGTTCTTTCTGCTTTCATTTTGGTTCTTTCTTCAATCCATTCAGCTAGCGGGACCTTTTAAAAAAAATAAATCCTTCCCATTGCTACTCATCATTTTCTAGAATAAATCTAAACTCCTGCAAGGTTCTCATGTTCTGGCCCTTGCTGGCTTCTTCAGACCTCATTTTATGCCATGCTCTGGCCTCATGGGTCTTCTTGCTGTCTGCACTTCAAGTGCTGCCAGCTCGTTCTGACCTGGGGATATCACACTTGTTATTCCCTTTAATAAGAGCGTTTTCTCCCATCTATTTATTTCTTCTATCATCTATCTATCTATCTATCTATCTATCTATCTATCATCTATCTATCTCTGGAAGTCTACCACCTTCTCATCATATGGTTATCAGCTTAAATATTACCTCCTCAAAGAGGTAATATTTAAGGTATGACTATTTTATTTTAGGTAGCTCCCACTCACCTATCTGCAAACTGAGTGTGTGGCCAGTACTCCTGCAATGGAGGCCTGGCTGCTCCAGTTGCTGGGAGGGCCGGTGGCAGTCTCCAACTGTCCGCCCCTATAGGGATTGCTTCAGCCGCAGAGAGATTTCCCCAATGCCATGCCCCATCCTAGGGTGGTCAGCATCCAGTGGGATATCTGAAGGCCTGTCTGCCTCGGGTCAACTTGGGATGACCCTGAAGGATCATTCCACTTCTGCATTCCTCCTGGGGTTGGCTGGGGCTATGACTAGGCATGCTTTGCAGCTCACCTTCTCTCTCTGCTCACTTCCAGTTTCTCCTCCCCCTCTCCACTGACATTGACACTTCTTAATAAACACTCTGCATGCTAAACTCCATTTCAGTGTGGGTTTCTCCATAGCAGTGAAGCATCATTTCCTTCTCAGTGTTTACAAATCTTTGAAATTTTGTTTATAGGTTGGTTGTTTTTTTCTCTTACTAGAATCTAAGTTATATGCATGTAGGGACTTATCTGACTTCTTTACTCCTGTGTCCCTAGAGCCCTGACCAGCCTGGTATGTCATTATCATCACTGTAGCAAACATCTAGTATTGATTATATGCCAGATACTGTTCTAAATATATTCATCCACTTTATCTTCACAACAACCTTGTGAGGTAGATGCTAGTATCTTCTCCACTTAGAGACTGGGATGCTAAAATACAGAAAGCTTAGTTGGCCAGCCCAGGGTCACACAACTGGTAAGTGATAGGGCCAGTGTTTGAACCCAAGCAATCTGGCTCTAGATTACATGTACATAACTGCTCCATTATCCTGGTTTTTTTTTTTTTTTGCAGCTGTTCAATAGATGTTTGTTAAATGATTGCATAGATAAAAAATAGCTGGGTGTGCTTTTGTAATCTGAAGACATCATCTAGTTATTCATTTAACAAATATTGTTTGAGCACCTACAATATGCCAGACACTGTCATCTGCCTGGGGATGCAATGTGAACAAAGTAAATGGGACCTCTCCCTCAAAGAGCTTGCACGGCATGAAGGAAGAGAATAGACTATATATGACAACGATCATATTATTGCACATTGTTACCTACTGGCCGTCATCCTAATGCATGGTTTCCTTTTCGGGCAATTGGAGTACCACTCATCCACCCAGACCTCTTCTATAGGGTATACTATCAGGTAACAGGACCATAGTGACAGCATTTCCTACAGTCAGTGATTAAAAAAAAAAATTGAAGGGCACTCACCTTTCTCAGCCTTAGCAGGAAGAAGAGAATGGGGATGATGAAGCTTCTATTGCTGATGGTGACTAGCTGTAGGGCAGAGGTCCCCAACCCCCATTAGGAACCAGACCACACAGCAGGAAGTGAGTGGCAGCAAGCAAGCTAAGCTTCGTCTGTATTTACAACCACTCCCCATTACTTGCATTAACCCCCGAGCTCCGCCTCCTGTTAGATTAGTGGTGGCATTAGATTCTTACAGGAGCGTGAACCCTACTGTGAACTGCGCATGCAAGGGATCCAGGTTACGCGTTCCTTATGAGAATCTAATGCCTGATGATCTGTTGCTGTCTTCCATCACCTCCAGATGGGACTATCTAGTTGCAGGAAAACAAGCTCAGGGCTCCCACTGATTCTACATAATGGTGAGTTGTATAATTATTCCATTGTATATTACAATGCAATAATAATAGAAATAAAGTGCACAAGAAATGTAATGCACTTGAATTATCCCAAACCATCACCAACCCCACTGCCCCCCAACACACCCCTGCCCTGTGTCTGTGGATAAACTGTCTTCCATGAAACCAGTTCCTGGTGCCAAAAAGGTTGGGAACTGCTGCTGTAGGGAGTCACCTACAGCTCCTAACTCAATTCATTGTCTCAGGCCTCAATTCCTGAATCATTCCAGCAAATGATCCTGAGGGAAGAGAGAGATCCAGGGGGAGCCAGGGTCCTTAGCTACCTCTGCAGACCGAGGAAGCGTGTGCTGGGGAGGAGGTGTTTCAGTGTGATGACTGAGAGCACGGACTCTGGGGTGCAGACCTGGGCTTGGACTTTGGATGTGTCACTTACTAACAGTGATACAACAGCCCACTTACCTGAACTTCCCTTCCTTATGTGTAGAATGGGAATAATAATAATAGCACCCGCCTCAGAGGTTACCATCAAATTGTGGAGATAACTCATATAAAGCAGCCCTCAGCGACAACAGTATTTGGATTGCAGGGGAGTCTGGGTGTCTGTTATCACAGTTGTCATAAACCACAACAGGGAGCTCTGTCCCCCTTGCCTAGTGAGATTCAAAAGCTGGGAAACTGATGCTAGACCTAGTTCAGATCGTCTTCTCTAGAATGTCTTCCACAGTCTCATCTGGGGCTTCCTCAGTACTGACTTGTAACTTATTGGTAGCATTTCTCCCAGGGCACCATATTATTGCTTGTTTGCATTGTTTCCCCAGTCAGGCCTCTCTTGGCTAGTGTTTGAATTGTTTTAGTCTTTTCTCCTTTTCCACCCCTTAATTTTTCATTCCCAACTGTTGGCACAAGGACACTTGCATTCTATATGGCAGGAATAAAGTGCTAATCTGTGGTGCCATAAAGAAATGTCTTCTCTTTGTAGGGTGTAATAATGATCTCTGCCGTGTTAGCAAGGTCAGTGCTTTGGACTCCTAGGACTAGTCGCCTAAATTTGCACCAGTTCTAGATGCTCAGGAACACTACTTCTTATTCTTTCTTCTCCCTTCTTCTCTTCTGTTCTTCCCCCACCCCCTCCTTCTCCTCCTCCCCCTCCTTCTCCTCCTCTTCCTCTTCCTCCCCCTTCTCCTTTCTTCCTCCTTTCCTCCCCCTCCTCCTCCTCTTCTACCTCCTCCTCCTTCCTCTCCTTCCTTCCTCCTTCTCCTTCCTTCCCCCTTCTTCTTCTCCTTCCTTCCCCCTTCTTCTCCCTTCCTTCCCCCTTCTTCTTCTCCCTTCCCCTTCTTTTCTCCCTTCTTCTCCCTTCCCCTTCTTTTCTCCCTTCCCTTCTTCCTCCTGCTCCTCCTCCTCCTCCTTCTGGAGTCTCACTCTGTTGCCCAGGCTGGACTGGAGTGCAGTGATGCTATCACTGCTTACTGCAGCTTTGAGCTCCAGGGTTCAAGCCATCCTCCCACTTCATCCTCCCCAGTAGGAGGGACTACAGGTGCACACCACCAGGCCCAGCTAATTTAAGTGTTTTTTTTTTTTTTTTTTTTTTTTTTAAGACAGAGTCTTGGCCAGGCATGGTGGCTCACGCCTATAATCCCAGCACTTTGGGAGGCCAAGGTGGGTGGATCACTTGAGGTCAGGAGTTCGAGGCCAGCCTGGCCAACATGGTGAAACCCTGTCTCTACTAAAAATGCAAAAATATTAGCTGGGTGTGTTGGTGCATGCCTGTAATCCCAGCTACTTGGGAGGCTGATGCAGGAGAATCACTTGAACCCGGAAGGCGGAGGTCACAGTGGGCTGAGATGGTGCCACTGCACTCCAACCTGGGCAACAGAGTGAGACTCCGTCTCAAAAAAATAAAATAAAATAAAATAAAATAAAATAAAATAAAATAAAATAAAATACAGTCTCACTATATTGCCCAGGCTGATCTCAAACTCCTGGCTTTAAGTGATCCTCCCACCTCAGCCTCCCAAGGTAGAGGGATTACAGGTGTGAGCCACCATGCCTGGCCTCAGGGACAATTGTTTTTCCTTTGTTTTTTTTTTTTTGAGACGGAGTCTCACTCTGTCACCCAGGCTGGAGTGCAGTGGCACGATCTTGGCTCACTGCAAGCTCTGCCTCCTGGGTTCATGCCATTCTCCTGCCTCAGCCTCCTGAGTATCTGGGACTACAGGTGCCCGCCACCATGCCTGGCTAATTTTTTTGTATTTTTAGTAGAGACGGGGTTTCACCGTGTTAGCCAGGATGGTCTCGATCTCCTGACCTCATGATCCTCCTGCCTTGGCGCCCAGAGTGCTGGGATTATAGACATGAGCCACCGTGCCCGGCCTTTTTTATTTTTATTTTTTTTGACAGTCTTGCTCTGTCACCCAGGCTGGAGTGCAGTGGCATGATCTCGGCTCACTGCAACCTCCACCTCCCACGTTCAAGTGATTCCCCTGCCTCAGCCTTCTGAGTAGCTGGAATTACAGGTGCCTGCCACCATGACCTGCTAATCTTTGTATTTTTAGTACAGATGGGGTTTCACCATATTGGCCAGGCTGATCTTGAACTTCTGACCTCAAGTGATCCGCCCGCCTTGGCCTCCCAAAGTGTTGGGATTACCAGCGTAAGCCACTGTGCCTGGCCTCGGTAACACTTCTTAATGATTTTTTTTTCTTGCCTTAAGAAAACTTGAAGCAACTTCTTTTGTTAGTCTTTTTATTCTTCTCCCTTCCTTCACTATTGTTGTTATTATTTTAGAGTCAAGGTCTCACTCTGTCATCCAGACTGGAGTGCAGTGGCATGATCATAGCTCACTGCAACCTCAAAGACTCCTGGGCGCAAGGGATCCTCCTACCTCAGCCTCCAGAGTAGCTGGGACCATAGACATGCACCACCACATCTGGCTAATTTTAATTTTTCTTTTTTTTTTTTGAGACAGAGTCTTGCTCTGTTGCCCAGGCTGGAGTGCAATGGCACGATCTCGGCTCAGTGCAAACTCTGCCTCCTGGGTTCAAGCAATTCTCCTGTCTCAGCCTCTTGAGTAGCTGGGATTATAGACGCCCACCAACATGCCTGGCTAATTTTTGTATTTTTAGTAAAGACAGGGTTTCACCATGTTGGCCAGGCTGGTCTCGAACTCCTGATCTCAGGCAATCTGCCCACCTCGGCCTCTCAAAGTGCTGGTATTACAGATGTGAGCCACCACGTCCGGCCTTAAATTTTTTTTTTTAGAGATTGGATCTCACTTTGTTGCCTAGGCTGGTCTCAAACTCGTGGGCTCAAGCAAGCCTCCTGCCTCAGCCTCCCAAAGTGCTGGGATTATAGGTGTGAGCCACTGCGTCTGGTCCTCCCTTCCTTTATAGAGGAAGAAATAGGCAAAGAAAAGTTAGGAGGTAAGCAGGAAGTGAGTCTTCTTAAATGGAATCATAGGTGAGTTTGAGATTTACAGGAGAGGCTCAAACCGGGGTGATTTGGAGGATGCACTTGGGCCTAGAAAAAGACACAAGAACATCTGGCTGTCTGGACTGTATAAAGGAATGAAGACTTCTCTTTACAACAACCGTAAATAGTTATGGATGTGAATTTCTGAAGCTTAAGGAATAAAATATTCAGCAAAATCTCTGGGTCACAGATGATTGGCTCCTTGCTCCGGAATAACAATGCTTAATTTTGAGAAGCTTCAAACCTTTGAAATCTGTCATTGCCCAAAGCCTGAGAATAACTCACTAAATCCCAGGTTGACCTCCCTATAGAATCAGCTTGCAGTTCATGACAAATAAGGCAGGGAGAGAATTTATAGAGTTAATTACTAGGCTTGGGTCTATTAAATGTGCAAAGCACACATGCAAGGGGCTGGAGCTTTGACATGAGTGGAGAGACTTGAATTCTTTCGCAGCTGGAATGTGCCGGAACTTCCCAAAGGCTTGAAAGAATGCCTAGAATTTATTTTTTCTTTTATGGTCACTGTTATTTCTCACAGAGGCAAGTGAATCTTCCCAAGCTACCATAACGGGAGTCGAGGACCTCCCGGCAGGCTTGTGGTGAACAAAGCCAGCCAGCTCTCCATGGCTTGGGCGGGCAGGGATCCCTGACTTTCTCTCACATGGGGGGCAGACAGGAGCTGTTGTACATCTTTAAAGCCAAAAGGAAAATTAATGAGTGCAGCACAGAGCAGGACCTTGTCAGGTCGGTAATGGGTGGTGGGAGGAAGAATTCTGCTGCTTCCTCCTGGGCATTAAGCGTAACTCAAAAACTGTTTTGTGGCCATTGTCCAATTATAACAGCTTTCTACTCTGGAGAATTTAGTCATTGACAGCTTTCAAGTCACCTGGGGGAAAACAGTATTCAATATGATCAAGAGGAGGAGGTCTCTTGTTTTGAATTTTTCCTTTAGTGATGGAAACAAAATACTTCTCTGAATCCATTTAGGGCATCGAGCATCCCAAAAGAAGCCCTCCAATGGAGAGAAAGAGCAGGGATTATTAGAGCGACGTTCTGAAGGACCTCCCCCACGTGAATGGAGAGTGTAGAATGCAGAGTAGGCATTTTGTGTCATGCACTGCTATATCTCCAGAACCTACAACTGGACTTATCTCAATCTCACAGGAGGCTGACAAGAAACAGGTGCTAAAATAACAAATGAAGATTTACAATCCAACAGATAGCACTGTTTGGGAAGCTCAGAGCTTTAAAGCAGTATGATGTAGTTATAGGGTGTAGAATCAGGCACATACAGGACTGTTGAGTTGTAGATATTCATTCATTCATTCACTTATTCATTCACTCACTCACTTAGCACCTATAGACTTATGTGTTAACACAGCACCTATAGGCTTTGGCTCTGCTAGTTTGCTGGCCGTCTGGCCTAGGGCAAGTTACTTTACTCCCCTTAATGTCGTGGTCTTCATCTGTAAAATGAAGTAATAATCCCAACTTCAAAGTTGTTCTGAGGATTCCTTGAGGTGATGATTGTGATGGTGTTTGACACTCTGAAAATGCTGATCCCAACCCTATCTCTCCTTAAATCATGTCAGTTCAGTAAGGAATTTACATAATAAATTACCTATTCAGTGGGAGAGTTAGAAAGCGGAAACATCTATTTATTGCCACAAAAATTTATAGATTAAGTTTAGGCAACATAGGGAGAACCTGTATCTTCTTAAAAAAAAAGTTATCCGGGCATGGTGGCAAATGCCTGTAGTCCCAACTACTCGGCGGGAGGATCACTTGAGCCACCGGGGGTCAAGGCTGCAGTGAGCTGTGATCTTGCCATGGCATTCCAGTCAGGATGAGAGCGACACCCTGTCTCAAAAAAAAGTTGATAGTTTATAAATTTATTTATTCATTTACAGATTTGTAGATTACAAATTACTCTTGATGTTTTAAGGTATTTATTGTTTTGTTTTTACATGTGTGTTATTTTGTGTTTACAAAAGGCAAAGACATTTCATAAAGCTATTGAATCCCGAAAAGTCAACTTTTATTTTATTTTTGTTTTTTGAGGCAGGGGCTCAATCTGTTGCCCAGGTTAGAGTTAGGTGGCATAATAATCGTTCACTGCAGCCACGACCTTCCGGCCTCAAGCAATCCTCTTACCTCAACCTCCCAAGTAGCTGGGACCATAGGTGCATGGCACCATGCCCGGCTAATTTTTAAATTTTTTGGATTAATTAAGTGGGATCTCCCTAAGTTACCCAGGCCAGTTTTGAACTCCTAGGGTCAAGGGATCCTCCTGCCTCAGCCTCCCAGAGTGCTGGGATTATAGATGTGAGCCTGACCAATATGAGGCTTTAAACACTACTTCTCAAAGAGCCTTAGCCAGCTCTGGTAGGATAATATCCCGGGGCAAGTGAAAACTTGGAGAGGCAGGTTGTTCCTAAACTTAATCTTCTCTCCTGAAGCAGTTGGTGAAACCTATAAAATTTGGGGGCGTGCAAATTAAGTGTACTTGTAAATATGGTTTGAAAAAATGCATTCACTGTATTTTTGCTTCCCACTGTTTAGTATAACATTTATCAGAGAGGCAGAGAACATGCGGATAAAAATATCCAGTTGTGTATTCTCAGTTGGTATCAAAAGCTAGGTCACTCAAGGTCACTGTCTAGCAAGTCCCCGTGTGTAAGAGAGTGTTGGTATGTAAGAGTGTTTCTGATGGTAAGGAATTCTGTTTGCTGTGATGCGAGTTGTGTATATCTCCTTGATTTTTCTCCCCATATGTAACCAAAAAAATGCTATCCTGGATTTTATTTCTCTTTCACAGGAATGGGAAGGAAAAGTGTGGAGTCCATGTGGATTTCTCTTATTTTATTTGTGGCTTGAATGTACATTTCTGAGAGAGGGTAAGTGAAGCCACCCTCCATGTTTTCCTTTCTCAATGTCACTTCCTGTTCACCTTTCTCCTTACTTCTTAAGCCTCTGAGGGTTACAATGGGGTGTGTGTGTAGGACTGCCACTGCCTAAGGGAAAATTAGGAAGCTGCCTAGGCAGCCTGATTTATGAGGCATTGAAAGGCACTTCTGACCAAAAATATCTCCCCCACTGGCTTGCCACCAGTGCCTGAAATACCTATGATTAGAATCAACCATTAAAATGTTTTCTGCAGGCCGGGCATGGTGGCTCACGCCTGTAATCCCAGCACTATGGGAAGCCGAGGCGGGCGGATCGCCTAAGGTCAGGAGTTGGAGACCAGCCTGGTCAACATGGTGAACCTCCATCTCTATTAAAAATACAAAAATGAGCCGGGCATGGTGGCAGGAGCCTGTAATACCAGCTACTTGATAGGCTGAGGTATGAGAATTGCTTGAACCCGGGGGGTGGAGGTTGCAGTGAGCTGAGGTTGCTCCACTGCACTCCAGCCTGGGTGACAGAGTGAGACTGTCTCAAAAAAAAGAAAGAAAGAAAAAAGAAAAAGTTTGCAGACATGCCTGGCTTCTTTGGGTCATGAAGGCATTGTATTAGGAGAAAATTGGGAAGTGGGAAAATGGGAAAGTATTGCATTATAATGATTTATCTTATGAACCTATCAATCTCTTGGTCAAGAGTAACATCTTGCTAAGTAAGTAGACTGTTTAGGCTGGAGGGAAAGTTGGGAGTTGAGTTTTGTCCAGCATCTTGGTGTACACCCTGTGCAGGATGAAGTCGACAGGCAGCTGGGGAGAGATTGTACAAAGTGGATTGAGGGGTAGAGATAGCAAAGACAAATTTAGGTATTTCACAGGTCTGTTTAAGGCCAGGTTAGGAAGTAAGGGTACATAATTGCTGGAGGAATCTCCTTTCTGACTGACTTTAAGGAATCTCTCTTACTGACTCTACAGGGCTGTTATGTGAGGTTCTTTCAATTTTCCTTTTCCACCATCTTAGTTTTGGGGTAACCATAACAGGACTAATGATTCTGTTATTCATAAAATAATATTTGTGACAAAGGCCAAGTAGATTTTTATCTGACAAATCCAAGTGGATTTGTCGAGACTATTCTGTAAAAGTGTCCAGAGCAGTGCTTCTCAAAGTCTTGTCTATAGACCACTTCTATCTGAGTTACCACTGGTGCTTATGAAAATCTCCCTCCCCGGGCCCCATCTAGACCTTTGGAAACAGACTCTCTGAGGTAGAGGCCTGGGTCTCTGCATTAAAAACAGCTGTGTGGCAGGGAGCAGTGGCTCACACCTGTAATCCCAGCACTTTGGGAGGCCAAGGTGGGCGAATCATGAGGTCAGGAGATTGAGACCATCCTGGCTAACACAGTGAAACCCCGTCTCTACTAAACATACAAAAAATCAGCCGGGCGTGGTGGCGGGTGCCTGTAGTCCCAGCTACTCGGGAGACTGAGGCAGAAGAATGGCGTGAACCCAGGAGGCAGAGGTTGCAGTGGGCCGAGATTGTGCCACTGTACTCCAGCCTGGGCAACAGAGCAAGACTCGGTCTGAAAAAAAAAAAAAAAATCAATTTTTGTGTATGATAAAAGTAATGGGTTTCCCTAATTTCCTGGTTACCATTGTTTACGGTTTCCGTATTATTTCACCTTCTGTAGCTTTTCTGGCTCTTCAAACACAACTAACAGCAAGAAAGTTAGATGGAAAATTTTTGTAATAAATATTCAGAAATACCTTACATAAATCATGGTGTCTAGCAATGGAAGAATTGATTAACTGAATATATTCTACCTTGGAATATTCTGCATCGTTTTACTCGAACAAACTGCCTTTTTTTATTTTTATTTTTCGATTTGAGACAGAGTTTTGCTCTGTTGCCCAGGCTGGAGGGCAGTGGTGTCATCTCGGCTCACTGCAGCCTCCACCACCTGCAAACTGCCTTTTTCTAGCTGTTGCTTTCCTTGATTCTCTTATATCATTATCTTTTGTTTCCTGCCCCTATCTCCCTCCCCTTGGTTGACAAAGTGCCTACATTCTCTATTTTTTCCTATTTCCTTGTCTCTCTCTGGTGTAATTCCTTCTCATTCATCTTGCAAGCAGAATTTCTCTATACAGCAAAGGTCAGAGCTAACAGGACTGATTTGAAATGCTGTTGAATTTCATAGTTGCTCATTCAAGATCATTACTGATACATGCAAAAGTGGACCTTCTGCCAAAATCGACCTCAGAAAATCAGACCAAGAGGAAAAGGGCAAAGGTAAAGAGACTCTTGTTGGGCAGTGGCTGATGCCTGTAATCCTAGCACTTTGGGAGGCTGAGGAGGGAGGATTGCTTAAGCCCAGGAGTTCGAGACCAGCCTGGGCAACACAGCCAGAACCCAGTCTCTACAAATAATTAAAAAACAATCAGCTGGGTGTGGTGGTGTGCATCCAGCTGGGACCACAGGCTACTCAAGAGGCTGAGACAAGGGGATTGCTTGAGCCCAGGAGGTTGAGGCTGCAGTGAGCTGTGATCACGCTACCACACTCCAGCCTGTGTCACAGAGGGAGACCTTGTCTCAAAAAAATTAAAAAAAAAAAAAAAGAAGGGACTCTTACCATTTCCATTTCCTCTTAATGTAAATGACAGTAGGCAGCATTACTCTGATGGCGCTGTAACCATAGGAAAGAGTAGAAAATGACACAGCTGCATAGTGGCATGATAGAATACATTACAATTTGGAGTGTGAAGAAAAAAAAAAAAACAGAAGAAAATGCTGATTTTCAATTCTCTTCCCTCAACTAAAGAAACAGGCGTGAAGGACAATGGTGCAGTTGGCATTATCCCTCACATGGACTCCTTTCTAAATGCAAGAATGCCCTTTTAGGGGCTGAAATATGAACACTGTGAGTTAGAATGCATGGGTTCAAATTCAGACTTCACAATTATTATCTGACTGTTCTTGAACAATTTAATCAGTCTCTCTGCTCCTCTGTTTCTTCATCTGAGAAATGGAAATAATAATAGCATGCACCGCAGGGGTGGTTAGGAGCATAAAATGGGGATAACACCTGTAAAGCACTAAGAAAAGTGCCTTGCATGTAGTAAACTCTTAATTGCTGCTTGCTGTCATTGATATATTTTTTCTTTTTTGAGACAGTGTCTTGCTCTGTTGCCCAGGTGGAGTACGGCGGCAAGATCATGGCTCACTGCAGCCTCGACCTCCTGGGCTCAAGTGATCCTCACCTCAGCCTCCTGAATAGCTAGGATTATAGGCACACACCACCATGCCCTGCTAATTGTTTTATTTTTTTGGAGAGACGTGGTTTCACTATGTTACCCAGGCTGGTCCCAAACTCCTGAGCTCAAGCAATCCTCCCACCTTGGCCTTCCAAAGTGCTGGGATTATTTTGTATTCACCAAGTTTGAAATCTTTGGTAGTGTCCTAGCTGAGGAGGCATCCAGGGAGTTTCTGGGCAGAATATTTAACCGATACTGTGAAAATCTGCTAACAGTGGTTGTTTTTCTTTCTGGGAAGCAGGGTTCCTTGTCTGGCTGCTGTTTCCCCCTGGTCACATGGGCACACTATGATTAAATAATTCCTAGTAAATCTTGGATATTCTTGGATTTAATAATAAATTCATTACTAATGATCACACTTTGGAACATGGTCCCCTACCTGTGACATACTAAGAAACTAGAAATGTATTCAGCATTTACCAGAAACACTCTTTTTTTTTTTCTTTTAGACAGGGTCTCACTCTGTGGCCCAGGCTGGAGTGCAATGTTGCAATCATGGCCTTGATCTCCCAGGCTCAAGCAATCCTCCCACCTCAGCCTCCCAGGTAGCTGGGATTACAGGCACGCACCACCACACCCAGCTAATTTTCTGTGGTTTTTGTAGAGATGAGGTCCTCCTATGTTGCCAAGGCTGGTCTTAATGTTGGGCTCAAGTGATCCGCCCACCTTGGCCTCACCAAGTACTGGCATTACAGGCGTGAGTCACCGCACCTGGCCAAAACCCTCTCTTAATGGAACATACATCTCACATTCTAGAAATATCTATTAGCCCAGTGCATATTTCTTTCTTTCTCATGACTAACACTCTGTTTTTTTGGTTATTCACATACATAAACTGACTGATAATAAATCTAGGAATTTGTCACTTAAAAATGCACATTTCAAACACAATCAGTAATCCTCAATAAGTAGAAACATGTTTACATTTCTTTGGTGAAAGTGTAGGAACACGGGGACTAGGGAATCATTTTTTAAAAAGTATTTTCAGACAAATTTTCTGAGAGACTTAAAAAAAGAAACTGTCATTCATTTGAGGCACACCCTTTTGCTTCTATTCCATTTTTATCATACCAATCTCCCTTGCAAAATTGAGGTTATTCATAAATATTTTCCTTCCAAACTGTGAGAAATAAGATGTGAATTTGGCCCTTTGATAAAGTTAGGTTCAGGGACTGCTTATCATTGAAACAATGAGCACAAAAGCGATTCAGTCCTGGGACTTCTCACAAAACTCAGCGGGCCAGGCGGTGCTCACTCTTGTTCTCAGGCATTCCAGGGGAGTGGCAGAGGGACGGCCAGCACGAGACATTTTCAAGGTTCTTTTTCCCACCCTTTAGAATTGGTAAGTCTCCGATCATTTAGAAAAGGATTTGTTTTGCAAGAACCTAAAGTGTCCCCAAGAACTATGTTTACCCATAATAGGACTTGCTCTCTGTTTAACATAGCCAGATGGACACTGCTATTTGGGTCATGGTCATATCCCCACAGATTTGACCTCATTTAGAGGACACTATTAAAAGATTATCCTATTATTGAGAATTTCCATTGCATCAAATAGTAAATATTAGTAACATTCCTCTACAGGGAAAATGATGTAAGAAGAGGGCAAGACTGTGTTGACCTCAGGCAAATCACACGGATAGGTATGTGACAATTATGAAACTCAGTGCTGACTAATAAAGCCCAGTGGCACACAGAGTAAAGGTCCAGGAGCAGAGACTTTCCCAGTAGCTCTCAAAGGAAGTGTTCAGGTTCCACTGAAGCCATAGATGGAAGTCTTATTTGACTCTGTTGTCTTAGTACCGAGGTGGTTATTTTGAAAGAGGCTAAGGGGGAGAAAGTGCGCGTAGCAGGATGGCAGGATGGGATGTGGGGATGATGGGATGATGGGATGTTGGGATGTTGGGATGATGAGATGTTGGGATGATGGGATGATGGGATGTTGGGATGTTGGGATGATGGGATGTTGGGATGTTGGGATGATGGGATGATGGGATGTTGGGATGTTGCGATGATGGCATGTTGGGATGATGGGATGTTGAGATGATGGGATGGTGGGATGATGGGATGATGGGATGTTGGGATGTTGGGATGATGGGATGTTGGGATGATGGGATGTTGGGATGATGGGATGTTGAGATGTTGGAATATTGGGATGATGGGATGTTGGGATGATGGGATGTTGGGATGTTGGGATGATGGGATGTTGGGATGTTGGGATGATGGGATGTTGGGATGTTGGGATGATGGGACGTTGGGACGTTGGGACATTGGGATGATGGGACGTTCGGATGATGGGATGATGGGATGATGGGATGTTGGGATGTTGGGATGATGGGATGTTGGGATGATGGCATGTTGGGATGATGGGATGATGGGAATGGGAATGGGGTCATGAGGGGGCCAGCTCCATTTTCTTCTTTACATTTACAGAATGTGGAACATAAGGTTTCTTTCTTTTCCTTTTCCTTTTTTTTTCCACTTTGGAAGCCAAATGATGTTCATAGGAAATTTAAAACTGCACCGGAAGGCTGCAAGTGATTTGAGAATCAAGACCTTAAGAAACGGTTTAATAGTAACCTATCTTTTTGAATGTTGCTGGAAAAGGTACTTGAAAGAGCAATGAAGGAAGCAGATTCTAGTCAAAGAGGACTGGGAAGACACTGGGGCCCAACAATTTGGTAAACTAGACAAAATTAAACTTTCAGTTCTGATTTTACTTGAACACACTTTAAAAACAATTGGTTAAATTTTGTTTTATAAAATAAATTACAGGCTGGGTGCAGTGGCTCACGCCTGTAATCCCAGCATTTTGGGAGGCTGAGGCAGGTGGATCACCAGAGGTCAGGAGTTCGAGACCAACCTGGCCAACATGGTGAAACTCTGTCTCCACTAAAAATACAAAAATTAGTTGGGTGTGGTGGTGAGTGCCTGTAGTCCCAGCTACTCGGGAGGCTGAGGCAGGAGAATTGCTTGAACCCGGGAGGCGAAGGTTGCAGTGAGCCAAGATCAGGCCACTGCACTCCAGCCTGGGTAACAGAGTGAGACTCTGTCTCAAAAAAAAAAAAAAATTACAAAAGTAGTACATTATTAGTGAAAGAAAGTCAAGCAATACAAATGTATGTAAAATAAGAAAGGAAAAATCTCCTTCCTTCTTTGCCAGACAGGGACCAATACTGTTATAATCTATCTCTCTTTCAGGACTTTTATTTATGTATTTGAGACAGGGTCTTATTCAGTCACCCAGGCTGGAATACAGTGGCATGATCATAGCTCACTGTAACCTTGAACTCCTATGCTCAAGACATCCTGCTGCCTCACCCTCCTGAGTAGCTGAAACTACAGGTGTGCACCGTCATGCCTGGCTATTTTTTTTTTTTTTTAAGAGATGGGGGTCTCACTCATTGCCCAGGCTGGTCCCAAAGTCCTGGCCTTATGAATCCTCCCATCTCAGCAAAGTGCTATGATTGCAGTTGTGAGCCACTGTGCCTGGCCCTCTTTCAGAACTTTAAAAACACTATATATGCTATAAATGTGTTTTTGGGGTGGGGCTAATTATGTATGTTCTGCAATTTTTTTAACTTAATGTTTTTGGACTTTTTTCTACTCTTTTTAAAAAATGTCTACTCTTTGGTCAGGCATGGTGGCTCATGCCTGTAATCACAGCACTTTGGGAGGCCCAGACGGGCGGATCACGAGGTCAGGAGATTGAGACCATCCTGGCTAACACGGTGAAACCCCGTCTCTACCAAAAATACAAAAAATAGCCGGGAGTGTTGGTGGGCGCCTGTAGTCCCAGCTACTCGGGAGGCTGAGGCAGGAGAATGGTGTGAACCCGGCAGGCGGAGCTTGCAGTGAGCCGAGATCGCGCCACTGCACTCCAGCCTGGGGGACAGAGCGAAACTCCAGCCTGGGGGACAGAGCGAGACTCCCTCTCAAAAAACAAACAAACAAAAAAAAAAAAAGAAAAAATTTCTACTCTTTTTAAAGTGGGTATTTGTTATTTTAAACAGAGTGAAATGGAAAATTCTGTATCTGATGTATTTAAAATATTTTTTTTTGGCATGCTATACTTACCAGCATGTTTTTTAAGTTGCTTCTAAATGATAACCATACTAGATAGTGGTCCACCTACCAGGATAAGATAGGATAGGTAAGAAGCTAAGAGACATGCTCCAGGTGAAAAAGCAGATTTCATCAGACTATGTTTAGTTTAATTCCAATTATATAAAACGTATATATGTATGCACATTAAACAGTCTACGTTACAGACACCAGAGTGCTAATGGCTCTTATCCCAGGATGGCTGGAGTATAAATATTTTTTCCCGTTATGCTTTTTCTGTATTTTCAACAATGAACATTTATTACTTTTAAAATTAGTTAAAATTAATGTAATACAAAAATCACAATGTATCTGATGAAAAAAGTTTCTGTCTAAAGGCTACAGAAAATAAATCCATCTGAGTTAGCTTCCACTCCATTCCAAAACCCCGAAGTAACAGAGAGGAAGTCAGGTCTTCTTTTATTTTCTTAAATTAATGAATTAATTAGATTTAAGTTCCCTCATTATGAGAAGATAATCTTTAGCATCACTGAAAGAGTTAAGAAATGAGACAAAAATCAGGAGATCGTATTCCTTTATTACATATATGAAATATAAAAACAAATTAACAAAGCAATATATATATATTTTTGCAAGTCCACAGGACTTCAGGGAAAAAAAGGTTCTGTATGTGAAATTATTCATATGGCACTGTGTTCCTGTTTTGTATATTCAAGTACAAAAGAAACTATGTATAGTGGTCATGCATGGGTACAGAAGATGAATAATAATGAAAAACTGTGATTTGTTGACTATCACATACATTGTGTTAAAAAACAGGTAAATATAATGACTATTACTGTTAAGAAAGACAAGGAGGAAAACTGTTTCAATGTTCAGGTTTAAATACTAAGCACAAAAATATAACAAATTCTGTGTCTACAATAATTTTTGAAGTGTACACAAGTGCATTGCAAATGAGCTCTTTAAAATTTAAAGTCCATTTCCCCTTTAGCCAAGCATATGTCTACATTTATGATTCCTTTCTCTTATTTTAAAGTCTCTTCCGGTTTAGTTTTTTTAAAAGTTTCATCATGGCTGTCATCTTGGAATCTAGCCTCCAGCTCGAAGCTGAGACTTCAAGCATACATATTCTCCTTTCTGGTTGCATCTTCACCTAGTTTCTCCAAGTATTCAGAGTTAAATAGCACAACTTCTTTCATATGGTCACTTTTGTCCACATGTAGTGGCAACACTGCTGCTTCAGTAGGCTGTCTCACACACCCTTTTCCTTCTTTCAACAGCAGTCTCCAAACGTTCACAACACAAGTGGTAGGTAGTAAAGTGCTTTATACAAGGAAATACTATATACACATGGAGAGGTTCCATTTAACACCTACAGACCAAAGTTCATGCATAACACAGAAGAGAAGGCTCTTTTTTTAAGAAACACCTTTTCTGATAGTAGGGTTGGGGATTCCTTAAAACCTCATTCATTACTTTAAGTATCATCAAACGTAAGTAACATAGCTGAAGCTGGAAGGCGTCCTTGTTAGAGGCACTGCCCTTAATGGATTACTGCAAAATATCATGCTGCTATTAAAATATTCTTAATAGTTAAGAATTTCAGAATCAGTCCCATAGAAAACAGATTATCAGTGTAGTGGTTTTCATTTCTCTTCATGAAAGAAAACTGTATTTAAACATGGGTCCAGAAGAGATAAGTTAGATGAGACCCATGCATTCAAACATTTCTATATGTTTTGGCACTTTAAAAAATTCCAGTTTCCTGTCTGAGGTCTTCTTGCTCTGAAGTTTGTGTTTTGTACATAGACAAGTGCCATTATGTGCTATCCATCTTAATGCTACTTGCATTCTCTTTTTAAAATATCCATGACTTTTCTTCCAAGAGACGGTTTCCAGCGCTGGACAAAGCTTTTCATATTCACAATTAGTTTGCCTGTTCTTACATCCTCATGTCCTGCTACAAGGTATTCCAAACCTAAAAGAGAACAAAATTAGGGGCTATATAGTATCATACTTTGTTGAAGGGAGAGATGTGACTCCAGCAGGTTTTCTTTTGCATTTATTTTGAGACAAGGTCTTGCTCTGTTACCCAGGCCGGAGTGTAGTGGCATAATCCTGGCTCACTGCAGCCTCAATCTCCTGGGTTTAGGTAATCCTCCTTCCTCAGCCTCCCAAGTAGTTGGTGCTACAGGTGTGCGCCACCACTCCCAGCTAATTTTTTCATATTTTCTGTCGAGATGGAGTTTCATCATGTTGCCCAGGCTGGTCTCGAGCTCCTGAACTCAAGCCATCTGCCCACCTCGGCCTCCCAAAGTGCTGGGATTACAGGTATGAGCCACCACGCCTGCCTGACTCCAGCAGTTTTGTATATTCAGGGTTGGAATAAGGAGTAAGAAACATTAATAGCTGCCGTTTAGTAAGCATTTACTATGCTTAGCGCATGTATGCTTTACATGTATGATCTCATTTAGCTTTGAAAATAACCCTGTGAGGTAGATATTTTTTTCTGTCTTGTTTTGCAAATGAGGAAACTGAGGCTCAGCAAGGCTAGGAAACTTGTTTGATATCTTTTTGTAAGTATAGCAGCACCTGGACTCAAACTCAGGTCATGCTGAGTCTAGAACCTTTCCTTTGTATTATACCTTGCTCTATGGCAAAGAACTGAGGGTTCTAAGGACACTTACCATACTGCCCTAAATCAGTATATCTTGGAGACTCACTGTGTATGGTAGTGTATATTAGGGAGGTTTTTTTGTTTTTGTTTTGTTTTGTTTTGTTTTGTTTTTGGATGGAGTCTTGCTGTGTTGCCCAGGCTGGAGTGCAGTGGTGCCGTCTTGGCTCATTGCAACCTCTGCCTCCTGGGTTTAAGCAATTCTTGTGCCTCGGCCTCCCAAGTAGCTGGGATTGCAGGCATGCACCACCATGCCCGGCTAATGAGACAGGGTTTTACCATGTTGGCCGGGCTGGTCTCGAACTCCTGACCTGAGGTGATCTGCCTGCCTCGACCTCCCAAAGTGCTGGAATTATAGGCATGAGGCACGGTGCCCAGCCTAAGGAGGATTTTTAGAAAAGTGAAACAAGCATTTGGGAAAACATATAGGAAAGAAGCTATGAGTTATAGAAAATAACACATATTCCCTATATAAAGCCTATGTGTTTTTGGAATAGGATGTTTTTTTGTCACACATTAAAAAAAAAAAAGAAAACTAAATAAATGATAAAACTTGCCTAGATCATGTGATGACCTTGTATTCAAAATTCCTTTCAAGCTTTAGATAACAAATGTTAGCTAATATATCCAAGAAATGAAAGGACAGTCTCATTACCTATAGATTATTAAAAAGAAATACAATAATTGCCCTCAGTTAATATTTGTAATAATGTAGATTTTGGCATTTAGAAACAATTTTTAAAAATTATAGGATAGATAAAATAATTATGTTTATAAAATAAAAACTTTCTAATATAAAAGAGACATACTTTTAAAAACTAAATGAAGTCAATGCTAGATGCTAAAATTCAACTGAAAATATCATTCATCGCTCGTTTTTCACTGAAATGACTGAGAAAAAAATGTCATCCAAGTAGTAATGAACACCTGTAACAACCATACAGGCTTCTTGGAAAATGGCTTATTCCAGATTCAGGGTAGGAAGTTGAGCATGGGACATCTTATTGTGTTAAAAAACAAGAAAGCTTTCAAAGATGAATGTGTGTCTTTTTAAAAGGACACAGCAGCTAGCAGGAAGGGGTTATAACTTGTCAAAGTTGTGATAAGTTGAGCACCAAGAAACATAATAATTGTGTTTATGAAAACACATTAAATCCATAGAAATCCATAATTCCAAAATGACACTAAAAAATGAAAAAGCCAGAGAAAAATTAACTTGTCATCTTTAGAGGTAGCTGTTAAAACCATTTCTTACTTTGAAAATTAGAAATTAAAGGGAAAGAACGTAACATTTATCCTGTCTTTACAATAAGAACTGTATTTCATGATAATGTAGTTACCCAGCTTGGGAGAGAAAGCCCTCTTACAGAAGAACGCCAGCTAATAAGAGAAGAGAATTCAAAAGAATTAGAAAAACATCATTTCTCAGACTCTAATGAAATTATGGATTCAGGAAAGGATTATCGATTGGCGATAAAGTCATTAAATGAATGGCTAATGGAAAGCTGGATGCTTGTAGATGCTACATAATATCACACTCATTCTTTTCTATCTCTAAAGGTAAAACAAAACTTTGGCAATGGAGAGATCAGACTGCCTTCATTGGAATCCAAAGGTCAAGCTTAGAGACACTGATGGGAGGTTATCCAGGTACCATGTGCATTTCACATGATTCAACATGAAGCACACAATGATCTCTATAATGGACTGTAGCCAAAATGTTTGTCTTGAATCAATCAAGCCTTTCTTTAGAGATTACAGGAGATAGAAGAGATAGAGGAACAAGCTAAACACCACCATAAATGAACCATGTTGATGGTCAGATAATGGATAGGGCATCTGACCTGGTTTCCTCAACAAGTCATTTAAAAGAAACTGTGCTAGAATAAAAGAGACTTGAGGGACTGAAAAACTAGATATAATGTGTGATCCTGGATTGAATACTGGCAAGGACAAATCAGCTCTAGAGGACATTTTGGGATCAGTTGGGAAATAGAAACATGACCTGAGTATTAGATAACATGAAAATCAACTGAAATTGAAGATAAAGCTTATTAACAGAATAATGCAGGCTACAGAATGGAGCATATACTATGATATCATTTTGATTAAAAAATATAATACATACACACAGAGGAAGACTGGAAAGGATTTGCCTAAGCTCTTAACAGAGATGATCTCTGGGTTCCGTTCTTCCTTTTCCTTTTTTTTTTTTTTTTTTTTTGACAGGGTCTCACTCTGTCACCCAGGCTGAAGTGCAGTGGCACCATCTCAACTCTGTAGCCTCCATCTCCCTAGGCTCAGGTAATCCTCCCACCTATGCCTTCTGAGTAGCTGGGACAACAGGCTCATGCCACCATACCTGGCTAATTTTTGTATTTTCTGTTAGAGATGGGGTTTCACCATGTTGCCCAGGCTGCCCTCGAACTCCTAGGCTCAGGCGATCCACCCACCTCAACCTCCCAAAGTGCTGGGTTTATAGATGTGAGCCACAGCACCCTACTAAAAGATTATTAAAAGAAACTCATCCTAAACATTAAAAAAAAGCTATTATGGTGTTTTCAGAAAAAGAGAAAAAGGAAAATAATGACAGAGAGGTTTCAAACACTGGAGAGTACGATGTAAAATGAATGAAAAGGCATTTAAATTATAAAAGACAACCTTAACTTCTGCATGAAAAAGAATCTCAATATTTAATTGACTAGTTAAAAATATAATAGCCTTAAAATTGTTTGTATAATGTCTAAAATAATAAACTCCTCATTTAAAAATACAATAATCAATTTTTAAGAAACTTCAAAGTTAGGGCTGGATGCAGTGACTCTCGCCTGTAATCCCAGTGCTTTGGGAGGCCGAGGTGGGAGGACTGCTTGAGGCCAGGAGTTTGAGACCAGTTTGAGACCATAGCAAGACCCTGTCTACAAAAACACAAACAAAAATTAGCTGGGTTTGGTGGCACGTCTGTAGTCCTAGCTACTCAAAAGGCTGAGGCGGGAGGATTGCTTGAGCCTGGGAGGTCGAGGCTGCAGTGAGCAGTGATAGTACCACCACTCTAGCCTGGGCAACAGAGCAGAGAACCCTGTCTTTAAAAAAAGAAAAAAAAGAAATCAATCTCAGGGTTAAGTCTAGTATTTTTACGTGAATTTACTTTGAAACTACAAATAGAATAAACAGGAATTTACCATTAAAGTATAAATATAAGTTAAATTGATAAAAACAATACTGAATAAAACCATAAATTATGAAGCAGCATCACACCAAAAACAAACATGCAAAACAATGTTCTTTTACACCTCTTATTAGCATTTATATTTTATTTTCCTAGCTCTAGGGTTTTGACATCTACTTTGCTACACATTTGAGAACACGAAGTTTATTTTGTATCCATAGAAAAAGAAAATACAATACTTTAGTGCTAGCTTTGGTGTTCTAAAATATATGACTGATGAATGAGTAAATGTATGCATGAATTAAGAATGAATGAATATGCAGGAATACCGAATAGGATTGTTTCTTTTCCAAAGTAGCCAAGGAAGCCGGTTGGCGTGTAAGGTTTCAATTTTCTTATCAGCTTTCTTTGGCCTTAGCTGTTGAACTTGTGAAAATGGAAAAACAAAGTAAAATGAAAGAGTGTCTGGTTTTGCTTTGGCAAGTTCCAGTCTTTTCTTCAAAGCAAGTAAACATGTTTTCAAGAATTCTTTGAATAATTGCGCTTATGTTTTCAATTGTGATGAACTCAGTTGATTCTTTGACTTGGCTTGGCAGAAACCTGATTAGGAAGTATAGTTCACTTCCTGGAGGGTGGCTCACATGGTCAAAGCTTTTGTTTTTAATGTCTCACTAAACTGGGCAGACTTTTTTTTTCTTTTGCCAAGACAGTAGGAAAGCTCTTATAAGAGATGCCTCTAAGCACAAATCACTGGGAAATAGAACTTACATGAATTAGTTTTAGTTCCTGTATTCAAAGCCCAGGATTCTTATTACTTCAATTTGTTCTTTGGAATTTTATTTATGTATTTTTAATTTCTTTTGAGATAGGGTCTTGCTCTGTTTGTCCAGGCTGGAGTACAGTGGCTCAATCATGGCTCACTGCAGCTTTGACCTCCCGGGCTCAAGTGATCCTCCTACCTCAGCCTTCCAAGTAGTTGGGACTACAGGAATGTGCCACCACACCCAGCTAATTTTTAAAAAGTTTTTTTGTAGATACTGGGTCTCACTATGTTGCCCAGACTGGTCTTGAACTCCTGGGCTCAAGCTATCCTCCCACCTTGGCCTCCTAAAGTGCTGAAATTACAGGCATGAACCACCATGCCCAGTCTATTTATTTATTTATTTATATAATTTAAAACATTATTTTTCACAGTTTCCTTATTAAAATCTAAATTAATTTAAATATATTATTGAAAGGGTAAAAAAGGATGTGAGAGATTGGTCAACACTTGGCCAAAATCAAAAGTTCTGTATCAATGTTGAGTCTGTTTAGACTGAGGGGATATTTTATTGTTAGTTTATGCTCTCTTTCTCTTTCTCTCTCAGTTATCTGTTTCTCTCAAATTTATTAATCAAAGACCAAAAAATACTTTTTTTTTTTTTTTTTTTTTTTTTTTTTGAGATGGAGTCTTGCTCTGTCACCCAGGCTGGAGTGCAGTGGCACGATCTCAGCTCACTGCAACCTCTGCCTCCTGGGTTCAAGTGATTCTCCTGCCTCAGCCTCCTGGGTAGCTGGGACTATAGGCCCGTACCACCACACTGGGCTAATTTTTGTAATTTTAGTAGAGATGGGGTTTCACTATGTTGGCCAGGCTGGGCGCAAAAGACTTCTTATTAACGTAACAATGGGTTTATATGGGGAAGGAATTAGACCAAGAACATAAATAATGCACCTGTTTCATCAGTGCCACTAAGACACAGATGACAATCACACAAGCAGGGAGATGCAGAGGATTTTTTGAATTATGATTTGTTTTATTAGAACCTGTTAAGTATTATGTTACCATTATCTGGGTACTAATGGTAGGTATTGAAGATACTATGATCAAAAGCCTAAATCCCATCTTCAAATTTGATGAGAGAGACAGAGAAATAAGCAGCTTATAACCCAGGATAACCATAGGCTTGGGTTAAGAACCCCTGTGCTTATTTATTTGTCTTCACTTCTGCTATAACATTTAAAGGTGCAAATCAAATTTCTCTCCATTTCGAGTTGCTCTAAATCCTACAGTTTTTGTTTTGTTTATTTCTGCTGTTCTTAATTTGAAACCAGAAATATCATTTCATGAAAAACAAGATGATGAGAACTTGAGAGCTGTTTTCTCTCCAGGAGAAACAGATGCTTTTCAAGCAATAGTCGAAATGAATTCAATATTATTTCCACAGATGGAATTTTGCATTTGAACTTCCTTTGGGAACAGGTTCTACTGTAATAGGACCTAGCTTTCAGATAAAGAGTAAGTGGCAGATAAATTCATGAAAGTGCTTTCTATGCAACTGGCACCTGGAACCAATCTGAGCCTCCTCTTTTAGGATAGAGAGTATTACATTTCTGGATTTTAAAATATTAAACTTTTATAGAGCACATGGAAGAGAAATAATTTTTCGATGTGAGTTCAAAGAATTCCATTTGGATTTTCCACAGGAGTCAGATGGTGAAAAGGAGAGATGTTCTTGCTGAGTTTGTTTATGTTGTGCTTCAGAGGATGTAAGACAAGTAGCAAATCAGCAAAGACAAGGTAGGTACTAAGATAGGAAAGTCTAATACTCACCAGGATTGAGGATTGGACAAGTGCATCCTCTATCCGTCCATGATTCTGGATATAATGTTCGCTTTCCTCGGAAAATCTTCAGTTTGGTAGATTTTAAGACCTTTTTAATCTTCACATTGACCTCAACATGAGTACCTTTATCATGAGCTGATAAAATCTTTATTTTTAGCACTGTTAACAACACAGAAGTCAAAACACATAGAATTTCCTATTATCATTTGAAGTTTGAACAACACTTAAATATGCATTTCAGAATGTGATGGAAAGGTGAATTGATGATGAGGATGTGAAAATTTACTTTAAAAATCATTAGGCATTAAACTTGGATGGAGTTAGAAGCCATTATTCTAAGGAAAGTAACTCAGGAATGGAAAACCAAACCTTATCATGTTCTCACTTATAAGTGGGAGCTAAGACCTAAGAATGATATAACACTTAGTTTGGGGACTCGGGGAAGGGTGAGAGGGGGTGAGGGATAAAAGACTACACATTATACTGCTTGGATGATGGGTGCGCTAAAATCTCAGAAATCACCACTAAAGAACTTATCCATGCAACCAAAAACCACCTGTTCCCCCAAAACTATTGAAATAAAATAAAAATACTAAATTAAAAAAAATCATAGGCTCATTCAGTTTTGCACTGGCTTTATCTCATTTATCTATATTAACTATATTCTTATTTGTTAGGCAATTTCAAATGTGACTCCCTCCAATATCATTATCCTAAGAGAATATCAACCATTTGCCTATTGCAATTATAATCTTAAATACATTCAGCTACCACATCTAAACAGAGAGGAAACATAGGAAGTAGAATTATCCTGGCTTTTATTTAGGTTCTGACTATATTATGCTTTTGTGGATAATTGTGTTTAATGTTATGATAGAGAGCAAAATGCTACTGCTAGAATACATTTTGTATATTCTAAAGAGATTAAATAATATGATTGACTACTTAATATTCTTCTCCTGGCATAAAATGCAAGCTGACTGGAGTTAGGAAAGCTGTCCCTTAATGGGTGTCCAACCTCTTGACTTCCCTGGGCCACACTGGACCACATATAAAGTACACTAACACTAATGATAGCTGATGAACTGAAAAAAAAAAGTCTGTGCATAATTTTTGTGATATCCGCCACCACAGATAAACCAAAAAGTCTTCACATTCAAAGGGCTGGACACCCATGCATGACGATGGAACTCCAGTATTCTGTATGACTCATGATTCTATTACGCCCTCCCATTGATGAAATTGATATGGCTGGGGATTAAGTAATGGAATAATTTGGGGTCGGAAAGAAAGTAAAGCTAAAAATCACTGAGCTACTCAGGAACACTAGGGAACATAGAGAAGTTCTTTTTATTTTTTTTGAGATAGAGTCTTGCTCTGTCATCCAGGCTGGAGTACAATGGTGTGATCTTGGCTCACTGCAACCTCCGCCTCCGAGGTTCAAGCAATTCTTCCTGCCTCAGCCTCCCGAGTAGCTGGGATTACAGGCCACCATGCCCGGCTAATTTTCATATATATATATTTTTTCACAGGGAAGTTCTTATCGGCTTATCCACATCTCCACGGAAGAGTGTGTGTAATGAGAGCACTCTATCCTGGCTGGTCTCAAACTCTGCGAATACAGCGTCAGACAGCTATCTTTATGGAGTCATCACATTTTAGACTTCTAAGGGGTCTTAAAAGCTCATGTATTGTATACATGAGGAAGCAAGTTTTAAGAAATTAAGGCCAGGTGCAGTGGCTCACGCCTGTAATCCCAGCACTTTGGGAGGCTGAGGTGGGTAGATCACCTGAGGTCAGGAGTTTGAGACCAGCCTGGCCAACATACAGTGAAATCCCGTCTCTACTAAAAAATACAAAAAAATTTAGCTGGGCGTGGTGGTGCATGCTTGTAGTCCCAGCGACTTGGGAAGCTGAGCCAGGAGAAATGCTTGAAACCGGGAGGCAGAGGTTGCAGTGAGTCCAGATCACACCACTGTACTCCAGCCTGGGTGACAGAGCAAAACTCCATCTCTCAAAAATAAATAAATAAATAAATAAATAAATAATAAATAAAACAAATAAAGTGAACCATTCAAGTTCACATAACTGGTTGGCTAGAGGTAGAGTTTGGGCTGGAACCCTGATGAGATAAATGCATGAAGGACAGGGAGCATAACGCCTGGCATGTGGCTAACGCTCAGTAAATGTTCGCTATTATTATTCCACTAGACTTGTAAGCTCAAAGAGAGCAGGGACCTTGTCTGTCACTTCTATTGCTCAATAGATAACTTGCTAAAGGAGTAAGCCAGTAAGTGTTTTTTTGGTTTTTTTTTTCTCTATTAAGCCAGAGAATGGGGAGGAGGAAACCAATTTTTTCCAAGTCTGTAGCAGTTTTGCACTTAATAAGACCAAGATGTTTCATTACATTAAGAGCGTTCAAATTCTTCTTAAGTAGAAAATTAATGCAGTTGTATTAAAAGATTGGTTATTTGTAAATTCAGAGAGCTACCAAGTTGATGTGATAAGGAAAACCAGTTGATATTTTCACTGAATGAACTGACTTTGAACTAAATTATCATATTCTTTGCTCTTAATAGTCAATGCCATTCCCTCTAAACTGCCTTTCCTTTATTGAGCGCTGTACATTTCAAAAGTTTTCTTCTATTATTTAGCCAAGTTAGAAAGTAGAGAGGGAAGTGTGCATGTAATTTTAGATAAGATTCATGAGGTTTTTACCACTTATTTACTTTTAAAAATCTTATATGAGATTAGAGACAATGTTATCCAGAACCTAAATACTTGGTTTCATAAATCATGACTTAAAAATTTCTCCTCATTGTAGTGTATATTTCAGGCCATATATATTATAGACCAATAAAAAGTCTCAGGCTGGGTGTGGTGGCTCATGCCTGTCATCCCAGCACTTTGGGAGGCCGAGGCAGGCAGATCATTTGAGGTCAGAAGTCCAAAACCAGCCTGGCCCACATGGTGAAACCCCATCTCTGCTAAAAATACAAAAATTAGGCCAGGCGCAGTGGCTCACGCCTGTAATCCCAGCACTTTGGGAGGCTGAGGCAGGCGGATCATGAGGTCAGGAGTTCGAGACCAGCCTGACCAAGATGGTAAAACCTTGTCTCTACTAAAAATACAAAAATTAGCCGGGCATGGTGGTACATGCCTGTAGTTCCAGCTACTTGGGAGGCTGAGGCAGGAGAATTGCTTGAACACGGGAGGTGGAGGTTGCAATGAGGCAAGACTGCCTCATTGCACTCCAGCCTAGGTGACACAGTGAGACTCCATCTCAAAAAAAAGAAAAAAAGAAAAAAAAATTTAGCTGGGCGTGGTGGCATATGCTTGCAATCCCAGCTATTCAGGTGGTTGAGGTATGAGAATCACTTGAACCCAGAAGGGGGAGGTTGTAGTGAGTCTAGATTGTGCCACTGCACTCTAGCCTGGGCAACAAAGTGAGACTGTCTTAAAAAAAAAAAAAAAGTCTCAGACACTGGGCAAGAATGTGTTGGCAAGATATGATATCTTAATATATTTAATAGTAAATATAAAGCCATTTGAAGATAGTAACAGTCTTTACTTAGGCAGTGCCATTTCCCTTTTTGTACAGGATGTATTTTCCTGTTATTTGAAAGACAGGGGTGTCTAGAGTATACAGAGAGGGTGGGGAAGAGACCCAGGTGGACAGCTGGTCTCAGTGCCTCACAAATAAAACATCGTCTCCCTCCCCCTACCATTTACCGAGCATCGAATATGTGCTAGGTAATGTGCTGCATGCTTTTCAAACATCTCATTCCACGAGGAAGGTGGCATGATCCCTATTTTACAGATGAGGAAACAAGTTTGGAGAGGTTAAGTCTCCCACCCAATAAGCCAGAAATCAGACTCACATAGGTCTGAGCCCAAAGCCTGTGCTCTCAACCATAGTGAAATGCTGCCTTAAACTGATTTCTACTCAGTATTACTGCATGACAAACGAGCACAAGAGTCACTGAAGTGGCTAGAAATGTCCCTTTTGGATGAATAAGGCAAGAAGTATCCACGAGAAAGGATTTCATATCATGATTTCTTCTTTCTGCTCTCTGCCTCTTTTTCTTATGGTATAATAACTCTACCTTTGCTCTACAAGCATCCTGTCCTCCCTGGGACATCCACCACCATCTACATCAGGAAAATCTAGCTCAAGACCAGAACACTGTGTTTAGTGTTATTATGTAAGACTAATGCTTTGTGCTTTCATTTATACACAATGTCATCAGTCAGGCCTCCCATTTTCTTAAAAATTTTCTGAACTTAGTGTGAATAGGTTCTCAGAAGCATTTAAGGATTTCAGACTCACCATATGAATATTTCATTCCACAGAATGCCTTGGCATTTCCTAATATCTGTTCCTTACATTCGCATTTACCTACGGAAAGTAAATTAAAAATGGTGTTGGTTATTAGAAAAACAAAGAAAGAAAAAATGAGAGATCAGCAAGTGCATCCAGATAACACATCCCTTAAGCCTTGAGTGATACATACAACATAATCTGTAAGTACCGAGGAACCACGAAAGTCATTCAAAAGAAATAGTCTCTTTCTAAATTAGTTATCTTCCAATAAAGTATTCATCCAAGAGAAATACAGAAGGTAGAAACAGTGATATATTTCAATGCTTGTAATTGATGTTGTGATAAATACAGTCTAGTATTAATATTCCATGCTAATAGAAAGGAAAAACTGAATGGAAAACAATTGTCTTTCTGCAGTTAATGTTCACCACAACAAAAGTGAAATTAAATAAACTGGGCAGTCCCTTGAAGGTAATGTTGTCCAATTTTTTTGTTGTTATCCATTTTAAAAGTATTTATTGAGCACCTTTGGTATGCAAGGCATGGTGCTTCACACTTCAGCACCATAAAGATAAGCAAGATACAATTCTTGCCTTAAGGCTTGCAATTCAGTAAGGTGAAGAAACCAAGTGTATAAAAAGTGATAAAGTGAGAAGTGGTCTGGGAGAAGTACAATATACTTGGGTGGAAGAGTCAAATATGTCTGGGAAGACGGGAAAAACGTCTTGGATCAAGAAGGATTTAAAAGGGACTTTGAAGAATAAGTAGAATATTTTCTCCCAATAGTTTAAATTATATATTGCCACTATTACATGTGAGAGATTTGCCAGGCCTTGTGGAAGACTTTCAAAATGCCTTTGTGCATAGTTTATTTTATGTATGTATGTATATATTTATATATTTATTTATCTATCGAGATGGAGTCTCATTCTGTCACCCAAGCTGGAGTGCAGTGGCATGATCTCAGCTCATTGCAACCTCTGTCTCCCAGGTTCAAGCAATTCTCCTGTCTCAGCTTCTGGAGTAGCTGGGACTACAGGTGCACACCACCACACCTGGCTAATTTTTATATTTTTAGTAGAGATGGGGTTTCACCATATTGGTCAGGCTGGTCTCGAACTCCTGACCTCAGATGATCCACTTGCCTCAGCCTCCGAAAGTGCTGGGATTATAGGTGGGAGCCATCGCACCTGGCCTGTACATAGTTTATATGTAGCAGGGGACCCCAAACCCCTGGCCGTGGACTGGTACTGGTTTGTGGCCTGTTAGGAACCGGGTGACACAGTAGGAGGTGAGCAGCTGGAGCGTGAGCTGATTTTCATCCGTATTTACAGCCACTTCCCATCACTCAAATTACCGCCTGAGCTCCGCCTCCTGTTAGATCAGCAGCGGCATTAGATGCTCATAAAAGTGCCCACCCTACTGTGAACTGTGCATATGAGGGCTCTAGGTTGTGCTCTCCTTATGAGAATCTAATGCCTGATGGTCTGAGGTGGAACAGCTTCATCCTGAAACCATTCCCCTGCCCCTGCCATCCATGGAAAAATTGTCTTCCATGAAACCGCTCCCTGGTGCCCAAAAGGTTGGGGACCACAGATATATAGCATTCTCATACTCATTTATACATTCATTTCTTCTCTAGACTGTGTCCCTTCAAGACAATGGCTATATCTTATCAACTTTACATTTCTGGAGCCTAGCATGGATAGGATTTTCACTCACTGATTTAACCATTAGATATACTTTTTCCCCTTTCCTCTCTCCTCCTGCCCTCATGCACTGCATTTCAAAGGCATTGAGTGGTCATAACAGCAGCTAGTGCTTACTGAGGAGCACTTACTGTATATCAGGCGGCTTTAAGCATTTTACATTAATTTACTCATTTAATATTCTCACAGGTAGAAATCTGGTAGGATTATAGAGATAAAAGGGTGAGCAGCCAGGTGTGGTGACTCATGCTTGTAATCCCAGCACTCTGGGAGGTCGATATGGGTGGACTGCTTGAGCCCAGGAGTCTAAGACCAGACTAGGTAACGTAGTAAGACATTGTCTCTATAATAAAGATTAAAAATTGTCGAGCACGCAGGCGCAGTGGTCGGGTTGCGGGGGCGGGGGGAGGGAGGGAAGGGAAGGGGGGCAGGGGGCGGGCTGTGACTCTGGAATCTGTGAACCCCAGCCGGCACCGCCTCCCAAGCCCGCCGCCATGGCCGCCTACAAACTGGTGCTGATCCAGCATGGCGAGAGCGCATGGAACCTGGAGATCCACTTCAGCAGCTGGTACGACTCCGACCTGAACCCGGCGGGCCACCAGGAGGTGAAGCGCAGGCGGGCAGGCGCTGCTAGATGTTGGCTATGAGTTTGACATCTGCTTCACCTCAGTGCAGAAGAGAGCGACCCGGACCCTCTGGACAGTGCTAGATGCCATTGATCAGATGTGGCCCACCTGTAATGAGGACTTGGCGCCTCAGTGAGCGGCACCATGGGGGTCTGACCGATCTCAGTAAAGCAGAAACTGCTGCAAAGCATGGTGAGGCCCAGGTGAAGATCTGGAGGTGCTCCTATGATGTCCCACCACCTCTGTTGGAGCCTGACCATCCTTTCTACAGCAACATCAGTAAGGATCGCAGGTATGCAGACCTCACAGATGATCAGCCATCCTCCTGCGAGAGTCTGAAGGACACTATTGCCAGAGCTCTGTCCTTTTGGAATAAAGAAATAGTTCCCAGATCAAGGAAGGGAAACGGGTACTGATTGCAGCCCATGGCAACAGCCTCCGGGGCATTGTCAAGCATCTGGAAGGTCTCTCTGAAGAGGCTATCATGGAGCTGAACCTGCTGACTGGTATTCCCATTGTCTGTGAATTGGACAAGAGCTCGAAGCCCATCAGGTGCATGCAGTTCCTGGGGGATGAAGGGACACTGCATAAAGCCATGGAAGCTGTGGCTGCCGAGGGCAAGGCCAAGAAGTGAAGGCCGGCGGGCAGACTACTGTCCCCAGGAGTACCCTCCTTGCCCGGCATGTGCCTCTGCCCCTCCTTTCTGCACACGCCACACTGACCACATCTGTAGGCATCTTGAGCTGTAGCTGCAGATGGGGACCAGTGGCTCCCATTTTCGTTTTAGCCATTTTTGTCTCCTGCACCCACTCCCTTCATACATTCTAGTCAGAATAGCACTTCTAGGGCACAGGTTCTCTGTCCAAGCCGTGGAAAAGCTCCCCGTGTCCAAGAGAGTTTAAAGGTACTGACTTTGGTTTTTGCGACTGCTTTGTTTACTAAGAACTTGTGGGTCAGGAACCATGCTAAGCCACGACCAATGAGGAGAAGCAAGAGAGCCTGTCTGTCCCCAAGAGCCAGTCCTCTGCTCTTCTGTGGTCAGGCCACTGCCTGGGGGCTCTAGTCATTCCAGTGGAAGATGAATGTAACCTGCATGGTGATGTGACAGCTGTTTCCTCCCGGACCCCAGAGGATCTGGCTCTACAAGGTTGGGATCAATCCTGAATTTAGTTTAGGTGTTGCATTTACTTTTATAAAAAAAGTATAGTATATGTAAATAATACAAAACCATAACCCTTCTGGGATCTCTCGTGGCAGTTGAAATAGTCCCACATGTGGTCATCAGAAAATAAGCCATTCCTCATACTAATATGGGATAAGCTCCTTGACCTCGGAGGAGTAGGAGTGCTTCCTGCTGTGTGTTTTAGAATCCCTCTGCTGCCTTGTTTCATGGCAGTGAAATCCTTTTGGTCCTGTCCAAGTGTGTCTTTCACTGACTGATTTCTGAATCATGTTCTAGTTGCTCGGCCACATGGGTCCAGTGTTCATTTGAGCATAACTGTACTAAATCCTTTCTCCAGGAATGAGTATAATAAAGGAGTTATGTGCAATTAAAAAAATTAGCCTGGTGTGGTAGTATGTGCCTGTAGTCCCAGCTACTCGTGGAGGGGAGCATTGGTGGCACTGAGGTGGGAGGATTGCTTGAGCCCAGGAGGTCAAGGCTGCAGTAAGCCATGATGGCGCCACTGCACCCCAGCCTGGGCAACAAAGTGAGACTCTGCCAAAAAAAAAGAAAAAAGAAAATAAATTGTAGTAACCTAAGTGAATAGCCTATGGCCTTTGATAATTCCACAAAGCAGAAGAGTACAGTAACTACTGTGCTATAAAACCTAATGGAACTCCAAATGGCATATACTGTTTCTCAACATAATGCTTTTCTCTTTAACCCTTCAGCCTAGAAGAGCAGACATAGGTCTATCGTTTGACGACCTTTCTTTGGCTGCTTTCCAATACTTCTTTTTCATATGCTTAGAGCTCAAACAATATTTGTTGATCAGGCTTCAGCCCAGATGTTTTCTTAAAAGAAATCTGGAAGGGAAGAAAAGCTTGTTTAGTTATACTAGGTTATTAGGACATTAAAGAAAAAAAGAGAGCATTGTTTACAGTTCTGTGGTACTAGTTAAGGACAGTTTTGTTATTCAGGAAGTGAAATTTTACATCTGGTATAAGAAGTGGTAGAAATTAAGGGTGTTTTGTTGTTAAAGTATATTATACTCCTAGTTGAAAGCTGTTTTTATGGAAACTTATGGGAGGTATATAGGTAGGTAGAATTTTTTTTTTTCAGTGCTTAGAACACTTTTGTTGAAAAAGGTGCTCAGAAGCACCATTCTATACCCAATGCAGGGAACTGAATAAAGTCTTCCTCAATCTGGCGTTCATCCAGATGAATTTCAGAGACTCTCTGGGGACATCACAGACCTAACAGCTGCTGTGGACATGAGAGTCTGGAGTCACTCTGGTGCCAGCACTTTATGTGCTAGGCTGGAATGCTGCCAACTCTCTAATAACACGCATGATGGGCTTAGTGAATGTCCTATAGTCCTAAAAACTGGATTATTACAGATTTGGTTTAGCAAACTTGGAGAATTATAAAAAGTCATTGTGTGCTTAGAAAAATAGAAGAACACTTTTAAAAGTGGCTATTAAAGTTAAAATAATAAAATTCCGACTACGTAGCATTAAGGCCAAAAAATTCAGAGTAAAGACTTGTTTTCTTTTTCAAATGCTGAAAAGATAAATATGATAACTTCATATTGCCTTTTCTTTCACACCTTCTTTCCTGTTGTGATTGCACATGAAGCCATTAGGAAAATTATCATAAGATTATGTTAAGTGAAAAAACCATGATACAGACGGGCAAATAACCTTGTTTCTCAGATTTAGGTTCTTGATTCTTGAAGGGTCCATATGTTCTCTATGAGAAGGTTTTAAAACTGTGATTTCTTTCTGATCTAAAATGTGGATTGATGGGTGGATAGAATTTAGGTGGCAGTTATGTGAGTGTGCAACTTCTAAAACTTTTCTGGATGTCTGAAAATTTTCATAATAAAATGTTGGGAAAATTATCACAGACATTCTCAATCAACACAACTTTGTGAATTCATACTTTACCACATCCTCAGCTCCAAGCACAAAGCAATATTAGATAAAGGATGGAAAAAAAGACATAGCCTGCATCAAAAACTAGATATGTATCTCTGTGGACTAGAAATGAATGTTTTCAGTTTGTTGATACTTCTTCAATTAAAAAAATGTAAAAAAAAGAAATGAATGAATATGCATTCAGGGGATGGGGCCTGAAATAATAGGTCTCTGGGGTCTGCTTTCAGAATCAGGCAGCAGTGGTCAGGAGTTCAGATACAAAGGAGTTAATAGGACAAAAAAGAGATCACAGTCAGACTCACTTTTTAAAGACAGAGACTGGGTAAAGCTCTCCTTGCTAATGAAAGGAGGCTGGGAAAAAACAATAAACCAACCACATACACAAAACTCCAAACTATTATTCATGGCCACTTGATGAAATTCTTAAAAAGGGCTCTGCATTTCATCCAGCATCTAGTCCTGCAAATTATGTAGATAGTCCTTAAATGACCTAGAAATGAATCCAAGTTGCCCTCCTGGTTTTCAAAGAATAGATATAATACAATGAAATTAGATTACAGATCATCAGTAAACAAATATTCTTTTTTGTTTTTTTGTTTTTGAGATGGAGTCTCCCTCTGTTACCCAGGCCGGAGTGCAATAGCCTGATCTCAGTTCACTGCAACCTCTGCCTTCCAGGTTCAAGTGATTCTCCTGCCTTAGCCTCCCAAGTAGCTGGGATTACAGGCATGTGCCACCACACCCAGCTAATTTTTTTGTATTTTTTAGTAGAGACAGGGTTTTGTCATGTTGGCCAGGCTGGTCTCAAACTCCTGACCTCAGGTGATCCACCCACTTCAGCCTCCCAAAGTGCTGGGATTGCAGGCGTGAGCCACCGTGCCCAGCCCCGGGTAAAAAAAAATTCTAAAAACCCTAATGTTTGAACAATTAAATATCTTAGACAACCCAACGGATTAAAGAGAAATTCTTAATGGAAATTAGAAAAACATTAGAACTTGAATGATAATGAAGATACTACATATAAAGGCCAATAGAATCCAGCTAAAGAGATCTTATAAGGAAATGTATAACCTTAAGAGTGCTTGTTAAAAATAAGAAAGACTAAAAGTAAATGAGTTAATAATCACTGGACTCACAAAGGTAGAAAAGGAATAAAAAAGCAAACTTAAAGAAAACATAAAAAAATAAAGATAAGAGCAGAATTAGTGAAATAAAGAAAAATTAAATAGATTGGATCAAGTTAACCAAAAGTTAATCTTTGAGAAAAGCAAATTAAGATCAGTACAAGAGAATAAGAAAAAAGGCACAGATAAGCTTAGGGACAAAAAGAAGATTAAGGACAGATTGAGTAAAGGTTTAATAAATTATGGGTGAATACCATGTATAACTCTATGCCAATACAATTTTTTAAAATTAAAATAATTGGTGGCTGGGCAAGGTGGCTCACGCCTGTAATCCCAGCACTTTGGGAGGCAGAGGTGGGTGGATCTCGAGGTCAGGAGATAGAGATCATCTTGGCTGACACTGTGAAACCCCATCTCTACTAAAAATACAAAAAATTAGCTGGGCGTGGTGGCACGCACCTGTAGTCCCAGCTACTTGGGAGGTTGAGAATTGCTTGAACCCGGGAAGCAGAGGTTGCAGTGAGCGGAGATTGCACCACTGCACTGCAGCCTGGGTGACAGAGCAAGACTCCATCTCAAAAAAAAAAAAAAAAAAAAAATTGGTAATTTTCTAGAAAACTTTGATTAACAACACCAAATCACAAATAAAACAAATTAATAACCATGACAGATATTGAATCAGTAATACTTTTGTCTACTCATAGACACTGTGTCTCAATGGTTTTATAGATAAATTCTAACAAAAATTCAAGTAACAGATGTTCAAGTAACAGATGATTCTATTTTTATATAAATAATTGCAGAGAATAGAAAAAAACATGGTGGGTAAGGGGACCTCCTAACTTACTCAAATATACAATGCAATACATTATATTATAGGCCAGTATCAATTATAAACATCAATATGAAAGTCCTAAGCAAGCAAATAAATAAATAAAAGATAAAAACCCTAGCAGATCAAATTCAGCAATGTATGAATAAAAATACATCACAGCAAATAAAACTTATCCTAGGACTAATAGAATAGCTTGATAATAATTGCCATTCTGACAAACAACAGATGCTGGCAAGGCTGTGGAGAAATAGGAATGCTTTTACATTGTTTGTGGGAGTATAAATTAGTTCAACCATTGTGGAAGACAGTGTGGTGATTCCTCAAGGGTCTAGAACCAGAAATACCATTTGGCCCAGCAATCCCATTACTGGGTATACACCCAAAGGATTCTAAATCATTCTACTATAAAGACACATGCACACGTATGTTTATTGCAGCACTATTTACAATAGCAAAGACTTGGAGCCAACCCAAATGCCCATCAATGATAGACTGGATAAAGAAAATGTGAAACATATACACCATGGAATACCATGCAGCCATAAAAAAGGACGAGTTCATGTCCTTTGCAGGGACATGGATGAAGCTGGAAGCCATCATTCTCAGCAAACTACCATAGGAACAGAAAACCAAACAGCGTATGTTCTCACTTATAAGTGGGAGTTGAACAATGAGAACACATGGACACAGGTAGGGGAACAACACACACCGGGGCCTATCAGATGTGTGGGGGGCGAGGGGAAGGACAGCATTAGGACAAATACCTAATGCGTGCAGGGATTAAAACCTAGATGAGGGGTTGATAGGTGCAGCAAACCACTATGGCACATGTATACCTATGTAACAAACCTGCACACTCTGCATATCATGTATCCCAGAACTTAAAGTAAAAACAAAACAACAACAAAAAAAAACTTGATACCGGAAAAAAATTATTTTCAAATACCACGTTGATAGATTACAGGAGAAAAACCATCTGATTTTCTCAAAAGATGCAGAGGAGGCATTCAGCTAAACACAAAACTCATTAACAATAAAATTAGAAATAGAAGAGAATGACATTTACTTGATAAAGGCTACCTATCAAAAATCAATATCAAGTTTTATAGTGGTGAAAATTTCAAACTATTTCCATCAAATTTGGGAAAATATTGTACTGGAGTCAAAAAAAAAATGAGGCATGAGAACTACACAAGTGAGACAAAACTGTCCTTATTTCTCAAGAATATGATGGCCTACATTAGAAAATCCAAGATAATCCATACATACTGGAATCAGTAAACAAGTTCAACAAAGTCACTGGATACAAGCTCAAAATACAAAAAAAAAAAAGTACACCTTTATATCATTAATAATCATTTTAAAAATTCAGGTAAAGAACACTTTCCCAATAGCAATAAAATCTAAAGGTATCTAGGAGTAAATTTAATCAAAGACAGGTAAAACCATTTTGGAGAAAAGTGACAAATGCTATTGAAAGGCCTTAAAGAGGACCTTAATATATAGAAAGGTATCTTCATGTCTGGGACTACTCAATATTACAAAGCTATCACTTTTTTCAAAATGATCTATAAAGTCAATGCAATTGCAATAAAAACCCCAACAGAGCCTTTTGTGGGATTTAATAAACTTAATCTAAAATTCACACGAAAGGCAAAGAACCGATAGCTAAGATAATTTTAAGAAAGAACAATGAAATGAAGGAACTTGCCATCTCAGATATCAGGACTCATTATAAAACTGTAATAATATATTGTGGTATTGGCTCATGAAACATGATAGGGAGACAAGATACAGATCCATTCATATATAGAAACTTGATACACGATAAGGTAGCATTACAAATAATGGCCTCAGCCGCTCATTCCCATGACCATATCTTAGACATCACCGTTATCGATAACTGCTACTATTCCAATCTCAATTTCAAGCATCCCATTCTTTGACCTCTACATGCTATCCTAGCTTGCTTCCAACTTCAACAATCCTTTGAAACCCTATAATCCTTGATCCTACCTCATTTCACCCTCACATCCCTATTTACCCAGTTTAAATTCCATGAACAATTATTGCCCTCTCTTGCTTCATTCTTGTTTGGAAAAACCTCAACCCAGCTTAAAGTCATTTCTTTGTGTATGTCTATATCCACAATGCTGAATGTGACTGGGGAAAACACACAACCATGCTGACCGGTGTCACTCTAAATGCCACACCTCTGCTTGAAATGCTCCAGTGGTTTCCATCTTACTCCAGGTGAAAGCCAAGGTCCTTATACTGGCCTCTGCAGCCTCCTTATATTTCCTCTTCCACTTGTCTTCCCAGCTTACTCTGCTCCAGCCACACTGGCCTTCTTGCTGTTTCCTGAATTCCTCCTCAGGGCTTTAAAGACTTGCTGTATCTTCTGCCTAAACTCTCTTTCCTCTGCCACCTGTACAGCTATCCTTCTTACCCCCTTCAGATTTTTTTTTCCCCTCAAATGTCACCTTTCATAGGGCTTATCCTGATCACCTTATTTAAAAGTATGTCCCTCTAAAACATATCCCCTGTCCCTGCATCATTTTTCTATTATACTAAACATTTTTATACTAAATATTTTATTTGTTTATTAGCTGTTTTTCTTCACTAGAATGTAGGAGACACAGAGGCAGAGATTAATCTGTTTTGTTCACTTACTCTATCTACAGTGCTGCCACATGACAGAGGTACTTAGTATCTGTTGGATGAATGAATAAATTTATAAAGAACTACTACGAATTAGTAAGAAAATTACAGATAGGAAATTCACAGAAAAGGAAACCTGAATGGCCAAGAATAAAGACAGGTACTTCTATAAACATTTAAAGTGTAAGCATTTAAAACTGTGAAAACCATTCTTAGGGCAGGTAGCCTGCAAGCTATAGAAAAACAAGTGGCCGACTTGGCCTGAGGGCTGTGGTTTGCCAGCCCCTGGCCTGGTGAAACACCTTCTCAACTGCACAAAGTCACATACAAGAGAACATTTAGGGAAGCGTTATTTATAATGGTGGAAAATTAGAAATTGGAGATAATCCTAAATGGCAAACAAATGAGAGAATAAAAATGGTATATTCATATAACTGCTTTTATATGAATTTTTTTGAGATGGATAAACCTCAAAAAACTACATAACCAGGTAAAAAATGTTTTGCTTATTTACATTTCAGAGATGGGCTCTTGCTATGTTGCCCTGGAGTTCAGTGGCTATTTACGGGTGCTTTTATGGTGCACTACAGCCTCAGACCTCTGGGCTCAAGTGATCCTCCTGCTTTAGCCTCCTGAGTAGCTGGTACTACAGGTGCACGCCACCAAGCCTGGCTACCAAAAACATTTAAAAAGAGTAGATAAGGGCCGGGCGCGGTGGCTCATGCCTGTAATCCCAGCACTTAGGGAGGCCGAGGCGGGTGGATCATGAGGTCAGGCATTTGAGACCAGCCTGCCCAACAGAGTGAAACCCCGTCTCTACTGAAAATACAAAAAATTAGCCAGGCGTGATGGTGGGCACCTGTAATCCCAGCTGCTCGGGAGGCTGAGGCAGGAGAATCACTTGAACCCAGAAGGTGGAGGTTGCAGTGAGCCAAGATCATGCCACTGCACTCCAGCCTGGGTGACAGCGCGAGACTCTGTCTCAAAAAAAAAAAAAAAAAAAAAGAGTAGATAAGATATCATGTGCATGGAATTCTGAAATACTCAATATATATATAGGTAATAAAATAGTAAAGACATGAAAGTGGATGATCAATACCAAGTTCACCATTGTGGTTATTCTGTGGACAAAGGGAGGCAACTGGGCTTGTGGCTGGTACATCAGGGACTTCAAAAGCATCTGTAACATTTTATAACCTAAATGAGAATATGAAACAATTATGGCAAAGTGTGAGATTTGCTAACCCTTTGAAGGTGTGTATGGGTGCTCATTGCATAACATTTTTACTACTTGTAATGTTTCATAATAAAATATATTTAACTTGCTGTGAGTTTAATTTGGAGCATTCGGTGAGCACTTTATAGCCAAGTGTTGACGCAAGGTTTCATGCCACATTTGAGTTTGTGTTAAGGAGCAAGTTAGTGCTAAATATAATCACTTGCTTTTCTACAAGAAAAGAATAGAGGCAAGATGAACACAGAAACTGAGAATTCATACCACTAGCACAGCATGCCCTTCAAAAGAAGAAACAGAACAATGTCATAGGGAAATTGAGTCAGAGGAAATAGGAGCCCATATTGAGTAAACTCAAAGAGCTATATTTATGCAGTGAGCAGTGTTTTGGCTTCGGTACAGATCATTTTTCATATTCGGTTAATGTCATTAATTTGATTTTTTTGACTTCATTATTTGGCTTATATTTAGTTTGTAGAATTAATTTTGCTTTCTAGTTGTAAAAAAGCTATAAACATAAGGAGTTCACATCTGGCTTTTGCTTTGTACCTATTAAGTTAAGCTAGGTTTATAAGAATATTTTTCCTTTCAATGGATCTGTAAGTTTCCAAACCTAATATATTCAGTAGGCATTTTTTTTTTTTTTTTGAGACAAGGTCTTGCTCTGTTACCCAGGTGGAATGCAGTGGCACGATCAGAGCTCACTGCAGCCTTGACCGCTCAAGTGATCCTCCCACCTCAGCCTCCCAAGTAGCTGGGACTACAGGCGTGCGCCACCACACTGGGCTAACTTTTTATTTTTGTAGAGATAACTCTTGCTATGTTTCCCAGGCTGGTCTGGAACCCTTAGCCTTAAGCAATCCTTCTGCCTTGGTCTCCCAAAATGCTGGGATTATACTCACCCCACTCAGTAGGCTCTTAACTGTGTTTTAGAGTGAGAAAAACATACCAAAGTATTAACAGTGGAATAATGAGATTTTGGGTGACCTTTTTTTTTTTTTTACTATGATGTTTTGCATTTTCCAAATTTTCTATACCAACTACATATATTACTCTAATCATCAGAAAAGAAACAAAAAGGTGTTAAAATACCCCTTAGCTATATTTTACAGTTTCATACTTATGGGATCCACTACTTTATTATACCATGAAACCCCAGAACTAAAGAGTTCCCCTCATAGGATCCAAAAGCTGGACGCTGGTTTGTCACGTTATCACTGTTACATAAGACCAGACCTGAAAATATGATGCCTGGTTACATCCATCTCACCTGAGTGTAGAAGTGCAGAAAACCCCTGCGCATCCTCCCACTCCCAGGCTGGTTCACTCTTATTGTGCACGGGACGGAAGTCAGGAACTTCATGATACCAGTCTATGTCTGTGTGGCTAACAAAAGAGAAGATGATAAAGAACGTATTCAGGAATTTTTTAGAACTTGTATAGAAATGAACCTATAGAGATTTAAACCTTATCTTCTACCTTCCCATTCTTCCTTTTTCCAGAAATAGTGTTTTAAGGAACTATTGTGAAGACAAATAATTATTTTGCAAAATGAACTAGATGATCTCTAGAATCTTGCAAGAACAAATTACTTGAGTTTGTAATTAGACAAAAATTATTGGTTTGGTTTTGTTTTGTTTTAAAACGGAGTTTTACTCTTGTTGCCCAGGCTGGAGTGCAATGGTGCAATCTTGGCTCATTGCAAACTCCACCTTCCAGGTTCAAGTGATTCTCCTGCCTCAGCCTCCTGAGTAGCTGGGATTACTGGCACCTACCACCATGCCCAGCTAATTTTTTTGTATTTTTAGTAGAGATGGGGTTTCATCATGTTGGCCAGGCTGGTCTCGAACTCCTGACCTCAGGCGATCCACCCGCCTCAGCCTCCCAAAGTGTTGGAATAACAGGTGTGAGCCACCACGCCCAGCCTGACAACAATTCTTTGAAAGAGATGTGCAAATACATCTTTGCTCCATTAACAGAATGCAAGATTTTCCAAATCACTATAGGTTTTCAAAAGAGCCTGAAATACATGCAGCTGAGAGCAAGAGCCTTGCACATTCACCTGCTGATGCAGTCTCCGCTGATAGGGTCACAGCTCCCCGCACAGTCACATGGTCGACAGCCATAGTCTCCGAAGCCCCAGTATCCCACCATGCACCTGTCACAATGTCGCCCTGCCACCCCAGGCTTGCAAGGGCAGTCACCATTGCTGGGGTCGCAGAAGGTCACTGAGTTGGCAGGAAGGACAGCTGATCCTACTGGATGGCAGGAACACGCTACAACAGAGAGGACAGAGAGGACACGCAAGGATCAAAGACTGACTGTAGATCACCCGTGTGAACATTAGGCTTGACCATCCCCAAGTGGCTTCCCTTTACCACACAGCATATTTCTGAGACTCCTCCTTTAGCCAGTGAGTGTATGCTCAGAGAATGAAAGCTAATTAAATGACAGAGAAGCGAGATATAATCAGAAAAGCATGTCTGCTGCAAAAATAAACACATAATTTATCCTAATATGGAAGGCATGAAATATGAATGCCCTTTGGTTGGGGTGATGAGGACGAACCAGCAAAGAAGACAGAGTGGAAGGATTCAGTGAGAAAGGAAAAGACGTCATGAGAGTATAGTGTTCTGGAAGCCAAAGAAGGTTTCAAGGAGGAGGGCAGCATCAGCTGTGGCAGATGTTGAAAGGTCAAAGAAGATGGGGTATGTGATGGAGTATTGCATTGAACAGCACAAAGGCTGTTGGTGTTCTTCACAGGAAGAGTTTGAGTGTAATACATAGTGAGAGGGGAACCCAGTGGAAGAGGATTCAGGGGAGAATGGGAGTAGAGGAATTCGAGCATGTGAACAGATAGCTCTTTTGAGGAGCTTTTCTCTTTTTTTCGAGAGAGAGGGTCTCACTCTATCACCAAGACCAGAGTGCAGTGGTACCCCCATGGCTCATTGCAGCCTCAAGCTCCTGAGCTCAAGCAATCCTCCTGCCTTAGTCTCCCCAGTAGCTGGGACTACAAGCTGGCACCATCATACCTGGCTAATTAAAAAAACAATTTTTTTTGTAGAGGCAAGTTCTTGCTATTTTGCCCAGGCTAGTCTCGAACTCCTGGCCTCAAGCAATCCTCTCACCTTGGCCTCCTAAGTGCTGGGGCTACAGGTGTGAGACACTGCGCTTGGCCATAAGTCTTTAATACTAGTCAAAAGTCCTTCTCCTCAGCCCTCTCCCTACTCCCGGAATTGCTTATTGCTCACAGTCTGACAACCTGTAGCTGTTTCTTTGTTCTTGGGATGGCAAAAATAGTTGAACAAAGTGTATATATAGGTGTTTGTATACATACATATATACACACTTTTTTCATATATATATGTATGTGTGAAATGTGCTTTTTGGGCTTATCACAAATTAATGAGTCCTAACTTCAGTTGGATCTCCAAACCAATGCTCATCAACTCTATTTTTGCTTTTTTGAGACAGGGTCTTTTCTTGTTCCAGGCTGGAATGCAGTGGTGCTAACTCCACTCACTGTAGCCTCAACTTCTTGGGCTCAAACAATCCTCCTGCTTCAGCCTCCCAGGTAGCTGGGACTACAGGCACACGCCACTACGCCCAGCCAATTTTTGTATTTTTTGTAGAGATGGGGTTTCACCATGTCCAGGCTGGTCTCAAACTCCTGGACTCAAGCGATCTGCCCACCTCGACCTCCCAAAGTGCTGGGATTGATTACAGGCGTGAGCCACTCTGCCTGGCCTATCAACTCTATTTATTCAATTTCACCTGGATTTAAAAAAACATATATTTCTCACAGTGGCTGTCTCAGAAATTCCCTAGGCTTCTCAATCAACCTACCCACTTAGTCTGATTCTAATTCACCGGTAGGGTCCTCTGGATAATCTTTTCTCCATTTCAAAATCTTTTTCATCTTCCCACTGCTTTCTCTGAGAATCAAGTGAGAAATGCTGGGAGAAACCTTGGTTGACAGCTCTGCCTCCCAGAGCCTCTGTGACCTCAGGCGAGAAATAATAACTTTCCTGAATCTTGGTTTCCTTACTGTGGTATCTACATCTCATGGAGAGTTCATGCAGTTGACATGATTTTAAATGAAACTACTTCAGCAAGGTGCATCGCACAGTGTCACACACTGAAGCCAGTTCTTCATGCTGCACCTTCTCAACTAATATTCTCAACTCTGTTCTCTACTTTTTCCCCTTGGAAACTTCTTTTATTGATTATTTTTCCTTTAAAATATCAGTTTGGCTTCAAATATCCACTACAGACTAACTGTGTGACTTTGAGCAAGATACCTAGGCTCTCATCTCAGTTCCCTTATCTGTAATGAAAATAAAAATAGGACCTATCCTCATGCAGTGGTAAGGATAAAAAGAGATTATGTATGCAAAGTAGTTAGTGTGATGTCTGGTACATGATTAATAGTAAATTAATTAACTAATTAATCCAATAGATAATTCTTTTTTTTTCTTTAGAGAAAGTTTCACTCTGTCACCCAGGCTGAAGTGCAATGGTACATCACTGCTCACTGCAGCCTCGACCTCCCAGGCTCAAGAGATCCTCCCACCTCAGCCTCCCAAGTAGCTGGGACTATGGGCACATGCCAGCACACCTGGCTGATTTTTAATTTTTTTTTTTTTTTTTTGTAGAGACAGGGTGTCACTATGTTGCTCAGGCGGTCCTGAACTCCTGGGCTCAAGCGATCCTCTTGCCTTGGCCTCCCAAGTGTTGGGATTACAGGTGTGAGCCACTGTGCCTGTCAGATAATTCTTATAGAGATACAGGACCTATGTTTATCTGAGAAATGGTGCCAGCCCTCAGGGAACTTATAGTCTTGTGGGGGAAACAGAGAATTAAATAAAAGATTTCCATACATGTGATGTGCTGTAACAGAGGTATACATAAAAAACACTGTGGGAACACAGAGGAAAGATGAAGGCAATACAGGCTGAGGGAATCAGGTGGGATCCACAAAGGAGGGGTCATTTAGTGATCTGAGCCAGTTCGTAAAAGATGAATAGGAGTTTGCAAGTTGAAAAGGAGGGCAAGGGGCTGGGTGTGGTGGCTCACACCTGTAATCCCTGCATGTTGGGGGGCCGAGGCAGGTGGATCACTTGAGGTCAGGAGATCGAGGCCAGCCTGGCCAACATGGTGAAACCTCATCTCTACTAAAATACAAACATTAGCTGGGCGTGATGGCGCACGCCTGTAGTCCCAGCTACTCGGGAGGCTGAGGCAGGAGAATCGCTTGAACCTGGGAGGCCAAGGTTGCAATGAGCAGAGATTGTACCACTGCCCTCCAGCCTGGGTGACAGAGCAAGACTCTGTCTCAAAAAAAAAAAAAAAAAAAAAAAAGAAAGAAAGAAAGAAAAGAAAAGTAAAGGAGGGCAAGGAAGCCAATTGCTGATTCCAGCTCAGTCTTTAGACACTTTCCCCAGTGCATCTTTTTAAAATAAATTTTTCATAAATAAATTGTGGTAAGAAACACACACCATACAGTTGACCGTCTTGGGCGTACCATTCATCCCTACTGCATTTTATGTTTCTGCATTGTGTGGCAGCTCTTACTGCTTCCTGGAAATGCTACACTCTCTGATGCCTCAGTGCCCCTGGCCCTTGGCCATGCCTGTGTGGCCTTTCCCCGCCTTGTCCATCTAGATTCTGACAGGATTTCTTGTCCCACTCCCTCCAGACAGCCACTCTCTCCTCTGTGCTGCCTCTTTGCATATATTTCTATTTTGTGCCTATCACGGTGCATCATTATTGTTTTTTTTTTCATTGGAAAAGGATTTTATTTCACCATAAAAATGCAAACTGGAATAAACATCATCTTTCCTAATGCGAATGTTACAGCTATTTTTAAGTATTTTTGAGTTTCACTTTGAAAAGCAAATGATTATAAAATTTAACAAGTTTGCAGCCTTAAATCTGTTTGAGACATTCCATGTAAAAATAATTTAGGGAAAAAGCCTTTTTGTTTGTTTGTTTTTTTGTGATGGAGTCTTGCTTTACTGCCCAGGGTGTAGTGCAGTGTTGTGATCTTGGCTCACTGCAATCTCTGTCACCCGGGTTCAATCTATTCTCCTGCCTCAGCCTCCCAAGTAGCTGGGATTATAGGTGCCCGCCACCATACCTGGCTATATTTTGTATTTTTAATAGAGATGGAGTTTCACCATGTTGGCCAGGCTGGTCTTGAACTCCTGACGTCAAGTTATCTGTCTGAGTCAGCCTCCCAAAGTGCTGGAATTACAGACGTGAGCCACCACGCCCAGCCACAAAACAGCTTCTTAAAAAAATTATTTGTTGATATGCCTGTCTCCCTTACTAGTAGAGTCTGAATTCATTGACAGAAGGATCTTTATCTTCTTATTTTTGTTTTTGGGGCCCCAGAACAGTGTCTGGTACATCATAGATGCCCTAATTAGCATTTGTGTAATTGACCTGGAGGACATTCCAGGCTGTGGGAATCCTATGTGAAAGGGCTCATGTGGGGAATGTGAGAAGTTTAGTGTGCCTGAGTGTACACTGAGTAGAAAGCAGTTGAAGGAGATGAGGCAGAATAAAAGCTGTAGAGTCAGGTTGGATGGTGATAGGATTGCAGGTTGTAGAATTGCCTAGCTTTGGAGGTTGAATTTTGTCCTATGGGCATAATGAATCATAAGAAGTTATAAAGCAGAATTATGGCACGGTTACAATTGAATTTTGACAGACACTTTGGAGGCATTGCATAGACTAGAGTGGGGAGAGGCTGGTGGCAGGATAATCAAAGAAAAGAGAGACAGCAAGGAAATGACTAAGACAGTAGGTGTGGGAATGGGAGGTAAGTTTGGATATGAAAAACTTATTTTTTAAAGTTAGAATGGATAGGGTTTGGAGATCATCTGGAAGAGGAAGAAAGAGTTTTTGAGGGACAAATAGAAATTGGGGAAGATTTTCAGGTGTCTAGTTCATGAAACTGAATGATTAGTGACATTATTCACAAAGATCTAGAAGAGAGGACTAGAGAAATTTGGGGCAGATAGATCCATGTTGAGGGTGGAGATAGGGAAGGAAGGGAAAAAGAATGAGTTTGGGATCAAACACATTAAGCTTGAGATGCTTCAAGGCTATCTTAAATATATCCTGGAAATATTCTGACACTTAGGAGAAAAGTTGGGGTCACAAATAAAGTTTTGAGAGTTGTCACCCAATGGCAGTTGAAATTAGGAGGGCTAGATGAAACTTTCCAGGGACGGTGTGTAGAGTGAGAAGATGATCAAGGATAGAACATGGTGGAAACATCCATAGGTACTGGCAGTTGGAGGAGCAATAACTTGCAAAAAGATTATTAAGGAGAAGGTAGAGAAGGAGGAGAAAAAAAAAAAAAGAAGCCAAAGGATGAGAAAGTTTCAAGCAGTTAACAGTGTCAAACAATGCAGAATGCTCAAGTCACATACGTTGGACAATAGGCCAGTAACACCATCAATCAGGAGGTCATTGGCGACTTTTGTGAGAACAGAAGCTGGAGAAATACAGGCCCTGATGGTGTACTGTGCTACTGTTTACATCTCTCTTTCATCTCTTTAACCAATAATCATTACAGCCATGGTTCTCAAACCAGTATGAATGTGTGAGGTTTGTAAAAAATTTCTAACATCTGTGCAACCTTCCCCCCACCACCCCTCCCCGTAAGCTCTCTTTCATTGAGAACCACTATAATAGAGCATGAAATGTTGCTTCTTCTGCAAAAGGTATGAATTATCTTCTTGGATAACCTCATATTCATTCATTTATTAGAATCTCATTCATTGATTCACTCATTCAACCAACAAATGTTAATAATAATAATTCTAATGTTTATGAAGCATTTGTAGTTTCCAAAATGTGGTCACTCCTTAGCCAAACATGTAAGGTCCTTCATAGCAGAGCCCTAGCCTACTTTTCCAGTCCTTCCTCTCATTATTCTCTTGCATATAGCCCTTGTTCTAATTAATTGGGACAATTTCTAGACACACCCTCCATCTTTCTTGTTTCTTTGCCTTTATTAATTTCAATAGTGAAATCTTTCTTCCCATAACAATCTTTCAAAATTCTATATGTCCTTCAAAACCTGTATCTAATGTCACCCCTAAGGGTTGCTGCAATTCAACCATCTGGGGGGGTTAGCATGCTCAAGGTAGGAGCTCTGTTGGTATCTTCCATGTTAAAGACAGAACTTTTGACATACAATGATATTCAGAAAAGAAAAGTTGGGTTCAGCACCCTTTCCTCTGCCACCCCCTCCCACCTCACCAAATGTGAAGCCAGGGCAGTAGCTCCACTTGCCCACAAGGGACAGGTCCACCTTCTTTTAGAAATCATTCCTTATTCCAATGCAGTTGAGTATGATTTACCCTTTCTTCGTAACCCTCCAGTGCTTTAAAGAAACATTTCTTCTTATAGCTCTGATCACATTCTACTTTGCATTAGGCAATTGGAGGTTTTCTTTGTCTATCACACCAGTCTGTAAGCCCTTTGAAGTGGAGCATGGGCCTCACTCACCTATCCCCTGCAGTGCTTAGTGGAGGCAGACTTGAGTTTAGCTCCTAGCTGAAATTTATTTTACCTTTCTGAGCCCCACATTTCTATTTTACCAGGTTTTGTTGAGGACTAAACCAGAGATAATGTATGTCACTAGCACTTAGTAAGACATTAGCAAATGGTAGATTACAGCTGCTCAGAAATGACCCTTGAACTGAATTAAAAGGCCATGATATAAGCACTATTTACAAAGGACAATGGAGGAAAATGGCATAGGAGACATTGTTTGAAAGGCCAATAATGTGTGTATTTAAGGCAGTGTTTATTTACCCATTCACTTACTCAACAAACATTTAATGAGTACCTGCTATGTGCTAAGTACTGTGCAAATTGCTAGGGATCTAACTTGAATAAAATAGTCTTGGTCCTTGAAGAGATCCCAAGTTTAAAAGAATTATTCCAAGATTTTAAAAAATCTTAATATCGGAGGAAAGTAAAGATTTTGCCTCTAAAACACTGAGGTTCTAAGGAGAACATCTTTATAATCATACAGTTATGGCAATCACTGTCTCTACATTAAATTTCCTAATTTTTTTTCTTCACTTGGTTTTTATTATGAGAACATTTAGGCATTTTTCTCTTAAAGTATCAAAGCACTATTGATTTATGGTTTGTTTCTAATTAAGAAATAATTCATTTGGATTATATAATATGCAATATGAATATATCAAAATGCTATATTCAAAACAGCATAGACATTACTTAAAATGAAATGACATAATCTAGTATGAAAATAATATAATTTTGAGATGACAAAACCTATAGTTACTATATCACTCAGTCAAGTCAATTTGGTTCTTAAAGCAGATAGGAAAGATTTAGCCAGAAGAAAGATATTATAAGAACCCCTTCTATGGTAATATATGGTAGTCCACCACTCCTATCTTTTCCTCTAATAGAAAATTCAAGCGTTTCCAGGAGTTGACCTCTCCCTTCTACCATATATTTTAAAAGCTACACTCATTTCAGGAACGGCCAGAGAAGAATGTGTTTCTGTCATATGTGCTAGTAGATTTCTGTCAGTGTGACTTCTCACATAATTACACGATAAAGATACCATTTGGAAACTATGCAGAACTAGCTCCAGGCCGAAGGCCCTGACGTCTTTCATGGCATACGTTTTCAAGACTCACACCGAGGTCTGCCTTGCATACTTACTTCCTGAAGCTTGATAGGAGTCAATATGACACATACAATCTACATTTCTTATTTTCTTCTAAAATGGAAACATATTTTCTTCTTGTTTGGAAGGAAAAAGGATCTCCTCAGGTTCTGGTTCAGTTCTGATTCCCCAACATATATTTCTTACTAATTGTTGATTCTAAAACGCAACCCAATAACTTATTTTTTTCACAATAAATGTCAAAGTTATGACCAAGAGTGACATAAGTTCTTAACTTCAGCTTTGTCTTTGTTGTTGTTTGTTTGTTTTTTGAGACAGAGACTTGCTCTGTTGCTCAGGCTAGAGTGTGTGGCGTAATCTTGGCTGACTACAACCTCCGCCTCCCAGGTTCAAGCTATTCTCATGCCTCAGCCTCCTGAGTAGCTGGGATTACAGGCATGTGCCACCACGCCTGGCTAATTGTGGTATTTTTAGTAGAGATGGGGTTTTGCCAGTTGGTCAGGCTGGCCTTGACCTCCTGACCTCAAGTTATCCACCTGCCTCAGCCTCCCAAAGTGTTGGGATTACAGGCATGAGCCACCATGCCTGGCCTGTCTTCTTGTTAGACCCAACAGTTGAACCATCATCATATACTATTATGCTGACATTAATTATTCTTTTCATTATAATTTTTAGTGTTCACAGCTGTGGTGAACTGTCCTTAAGAGCCAAAATATTACATTGAGTGGTAACCAGGTATATTTAGAAGCTGTATGGCTTGTCTAGGTGGCGAACCATTCATCACTGGAGTCATCATTTTCCCCCCAAAACATCTGCCCTAACCTGCTCTCACCCACAACCATGGTGGCAAAACAAAATTATTAAAAATGTCAATTTAATATCCGGATATTTTCACAAGAGTTCGTCAATAATGCATGAGACTTACTTTGAATAGTACCTTTTTTTTTTGGGGACAGAGTTTTGCTCTTGTCGCCCAGGTTGGAGTGCAATGGTGTGATCTTGGCTCACTGCAACCTCTGCCTCCCGGGTCCAAGTGATCTCCTGCCTCAGCCTCCCGAGTAGCTGGGATTACAGGTACCCGCCACCACGCCCAGCTAATTTTTGTATTTTTAGTAGAGATGGGGTTTTACCATGCTGGCCAGACTGGTCTCAAACTCCTGACCTCAGGTGATCCACTCACCTCAGCCTCCCAAACTGCTGGGATTACAGGCGTGAGCTACTGTGCCCGGCTGGTACCTTCTTTACTCAAGTGTTCTACTGGAAGAAAATCGATGGTAACAGTGCAAAAGTTTTGAAACAGATGAGGTAGAGGAAATGAGTACTTTACAAAAGATTTCACAACAGATTCCCTTCAAGTAATGAATTTAGATAATTGCTGAATACGATAGAAATTTTATCTATAGTTATATGTTTGCAGCAATATATCTGAAAGTGAAGCAGGGTCCCTGCAGCATTTACAGAAAAGGAGGCAATGCTGCTGTGTAGGACTTTCTAGCAGGAAACACATCTGTTAATGAAACGATGGATGGACACATTTTCAAATATCTTGTGCATGCATAAGGCTCTAAAACTAATATTTGTATCAATCACAAAGGCTGACAATAAATACAGTTGTTTGGAAATTTGCTGTACGATTTCTTAGAAGACAGAAAATAAAATAGAGGCAATATAATAAAGTTGGTAAGAATACAAGCTTGGGAATCAGACTAGATGACTAGATTCTAACCAGAACTAGATTCTGGTGATGAGGCTTATTATTTACAAGACTTTGTGAAATTAACTACTTCAGCTGTCAGTTTTCTCATTAATGGAGGAAGCCACAGGGATGTTTTGTGAGGTTTGAGATCATGTATGTAAACATTTAGCAATGTATCAGGCATCTAGTGGCACCAAATGCTAAAAAAAAAGGATATTATTATCTACATGAAACGTATTTGTATAAAAATGCTCACCACTCTCATTCATTCACTCGCAACGTTACCAAAGGGTTATTGAACTTTAAGGTTAACATGAACTATGCTAGGGGCCGAAGATACAAAGATGACTACAAAAAGTCATATCTCGTGAGTGAGGGAAGAGAGAAGTGTAGATAATGACAGGGCAGTAAGCATTATACCCGAGGTAGTTCAGGGTGCATGAGAATACAGGAGCAACGAACTGCCTCATTGTAGATATGGTTTTTTTTTAAAGGAAACTAATGATCTAACTGGCTTTCAAAACAGCCTCCTTGCCTTTGTATCAGAGAGGAACACTGCTTTCTTGACTACTCTAAGTTCTATGGAATTAAGTTACTCTCCTGTTATATATTCCTTTCCTTGGACAAAAAAAATTAACCTATTGGCCAGGTGTGGAAGCTCATGCCTGGAATCACAGCACTTTGCGAGGGCGAGGCAGGCAGATCGCTTAAGGTCAGGATTTCGAGACCAGCCTGAGAAACATGGCGAAAGTCCATCTCTACTAAAAACACAAAAACAGCTGGGTATGGTGGTGCGTCCCTGTAATCCCAAATACTCAGGAGGCTGAGGCAGGAGAATTGCTTGAACCTGGGAAGCGGAGGCTGCAGTGAGCCGAGATCATGCCACTGCACTCCAGCCTGGATGATAAGAGTGAGACCCTGTCTCAAAAAAAAGAAAAAAAATTAACCTATTACTCTCATTTTGTGGATCAGAGTATGTTGAAAAAAAGGAGGGTGTGATCTATGGTCCTGCTGCCCTGAAATGTCATATAGGACAAGAGTCACAGCGACCAACCTGCATGAATATAAAAAGTATACAAACATAAGCACAAAACAGGAACATAATGGAACCATTATGGCTCCCTTTATTCTGAAGGGATTGCTATAGCCTTTGATGGTGGAATCAAAGGAGGTAATTGCTGCCGGTTCATCTTTATTCCCACCTTCCACTAGAACTCTAGGAGTCGGCCTGTCTTCCACTGAGGGAGTGATCTGTGATCTCAGGCTCACTGTCGAAACCACCAATGGAATTCAGCATCTTACCGCTCTGACACTGGCCTCCCTTAATATTACCTGATGGCTCTAACTTTTGTTATTTTGTTATAAAAGCTACACTGGGAGAAAAATACCCTAAAAGTATTTGCTCCTGATTTAGCTTTTCTAAAAACAGAACTCAAAGTTCAAGGCCCTTAGCTGGGAAAGAAGCTGCTTGTCAAGATCTTTCACCACGACTCCAGCAGCCACTCCTTCGGTGTGGCCACTCCCTCGGCAGCACCTCCAGGCTCCCAACAATTGTTTTCTCCTGAAAAGGCCAAGGCCCTACAGAATTTCTGAGGGGGACTTTTAATAGCGAAGTCATTCCAAAAGCTGCCCAGCTGCCTGCTGAATTCTTAGAGCAAGGGGGACTTACAGGAGATGATTTCGAGACACAGCTTTTAAGAAGAAAGGACACAATTTAAACTGTTATATATAAATAAAGTGTGAAGTTAAATAGTAGAAAAAATGAGATCTTTTATCTTTTTTTCTTTTTGGCACTGTTTTCTTCTTTCCTTCTGCTATCAACTATTTTTGCTAGTGGATGAAAAGCTATAAAAAAAATAAGAAAAAGTTGTAAATGTGCTTTACTCTGTGAAAGGCCATGTGGTACCCCTTTACTATCCTAGGGAACATTTTTCTATTGATCCTTGCAATGTTATATACATTATGTTCAATGGTAGCTAGTTCCACAATATTCAAGGGGTATTTAATTTCAAATAAAATTATGGCCAGGCGTGATGGCTCACGCCTGTAATCCCAGCACTTTGGGAGGCCAAGGCAGGTAAATCACTTGAGGCCAGGCGTTCAAGACCAGTCTGGTCATCATGGTGAAACCCCGTCTCTACTCAAAATACAAAAATTACCTGGGCGTGGTGGTGCAAACCTGTAATCCCAGCTACTTGGGAAGATGAGGCACAAGAATTGTTTGAACCCGGGAGGTGGAGGTTGCAGTGAGCTGAGATCACGCCACTGCACACTAACCTGGGTGACAGAGCGAGATATCAAAAAAAAAAATTATGCTTGAATCAGTCTATTAAGAAAAAAATCTGAATTATGATTTGCCTTTCATTTACTGAAGTTCAGTGTCTCCTGAGTTTTTGTACATCCTACCCAAAAGAGGGGTAGGATGCATGAGATCTGCCTCTAAAGCTTTAAAAAATAAATGTACAGTATTTAAGTATGTTTCCTGTCTTCTATACACATTTAAATGCATAATGCAAATAAATACAAAAGTCATAGCCTTTATTTTATTTTATTTTGAGACAAGTCTTGCTCTGTCGCCCAGGCTGGAGTGCAACGGCGTGATCTTGGTTTACTGCAACCTCCACCTCCTGGGTTCAAGTGATTCTCATGCCTCAGCCTCCTGAGTAGCTGGGGTTACAGGTGTGTGCCACCACACCTGGCTAATTTTTGTATTTTTAGTAGAGACAGGGTTTCACCATGTTGGCCAGGCTGGTCTTGAACTCCTGACCTCAAGTGATCTGCCGCCTCAGCCTCCCAAAATGCTGGGATTACAGGCACCCAGCCATATCCTTTATTTTTAATGCTTTGCTATGTGACTACTGCTCAGATTCCCTATTTAATTTCTGTATCATTCCTTTCCTGTTTACTAGTTATAGCTGGGCCAGTTACTATTTATTCCTGGGTATATCTAAGAGATCTTAGGCAGCTAAAAAGCCAATTTTATATTCCTGATTTGCTACTTCAATTAAAACTGAAGAAAGCACTTTTGCATATACAGACATATTTTTTCATGGGAAAACTTGGGTGCACCATTCTCTCCCTCCCTCCTTCCCTCCCTCTCTTCTTTTCTCTTTTCTTTCTTTCCCTCCCTCCCTCTTTCCTTTTCTTCCCCTTCCCCTTTTCCTTCCTCCCTCCCTTTCTTTCCTTCCTTCCTTCCTTCCTTCCTTCCTTCCTTCCTTACTTACTTACTTACTTATTTTTCCACCTGTTCAGCCTCCTGTATTTCCAATCTATGCAGGCACCTAGCCAGGAACTGGAGTTATCCCTAGCTCCTCTTTCCTTTGGAGAAACAAACCCTATTGACTATGTCTATCTTCAATCTTGCCTTTGAACTGACGCGATTCATCCTGCCATGATCTGTCATGCTCTCCTTTTTTTTTTTTTTACAACACTTATTATAGCTTTTAATTACATATTTACTTGGGTAAATTTATTTAGAGTCTATTTCCATGAGGATAGAGACTATTTTGTTGTATAGATAGTGACTAGAATAGGCCTGCCACATGAGAGGCACTGAATAAATCTAGGTTGAGTTTTTTAAATTGAATGATTCGTGTCATTTAAAAAATATTTCTTAATAATTGATGATCTTTTGGCCTCCAATAATCTTGTTCTGATTTTTCACCTCACTGTTGTCACTGTAGTACACTGTGAAGGGCTAGAGGATAGGAACCACATCTTTTTATCACTGTATCCCCCAAACCTAGGACAATGCCTGACCCATTTTAGCAACTTACTCATCTTTGTTGCATTAATAAATGAATGTGCCTCTTAATAAGCAACAACCATGAAATGATTTTATATTTTGATGAACCTCCTAGAAGGTCCATACTACTCTTTATAGGTTTCTATTAATAGTATCTTAATATCACAGGATTGCAATACTGGATACTGGATACTAGAAACAGAAAACCACCCCAACAAATCTATGATAAACTTAAATGGTCAAAACAAAGCAGATTATTCTGCACCTTCCCAGAGCAAGACTATATCCTATATTTAATGTTTCACTCAGTCCAGCTTTATTATTTATTTTTTGTAAGAAAAGTTCTTTCCAGGCGTGGTGGCTCACACCTGTAACCTCAGTACTTTAGGAGGTTGAGGCCAGAGGTTCACTTGAGCCCAGGAGTTCAAGACCAGCCTGGGCAACATTGCAAGAGCCCCTCTCTACAAAAAATAAAAAAAAAAAAACTAGCTGAGTGTGGTGGCATGTGCGTGTAGTCCTAACTACTCGAGAGGCTGAGATGGGAAGATTATTTAAATCCAAGAGGTCAAGGCTGCAGTGAGCTGTGATCCTGCCATTGCACTCCATTCAGCCTGGGTGACAGAGCAAAAACCCTGTCTCAAAAAAAAAAAAAAAAAAGTTATTTATTCTAACTTGATAGGAGACATTCTCCACCCTAAGTACCTTTCACTGGCAGCAAAATTTCTTTCACATTAATCAATCTGAAATTCCTTTCACCCAATTATATCTAATTAGAACTCTTTGTTCAAGGAAAGTGTTTTTTGCCACACCTCTGCTTCCCCCTTACACCTTTTGAGTATTTATAGAAAGTTGCTGTAGTATCCTTGAGAAATTTCCTGGTTAATCTGACAATATTTATCATCTTTCACACTTATTCATTAGTATCTCTCTTTTCTCGATGGTTTTTGTTGGCCTATCTGGAATATTCTCCAGTCATTTCCATCTTTCCTGTACTAAGATTCCTTAGGATGAATTCAGTTCTTTAGATTCAAATACTACATGGCTATTTATCAGTAAGCAGGGCCTTACAAAACTAAAGGCTTTTACTTTGTTTTTTTTTTTTTTTTTAAAAAACTAGATTCTTTAAAAATTATTTTTGCCTTTAAAATATATATCTTATTATTTCTTCCTTTGGGTTTTGATTCTGTTGTCATTAACTGGGTCACAGTGTGTAATACAGTTCTTTGGATCTTTGTAGGTCATTGGATCTTTGTAGTCAGACTAACCTGGGTTCAAATCCCGGCCTTGGCACTGACCAGCCATGTGAACATGGGCAAATTATATACAGTCATCCCTCAACATCTGTGGATTCAGCATCCATAGAATCAACCCACTGCGGATCAAAAATATTTGAGAAGAAACCCAATAAAAAATAGCAATACAACAATACAACTAAACACTACAGTATAACAACTATTTACATAGCATTTACATTGTATTAGGTATTATAAGTAACCTAGAGATGATTTACAGTATACAGGGGGGTGTGGATAGGTTATATGAAAATACTAAGCCATTTCGTATAAGGGACTTGAGCATCCATGAATTTTGGTATCCTCAGGGATCCTGGAACCAATCCCTCGGGGATACTGCAGATGGAGGAACAGGGATAACTGTAATCAATTTAAGTCTCAGTGTCTTCATTTGTAAAATAGAAAATATAGCACATAAAGCTATAACTTAGCACATAAACATTGCTAAATTACCTAGCATGAGGCCTGGTCCATGACAGCCATTCACCAAATGCTCATTCTCTTCTTTATGCTCCTTCTAATTTTGTCCAGACTTTCTGAAGATTTTGATATTTTCTAATTGTTTGCTTGATTATTACATGTCCTCATCAAAAGTAGAATGGTATACTATTTATTTATTCAGTGAATTGCTGAATTCCACTTTCTGCTTGGAAGACATTTTAGAGAATTTCATGACCTCGTCCACTTCTCTTCCCAAATGTGACTGATTTTGTCACATTTGTAAAGTTTTGGCTAGGTGTAGTGGCTCCAGCCTGTAATCCCAGCACTTTAGGAGGCCAAGGTGGGATGATCACTTGAGCTCAGGAGTTCAAGACCAGCCTGGGCAACATAGTGAGACCCTGTCTATACTAAAAATAAAAAATAAAAAAATTAGCTGGGCATGATGGCACATGCCTGTAGTCCCAGCTACTCAGAAGGCTGAGGCGGGAGAATTGCTTGAGCCCAGGAGTTTGAGGCTGCAATGAGCCATGTTCATGCCACTGCACTCCAGCCTGGGCGATAGAGTGAGACTTTGCCTCAAAAACAAAAATAAAAAATTTAAAAAAATCGTAGCTTCTCCTTTTTTGGTGAATTTCAATATGTGTTATTTAATCTTTTTAAAGGATTGCCTTAGTATGATTATTATGTTATGACATATCTATTTTCTCTATTTCTCTCGCTTCTTAAACTCTGGTTTTACTTCTTGGATTTAAAAAAAAAAAATGCTGAGATTAAAGTTTCCCAACTATTACTGCCAAGTTACTGTTCTATTTAAAGTGTGGTTTCCACAAACAGTTACTTCATATTGATTCTGTGCTGGAATCACTCACAGTTGCTTTCAATATAAAACAAGGATGTCTATGTTGTTTATATGGTATAAAATGAACTCATGTGACTTTGCCAAACCTACAATTTGAAAGAAAAAGCCCACGAGTTACTATTTGAAGAGACCTCAATAACCTTTGGGAAGGAACGGACTGGTTCACAGGCATGAGAATAAACAAATGAAAGGTGCTTATGTGTTCTTACATGTGTAATTGTGGTAAGGTATTCTGGATTTAATTAGTGTAAAAATTGTACTTGAAAGATAGACTGAAATGAAAGCATCACTATACAAGAGGTAAAATGAAATAACTGTTCAACAGAGATCAGTGCAAACAGAAATGCAGAGACTCTTCCTGAGAGCATCATGAGAAGGGGCTATTTGAGTAGAGTGTGAAGAATGGCAACAGAGACTGAGGCAAGAGAGTCATCCACCCAAAGCACCTGCATCTCCATCAGTTGAGTAGTTTTCACCTAAGCCAGAAAGAAGGAAAAAAAAAAGATCTGGATCATATAACCCTTTCTTTACAAAGATAGCTGGTTCATTTCGGTAGGTAGCCATGAAACCAGATGCTATCTTGGTAAATGCTTGGTTTGGGTTTTAGGGCAGGGAGACCAAGTTTATTTTTATTCACTCTGTGCTAAAAGGCAATTGACTACATTTTTATTTTGGCCCATCAGGGAGGAAGGAAGGGCATGCCAATCTTTCAAGAGGTTGTTTACTTTGACAGAGAATGAATTCTGCTTTCTTTTCCATTTTCTGATTTTTCTTTTAATATGGAGAAAGACGATGTAATAGTTTAAAATATGTGTCTTGGCATAAAAGTCAATAAATTTATTGCAAAGGAATTAACTGGTTGTTTCCTAAAAAGAGTTAATTCTGTTATACGGCATTTCCTTAAACACCTGTTTCAAACAGTGTATTCTTCTAAAGTGAGGATTTTATTTTTTTTTTTTTACTTAGGGTCTCACTCTGCCTGGTTGTGCAGTGCACCCTGGTTGTGCAGTGCAGTGGCGTGATCATGGCTCACTGCAGCCTCAAACTCCTGGGCACAAGTGATCCTCCTGCCTCGGCCTCCTGAGTTGCTGGGACTACAAGTGCATACCATCATGCTCAGCTAATTAATTTTTTTTTTAAGAGAGCTTATGCTAGAGACAAGACTGCTATAAGCAGTGGTTTTCAAATGCTGGCCAGGAGACCAAAAGGCTGAATCAGAATCACCAACGATGCTTTTTAAAGGAATGCAGATTTCTGTCCGGACGCCCTGTTGGAGATTCTGATTCAGTGTATTCTGGGCAGGACTCTAAAACTGCATATTTTGAGTAAGTGCTCCCTGGTGATTCTGACCCACAGCCAGGTTTGGGAACCAATGACTTGAGGTGAGAGAAGTAGGGCTGTGAAAGTGGAGGCAAGACCTTTTCCAAACCATTCTACTTTTGACTCAGAGTCTGAGTCTGACTTCCTGATGAAAAATGACCTGAGAGTTTGAAACTGGCCGTGGTGAGAATGTTTCAACCACAGAAATTGCTAAATGGTGTGAATCGGGTTAGGGTTCCCTCCCACCACGAACACTGGCGCAAAAGCCAGTACACAATTGTCTAGGAAGGTTATTCTCTTTTTTTTTTTTTTTTTTTTTTTTTTGAGACAGAGTCTCCCTCTGTTGCCCAGGTTGGAATGCAGTGGTGCAATCTTGGCTCATTGCAACCTCCACCTCCTGGGTTCAAGTGATTCTCCTGCCTCAGCCTCCCAAGTAGCTGGGACTACAGGCACCCTCCACCATTCCTGACTAATTTTTGTATTTTTAGTAGAGACGGGGTTTCACCATGTTGGCCAGGCTGGTCTTGAACTCCTGACCTCAGGTGATGTGCCCACCTTGGCCTCCCAAAGTGCTGAGATTACAGGCGTGAGCCATCACCCCTGCTGTCACATTTTTAAAATATGCCTGCTATAGAAAAATCTACCCGTGTTATAGGTTACCAAAGTCACATAGGTGACTTTAGAGGTTTCAAGTGAGTTACTCTAAAAGAGACTATCCTCTTTTAGAACAGAGAGATGAGAGTCCTCACAGTGCCTCAGTACACAGTGAGAATTACATTCCCCTTTTTCTTTCTGTGCCTTAGCAACGAGTCACTTTGAGCTTCCATTTCTGTTCTCAGCCCTAGGTTCAGCTGGAGAGATTCATGTTTTCCCTTGTGTTTACAGACCTTAAATGCACTGTCCTTTAAAAAATTTTTTTTTCCTAAGCTGTAGAAATAAATTCAGTTTCAGTGATCTCCCTAGTCTTAAAAAAACAAACAACATCCCTGGAATCCTCAGAAGTGATTTCTTGGCATGGTAATGTGTAGTTGATTGTGCTGGGCCCAACAGTAGACTCTGATTAAGGTTGAAATACAGAGGAAGTGAGAACAGGGATGATTTAATTGCTCACAAGAAATAAATCTATTGGCTAGAAGATTTGGTTCAGGGCCTCGTTTCTTCAGGTTTGATGAATTTATAACCATTAAGTAAAAATGTACACATAAGAACCATAGCATTTAGCATGGTGTTTCTCAGGAGAGTGGGAGGAAAAAAAATCTCCTAGAACATTCATGGAACCAGTAAGTCCTTGGCTTACCTGGCAGGAAACTAGCTACCTAACTGCAAACAAAACTCCAAGATTAATGCCATCAATATTTGTTGAATGAATCAACACGCCCAGGTAAGTATTTTATTACATGTATCACAGATGCTGTGAGGAAGAACATCATCAATTTGTTTCATTTTCTAGATCAACTGATTAAAAACAACTGAGATTAGAAAGCTAGACAGACTGGTTGGGCGCCGTGGCTCATGCATGAAATCTCAGCACTTTGGGAGGCCGAGGAAGGTGAATCACTTGAGGTCAGGAGTTCGAGACCAGCCTGGCCAACATAGGGAAACCCTGTCTCTACTAAAAATACAAAAATTAGCTGGGCATGGTGACGAGCGCCTGTAATCCCAACTGCTCGGGTGGCTGAGGCAGGAGAATCATTTGAACCTGGGAGGCAGAGGTTGTAGTGAGCCAAGATTGCACCATTGCACTCCAGCCTGGGTGACAGGGAGAGACTCCGTCTCAAAAGAACCAAAAAAAAAAAAAAAAAAAAAAAAAAAAAAAAAAAAAGAAAGCAGGACAAACTGTGTTTCAGCAATTTTACAGGAAAAAACAGAAACAGCCATCTAAGAAGTAGGGAGGGATCTTTTCAAGGAAGTCTTCCCTAAATTGTCCTCACTCACCCCCACACTCTCCCTAAGGCACTTGCTGTATCTTTTTCATTGCACTTTCCTCTTGTAAAATGGGTGGTAATAATGTTACCTACATTGAAGTGCTTTAGTGAAAGTTAAAAAAGTGAAAACATACACAGCCCTTTGTATAGTGACCAGAAAATAGTATGCACTCAATATACGTCAGCAATTGCTATGATATTGTCATCATCATCACCACCACAGAGTACTGAAATGATCTATTATTATACATTTCTCCCCATCTAGAATGTAACGTCTCTTAGGGAAGATCTTCTCATTTTCACAGACTTAGTGTTGGCACAGGGGAAGCACTCAATAAATGTTTTCTGAACTAAACTGAGCTACAACTTATGTGCTTCTAGTAAATTTATCTCAGCTGTTGCTTCAGGTTTTCAATGGTTTTTTTTTTTGTTTGTTTTTTTGAGACATAGTCTTGCTCTGGAGGCTCCCAGTCTGGAGTGCAATGGTGCAATCTTGGCTCACTGCAACCTCCACCTCCCAGGTGCAAGCGATTCTCCTGCCTCAGCCTCCTAAGCAGGTGGGATTACATGTGCCTGCCACCATGCTCGGCTAATTTTGTATTTTTAGTAGAGACGGGGTTTCACCATGTTAGCCAGGCTGGTCTCGAACTCCTGACCTCAGGTGATCCACCGGCCTTGGCCTCCCAAAGTGCTGGGATTACAGGTGTGAGCCACCACTCCTGGACCGGTTCTAACTTTTGAGAAGATAGATAAAAACTGGAAAAGAAGAGAGAGAAGAAGAAAAGGGCTGTCATATGTTCACTGCTGTGCTGGCAGTCCAATAGACTAGATTGCCCAGGCCTAGTTAATATTATGTTTATGATTATTTCACTGATAGAAATGTAAGCTTCATTATTTCCTTGATACGCATTTGTAGGCTCTAGCACTTGGAAATGGGGAACAAATACATAGAAAAAAAATCTTCTAGGATGTGTCTTCCCAAGTAAAGTCTTCATATAGATATGGCCAGTATAACAACATTTTCCAGTGTGTGCCATAGAACACGGGTCCCAAAAGATGCTTTGAAAGAAAAGCATTCTCTGGTTAAATTGGAGAGATGTCAAAACTCAGAAACAGGTTTATAACAAACATTAGCATATTAGGCTCTGAGACATCCTAAAGTGAAGAAACCTTTGATTAATTTATTTCCTAAATTTGAAGGCCATAGCAAAATTTCCCCTCACATAATTTCTGTTAACATTTCATGGAATTAGAGCTCTGCAGATCAAACTCTGGAAAATGCTGTACCACAGAAACATATTTATTCAGATTTCCATTTTTTCTCAGTAAACCTCTATATAATTTATTCTAAAATATTCTAAGTCTATATGCACACAAATAGAGATGTACACCTTCGTTAATTTGGATGTTTTCTTAACTAGGCTGTTCTGGCTAACTCTGAAAAGTTTAACTGTAGATTAAGTGCATAGAACCCTTGTTGAAAAGCATTCAATAGCACTCTCAACCTTAAAAAAAATTTTAAGAGATGGGAAATTTCTCTGCTGCCCAGGCTGGAGTGCAGTGGCATGATCCTAACTCACTGCAGCCTCGAATTTTCGAGGCTCAAGTGATCCTCCCTCCTCAGCCTCCTGAGGAGCTGGGATGTCAGCTGTGCGCCATCATGCCTGGCTACTCTGAACCTTTACTACGATTCAATAGCTCTGGGGTGGGATCAGAGGTTCTGCATTGCTAATCAGCAACCAGATGATGCCATTGCGGCTGGTCTGCAGACCACACACAGAGTAGCAGTTTGCTTTTCTGCCTTGGTAAGCTCAGTAAAATAAATATAATAAAATTGTTATTTTGAATAACATTATACATGTTGTTGATGGAACCACATACTGAAATAGTTTAAATTTTTAAAATATCAACTTGTTTTCTTGATACTACCTTCCTCATAAAAGTAAAGTGGGAAATAATGGGGGGAAAACATCTAGCTATAAGAATATCGCTGTTGGTACCTCACATGAAATCTGGTAATTATAAGTACTTAATAAATGTTAAGTATGTTAACTTATTTGTCATAAGCTTTATTATCAGTTATAACTGAAGCAGTGACAAAGAGGTGACATAGGGATACATCTACTAAGGAGGGAATTAATGATATGAAAATACTACTAAGGAGTAATGAAAATGCTCTCAAACATACTGCCAATCAAACAACGTAGGAAGAGAGTACGTAGGTAGAGAGAACTGGATGTGCCGATAAATGTTGGGATCTACTGCAGGCTCAGAAAAAGAGAAGAGAAGAACCAGAATAATATTCTGGAAGCAGATGCCAGTAAGGAAACGTAAGCTAGGGAAGCAGACACAGGCATCTCTGCCCCAAATGTATCCTAGAATAGTCATCAAGTGAATGGAGATAGGCTTTCCTAGGGAAGCCAACCCAGGGATCAGGAGAGAGAAAGAAAGAAATACAGATCTTCCCTATGAACCCATCTACCTCCTATACATTATGTTAAAAGAACTAAATTGGTGTCGGTTATTTTCATAATTTTCCTACTTGGTGCATTAAGTACCATCCAAGTATTTGTTAACTAGGAATGATTACTAATATGACTGAGTAGTAGTAGTTTTTAGCTTCAAGTTTTTCAGTAGCCAGATGTAGGTGAATCCATAACAACACAAGGGGATCAGAAATTTGTTACAATCATGTTAGAATTACAGACAAATATGTTACAATTACCTTATTATGTTTCAGGGCATTTTTTTTAAGAGTACTTTAACGTGGTCTTGATGGAGTTTTCCTTGAAATGACTTTGGAGCCTTTGGTCTTCTGGTACTTGGGTATTATCTATAAATATACTTGGCTATATCTATAAATATCAACCAGGCAATTATGGTAGATGACGCACATGGACTGATTATCAGCTACTTGTTGGTAGTTCAACTCGAGAGTTACTCTTGCTCCCTGACTGAGATGTCCGAGATGCAGGCACTTTCAGCCAACCACTTACCTGCTCTACTTCCCCCATCCTCACACTGCTTTAACCACCTCCTCGCTCTTTCCTGTCTCTATGGCCATTCTGAACTTTTTTCAGTTGTCAGGATATGCTATATTCTTTCTTCCTTCTGTTCCTTTTTGGCAAATCCTGTTGATTTTTCTCTCTGCTGGGAATATCTCTACTCATGCTTTGATAATTTCCATTAAACTTCAGGTCTCAGGTTTCAAAACTCAGAACACTCCACTCCTGCTAACTGCCCCTCTGATGTGCTCCCCTCCACACTCTGTAACACAACACTTACCATACTTCCGTGTATGAGTGCGTGTGTGTATACCACTAGTTGCCTATATACACATATGTGTATGTATACATTACAGATAACTCACTAGACTTTGTTAGCTTTGTCAAAAGACTGTGTCTCTTTTGCTTACAGTTGCAATTCCTAGGAACTGGCACAGCTAGCACACAGTAGCACTGAATAAGAATGAGTTGAGTGAAAGAATAAGCTTTAAAAAATATTCTAATTGCTCAAGTTCGTTGACGAATGTTCAGACAATTTTGTGGATTGAAAAAATAATAAAAAGTTATGGGTGTTGTTTAATTTTAGCTGCATTCTCACAATTTACTTATGTTTTTCACAGACCTGGTAGTTTGGGAACCAAAACCTATAAAACTTGTTTTGCACAAGTCTCTAGATGAGCTGTATAAGTAACAATAACTACTAACAAGAGGTCCCTTTTTTTCCTAACTCCTCTTTCATATTCTTTTTATAAAACTCTGAAGCTATGAGTGTTCTAGGATTTAAAAAGCTTTAAAATGTAAAAAGGGCTGGTGACCTTTTTACATTTACTAAGAATATGAGCCATAGCTTGAACATAGAACAGTAACAAAAAACAAAACTAAAACAAAATAAACAAAAAGGTATTTATTTTGGCTCCAACTTTGCCAGTAAACGTTTTCTTTTTTCTGTTTTTAATTGGTCGGACTTAGGCACTATAAAAGGACCTTATCTGTTTTAGTTCTTTGTACATTTACCTACCTTATGAATTTACAAAGCCAAACAATTAAAAAATCAGTAAAGTAAAATGCAATGAATAATACGTAATGCTTTGAAATTAATCTGAGCTACACATCATTAAAATACATTGCAAATATATCACACTATACTAACTGAATTATTGTGATGGCTCCTAGTACCCTAGAAAATAAATACCAACATTTTTAGGTTGGCAGTTAAGGCCCTCTAAAATCTAGCCCCAATCAATCCTCCAACATTTTCTTGCACTATTCCCCTTGGTATTCTACTCTTTATTCTAATGGAAGTGACTAGCTGTTTGCTACACCAGCACATAGAAGAGGCTCAAATGTTAGCAAAAGGTTAGAAACTGGCTTTGTTAACCAATGTAAAATTTGGGGGGGGGGAAGCTTTATTCAGATCAGTGTTTCTCAAACTTTACTGTGCATCAGAATCACCTGGAGGGCTTGTGAAAACTCGGATTGCTGGACCCCATCTGCAGAATTTCTGATTCAGTTGATCTGTCTCAGGGCCCGAGAATTTGCAAGTCTAACACATTTCCCAGGTGATGCCGATGGTGCTGGTCCAAGAACCACGCTTTGAGAATCACTAGTTTGGTTGCTAACTTCAACTAAAGCTGAATGCTGAAAGTGCAAGTTCAATATGAATTGAGCTGCCTTTGTGTACCACAAGAACGGTCTTTTGAAAACTAAGTCAGATCATGCCACTTCTCTGCTGAAAACCCTTGCAGTGGCTCATCATTTTACTCCAAGTAAAAGCTGGTGAACTTACAGTGGCCCATCAGTACATATTAGATTTTCTCCCCTCCCCAGTCACCTCTCTAGTCTCATCTCCTGACACCCCCAACTCTCATTCTGATGCAGCCACGCTGACCCCCATGTTATTTCCTTTGTCACATCAGGCACCTTCCTGTCTTAAGATGTTCACTTTAGGTATTCCCTCTCCTTAGAATGTTCTTTCCCCAGTTAACTCTTTGGCGAACTTCTTCACTGTCTTCAACTCTTTGCTGAAATCTCACCTTCCCAGTGCTGGGGCCTCCCTCATCATCCTGTCCCGTACTGTACCCTGCCACTCCTCTTCACACCCCAAGCCCTTGGCTCCCTGGATCCCTTCCCTCTTATTTTTTTCTTCTTTGATGATACTAGCCCTTATGAACTTCTCGCATACTGTATATTTCACTTATTAGTTATATTTCTTGTCTGTCTCCTCTATCAGAATATAAGCTCCTTGAGGGCAAGGATCTTTGTCTTATTCTCTGATGCATCTTAAGCACCTGGCACATAGTAGGCCCTCAATAAAAGTAACTGGATGAATGAATACATGAACACATTAGGTGTACTGTACAGCATACTGTTTCAAGGAAATGCTATATAACAGTATCTTTTTGAAAATGTTACCTGTTGCCCTACAAGACAACTTACCCAAGTTAATGACAACTTATTTTTCTTCTTTTATCTGCTGAGTAGTTCAGACATTCCCATTTTTAGACATTTCTACTAGTGGTCTGAGGCTATGGGATACACACGTATATATATCTATTCATTTAAACATATTATGTACAAAATGGTGTCAGGACTAACTATGTTCTAGGTTGAAGCAATATTATAAGCAGAGACCATTTTGTTAGCACATGGAGATTAGGATCTATATCTTAGACCCTAAGGAGCTGCAGATTTTAAGGAAGTAACTATCTTTAACATAAGGTATTTTTGATCAATAAAGAGTAGAAACCCTACAGTATTATTTTCCACCTTCTGGCTTATAGGACATGACAGTTATTATAATACTAGTTTTCATTTTTATTTCTTTATTGTTATTTTATTTATTTATTTATTTTTGAGATGGAGTCTTGCTCTGTTGCCCTGGCTGGAGTGCAGTGGCACAATCTTGGCTCACTGCAAGCTCCGCATCCTGGGTTCATGCCATTATTCTGCCTCAGCCTCCCGAGTAGCTGGAACTACAGGCGCCCGCCACCACGCTCGGCTAATTTTTTGTATTTTTAGTAGAGACGGGGTTTCACCGTGTTAGCCAGGATGGTCTCGATCTCCTGATCTCGTGATCCGCCCGTCTCGGCCTCCTAAAGTGCTGGAATTACAGGCGTGAGCCACTGCGCCCGGCCTCTTTATTGTTATTTTTAAATATAATAATTAAAAATAGAGACAGGATCTTCTTCTGTTGCCCAGGCTAGTCTCAAACTCCTCGGCTCAAGTGATCCTCCCACCTCAGCCTCCCAGAGTGCTGTGATTACAGATGTGAGCCACCCCACCTGGCCTAGTTTTCGTTTCTTGAGGGCTTACTCTACAATAGGCAGTGTGCTAACCCTTTTATCTTATATACATACTTTGTCTTATATAGTTCTCATTACACTACAGGCAGAAATTTTACATATGAAGAAAGGGAAGTCCGAAGAGCTTCAATAGCTGGCATAAGGTCACACAGCTGGCAACTGGCAGTGAAGGCATTGAATCTACATATGTTTGAAACCTATTAAATATTACAAAGTCTGAGTACAAACAAGGAGCAGGAGTAAAACAGGATGCTGGGAGAAATATTATGACACAGATCCAGATTTGGGGCTTGGTGTGGAAAGTGAGCAGTACTATATTTTATCTGCCATTATTTAAGAGAAAAAGCTTTTAACAAGCAAGCCCGTTCGAATTGCACATTGATATCTTCTCCCTGATGTTAAAAAATACTTCTAAAGAGCAATATAGTTTTTCTTTTAAAAAACTCGCACATAACCCCAAGGTTTTAAATGCTTATTTCCCATTGTAGTGCTTTCTTCCTGTCACTGTTTTTGAGCTAGAACATGGAGTCCTTGGTAGGGAAAGGAAGGGCATGATCATCAATCTCCATTAATAGTCTTGAGTGGCTTCTATTATCTGATGATTTCTGAGCTGATAGACGGTAAATACTGATGTGGTTAGATGAGCTATTCATCCCCATTTGACATTTACGTAAGCTCTGCATGCACCCTTTATATTCACATATTTCAGATAATGTCCTATGAATTGGGTAGATCTTTTCAAATTCTATTCTTTTCTCAAATAAACCCCTTTTTATTTTCTTTCCTTTCCTTTCTCTCTCTCTCTCTCTTTTTTTTTTTTTTTTAGAAAGGTTTGGCTCTATTGCTCAGGCTGGAGTGCAGTGGCACCATCTCAGCTCATTGCAACCTCCGCCCCCTGGATTCAAGCCATCCTCCCACCTCAGCCTCCCAAATAGCTAAAACTACAGGCATACAGCACCACGCCCAGCTATTTTTGTAGTTTTTGTAGAGACAGGGTTTTGCCATGTTGCCCAGGCTGGTCTCAAAGTTGTAAGCTCAAGCGATCTGCCTGCCTTAGCCTCCCAAAGTGCTGGGGTTACAGGCATAAGGCACCGTGCCTGGCCTCCAAATAAACCTCTTCTCAGAGTTATGTCAATAAAAAAGCAGAACCCATGCTATAAGAGTTTAGTATTTTTGGGGAGAGCATAAAATTATGATTTCCTAAATCAGTTATGATAGAGAGGATACATTAGAGCAGTGTCAATCAAAATGGATTTATAAGGAAACCGAAACTAGTCTTTTTTCATGTTTAAGTTCACTGTTAAGGTAAAAGAATAACCCAAGTGCAGTAACTACCCTTTATTTCATCAGCTTAGTCCATTTATTGCCTACCTTCTACTCACAAGTAAAGTCTTAAGATCTTAAATAGCTCTCCCTCTTCATCACTCCTTTTTCTCTTTTATTAGTCATCCTGTTTTCCAAAATGCGGTGCTACAGGAAATAATTTTACTTTATGGAGAGTGAGAAAGGAAATTATTTTGATGAATATTATACTGTTTTCACCCAACGGGTTGAAAATTCTTGCCTCTTATCGATGAAGAAATTAACTGATATCTGTGAGTGTATTATCTGAGAACCTCAATGACCTCCTTCTCTTGGGTTAGCAGAATGAGGGATAAAGAGATTCATCTCTTGTACAAATCAGCCTGTTTTCTGGAAACCACAGGTTACTTACGTTTGCAAGCATCCGGAGCTGAGAAGGGTCTCCGCAGGTCACGATAGAAGCCTGGCTTGCACCTCTGGCAATGCTGTCCTTCTGTGTTGTGCTGACAGTCATCACAGACGCCACCGCTACGATTCCCTGATGCCTCCCACACATTAACGTCGAAGTGACAGGTATCAGCATGCCCATTACACTTGCAGGCTGGAAATAAGAAGCATGGAGAGAAACATAAGTAAAAATAAAGTGATGGGTTATCTCATATTCAGGTAGTTAAAAATAGGATGAGTTGGTCAGGCGTGGTGGCTCACGCCTGTAATCCCAGCACTTGTGGGAGGCCGAGACCTCACCTGAGGCCAGGAGTTTGAGACCAGCCTGGCCAACATGGTGAAACTCCATCTCTACTAAATGCAAAAAAACTAGCCAGGTATTGTGACACACGCCTGTAGTCCCAGCTACTTGGGAGGCTGAGGCAGGAAAATCGCTTGAACCCAGGAGGCAGAGGTTGCAGTGAGCCGAGATTGCGCCACTGCACTCCAGCCTGGGTGAGACAGGGTGACTCTGTCTCAAAATAAATAAATAAAAATAGGATAAACTGATTGTTAATGTTTAGTTTTAGTTTCTCAGTAGTTAACAATACAAAAATCAAAGCAATATAGAAAGGTATCCATTGAGAAATCTAGCCTCGGCATCCCCATTTACCCTGTTTTCCCTGACTTCAATAGGTTACTACTTTTTTTTTTTTTTAAAGAGTTTCTTGTGTAGCCTTCCAATTTTTCATTATAGGCTGTTAATTAAAAAAAATAAGCTTCAGGAGATGCATGAAAATCAACAAAGTATAGATTTGTCTAGTTGGACAGAGATATGATGATGAACTTACCAATGGGGGTTGACATTTATTATGGAAAGATTACAGGAGTGACCACCAGTTTTTATCCTCTCTTTTGGTAACACTTCACAATTCCCATTCCTGTTATTTCTCAAGGGTCATCCCTGTGGGTCTCCTGTCCTTGCTAAGAAAAGCTGAGATTGTCAGGCCTTATGTGGAAATGAGCATTCATATTGCAGATGCAGGCATGAATTCATCCTTACTAATGAGCCTGGAAGGAAGCTTCTAGTGGACAGAGCTTAGTAAGTTGGCAAGTAGATTGATTAATCTTTCATGAAGTACTATTCTTCAGCTGTTGAACTGGTGAGTAGAAGGTGGACTCCTATTGAAGCCTCAATTTTCTTGCAGAAGAGGCCTGCAGTATTTATTATATAACAATTCCTCAAAGGCATTTCTAAGATTGTAAGTCAATAGCATCAAGTGACGTGTCTCTGTGTTCTATATGTATTTAGATAGGCAGCTGATTTCTGTGGAAAGAGCCAGAAAGGCACCCTAGGAATTCAGGAGAAATTCTTTAGATTCTCTTCATGAGTGATTTAGGATAAGAATCCAGATTTTTGTGGAGGTCAAATGTATTTGAAAATGTTTGTGCTATTGTTTTTCATTGTTCCCTTGATGTGTTATGAAATTCTGACCAGATTCATATCTTTTAAAAGTATATTACAAGATAATTTAAGATTTATTCTTACAGGAAGTCCTTTACATTTCCTAGAAACAAAAACAAATCAATTATGACTCCAAATTACGTATGGGAAGAGACTTCTCACAATTTTACCCACAGAACTGCTTTTAAATCTTGTAAAAGAGAGGTTTGTGCATGTTAGCATTGTGATGGGCATGCGGGTTTCTCTGAACATTTTAAATTGCAAAGAAAAAAATGGCTCATGTTCCTATATTTTTACCTTCCTATTTAATCTCCAGCCTCAAACCTCAAGTTAGTTAGTCCTTGTAGGGAAATCTCATTCTTAACTTACTGGCTTAATTTCAAATCTAATCTTTCATTTCAAGCATCATAAAGTGAAAAAAAAGGCAATGTGGTATTATGGGAAAAAGTACCTAATTTGGAGTCTTGAGACTTGGGATCAAGTCCCAACTATCATTTACTAACTTTGGCAAATCACTTAGTCTTACTGAGCCTCAGTTTCCTGATCTTTATAATGGGATTAACACCACCTGCTTTATCGGGTAGTTTTGAGAACTGAATTCAAAATAGCTATTTTCATGTTTATAATTCACCATCTCAGCAATGAGAGTAATTGTACAACAGAATCGGATGTTCTTGTGTCTACTCGTGTTTTTATTTATTTATTTATTTAGAGACAGAGTCTCCCTCTGTCACCCAGGATGGAGTTCAGTGGTGTGATCTCAGCTCACTGCAACCTCCACCTCCCAGTTTCAAGTGATTCTCGTGCCTCACCCTCCCAAGTAGCTGGGATTACAGGTGCATGCCACCATGCCTGGCTAATTTTCTCTTTTTTTTTTTTTTTGTTTGTTTTTTGTATTTTTAGTAGAGATGGGATTTCACCATGTTGGCCAGGCTGGTCTTGAACTCCTGGCCTCAAGTGATCCACCCTCCTCGGCCTCCCAAAGTGCTGAAATTACAGGTGTGAGCCACCCTCCTGTTTTTATTATGTCAAATTATAAAAGGGTTCTTAGCTCCCACAAAGTGTCCAAGCAAATAGGCAACATATTCTTGGCAAAACAGTCACATTGGCAATGTAATGAACAGTAACTATTTTCAGTGGCTGAAGCCTCAGTGGGCAGTGATATGGCTATGTTTGTGTAGGTTCTAGTGTTGTCACCTACCACTTTGTGTTGTGTTTCTAGAGACAACAAGGAGTCCACAGATAAGCTGACTTTATAAAGAAAGCTTTTGAGTATCGTGGGCTTGTTACTTACTTCTGCACTCGTTGGGAGCCGCCGTTTTGCCATCAGCTGCCTCCCATGGCCGGTCGTTGTGTAACGGGGCACAGTGCTGGCAGTGGCTGCCTGCTGTGTTGTGCTTACACATACACTTCCCATGGACCTACAAGCAACATCAAGTGAGAGCTATGAGCACAAATGTCGCCAAAGAAGAACATGCTTCCCACAATCTCATCTCATGGATTGGCTTTAGTCATAAGATGTTCATTCACTTTTCTGAAGAAGTTAGCCATCAAGAGGAGAGATGCTTTCTTTAGTTTGTCTTATAATCTTTTGAAAAATTCAAGAGATTAAGTAATATAGTTTCTTGGCCAAAGGGTATATGACCCTACAGAGCAATTCTAAGGTACTGGCTGAGCAAGCACTTGAATTCTAAAGTACTGGCTAAGTTTTTAATATCTTTAATTTTTAAAAATTCTTTATGCAAAAGTAACATACCTTCATTCTAGAAAGTTTAGAAATCCATAATCTCATTGCAAAATGACATTAATATCAACATTTGGAGCACATATTTCCAGTACTTAAAAAAATTATATTTACAACCTTTTTCACATAATATATTGTGAATATCTTTCCATTTTGTTAAATATTCTCATATAATACACCCTCTAATGGCGCCCCTGTATGATGTACAATTAATTTATCTGGCCACCTATTTTATTGTAATTTAGGTTTTTAAATATATGTATATATTATATTCAATGCTATAATGAATATCATTGTAGCTAAGTATTTGAGTGCATCTTTAATTATTTCCTTTGAATGTATTTTCCAGAAGTAATATTGAAAGGTCAAAATATGTATATTGTTAGGGCTTTGAATACAGTTTGTCCTAATGACTGGGCTTTTTTTTTTCCCTCCCCATAGTTCAGAGTAGTATAGGGTTTATTTAAATAGTATTTCTCCCAGAGAGAAATACTTCAGTAGAATTCTTAGAAACATGGGAATTTTAATATTTTTTGTATTATTTGACTGATAACTTCTAAAAATTAATATTTGGAATCATCTGAACTATCTCCTGATAACTGAGACTTGCAATGAATTTCAACCAAGATGCATTCCAGTACCAAGATCATTTATTTATATGATGTCATGACTGTACAAAGGAAAGGTTTGCAAAGTAGCTCAGAATGGGGTCCATAAGTGTGGATCTATGAGGTTTTATATTTTTTCCTTGAGAAACAGTGTTAAAGGTAACATAAAGGCAACAAATTATATCAACTAGTCAACAAATATTTAATGGGTACCTACAAGGGAGAGTCACTATGCTAGGCCATGTTTGGTACACAAAGCATTAGAAAACTTTTCTGTCTTTAAGAAAGATAAAATATATAATAGCTGGAGAAAAAAGAGTTACATAGAAGAAAATAACAGACAAACAAGACAATAAACAAATACCTAAGAAGCAAAATAATGCCGGTGTTCAAAAGATGCAGAAATCACCACAGGTTGACAGCTGTAGAGGGCTTTATGAGAAAGGTGGGGATTGGAGCTGGCCCTTGACACATGGGTGGCATTTTTAACAGACAGAAGGGAAGAAACTTTTCAGGAAAAGGAAACAAAATGAGCCAAGGTGTAAGGAGAATCTGTGAGCTAGGTTTATTTCAATGCATCTGAAATATTTTGATTGTGACAAAAAATGAATTACTAAAAATGACATGTGCTCAGAGTGGCCAAACCAAAATGAGTCCCTAAGGTAAAGTTCAACAAACCTGAAAACAGCCACACCGATACACTGATGTACTACTGCTTGACCTAAGATAACACTCAAGTAACTTGTGTCATCTCATCCAGGACCTTCTTTCTTTTAATACTTTCCTAACACTGGTGGAGGCACTCTGCAAATGGCCTGTGCAATTATCCGAGTGTGCTATATGACTGCTATGGGCCTTATGCTCACATAATGTCCAAGTTCAGGAGTTACACACAGGGCTGAGAGGACTTCGGGCTGCGTGTGAGTGAACATGACGCCTAAGAGTTAGCTGGAAAATTTCATAAGCAATATGTTGGTGGCCATCTTGCTAAATTTCATTTCAGTGTATTGTCATGTAAGGTTCTCATGCTTCATGAAAATTATAGAAGTTCTTCTAATTCTCAGGGATTAGTGAATATATAGATTTTTTAAAAATAGGGTAAATTGGCTCCTTGAAAAAAAGATGATGTTGCAAAAATTTTTGTTAATTTTCTTTATAGAAATGCAACTAATACTATAGATTCAATTCACTGGTTTCGGTCTTAGAATGCCCAAGTATGAATTGAGTTATAATAATCTACCTTCTTGGCCTTCTCTTCATGGCTCTCTGATATGAAATGTTTATGTATCGAAATTCCATGGAACTATAAGGGTTCACTACAAATCTCCATTCACACATCCAGGTAAGCTCTAAAGACAAATCTGCACTTAAATTTTGAGAGCTGCAGGAATTCAACTTCTACTGCTCTATAAAAATGAGATTTTTTTCATCCTAGCTCCTGGGTATCTGATTTTTCCTATCCATTTTTTATTATAAAATATATGAAGTAGAGGTGCCTCAGTCATATTATTTTTATTGAACCTTTTTAAATTCAGTGTTCTCTCTCATCATGAAAAAATATAAACTCTTGTCAATCAAATAACTTCTATGTGGCAGATTTCTGCAAAGGCTCTCAGGAAAAGTTGATGATTTCTTTGTTTTACTTGTAGTACTAAATTCTGATTTCAAAGAAAAGGGAGTCTTTGAAAAAATGACTGTGTAGGAAAAATCTTCCGAGGCTGAAGAATTTAGTAAGATGAAGACATCCTTATGTGGTTGGCAGACTACATAGTAGCACAATGGAGACTAGTAGGAAAAACAGTTTTGTAATTGTCTAAATCCTACATGTCAAAAAAAACCCACATACAAAAAAGCAAAACATACATAAAAAACACATAAATAATTGATAGAATTGGAGTCAGAGTTCCTGCTGTTAAGGGAGTTCTATCTAAGGAGGGCATTAGGGAAAATGTTAAGGGGTGTAAAGTAAATATGATAGAAAACAAGGTTAATTAGTGCTGTCTGTATAAAACTTCTAAGTGTAGTCCCTGAGTCTGTGTCCTGAAGGGTACATGGGATTTTCCTTGGGGAGCAAAGACAAGAATATAAAAACCCTAAAGGAATAGTCAGGGACAGTCAATAAATAAACCAGAGGTATGTGTTCGAGAGGTAGGTTCAATCCAGATCACGGAACACACTAAACATTAGCTTAAAGAGGCTGAAATTTATCCTGTAAATAATGCAGACCCATTGAAGATTTTTGAGTAAGAAAATGATGTGAAAGGTATATTAAATATACTTTCTTTTCTTCTCTTTTAAAAAAAATTATTTCTACTTCTCTCCTGTCTTGCCTGTTATGTTCTTTCTTCCCTTTCTCCTTTTACGGTTTTTTCTCCAGCTTTCCCCCCAGCTCATGCCTTAACGATAACCAGTGGCATCCACATGTATTTTCTGAAAATACTCAGAAGTTGAAAAGGTTGTTAATTTCTTTTTCCTGATTTTCCCGTTATATCAGCATGTTAATTCTTATGTACTGTTTTTTTGCATCCTCTCCATTTTTTAATTTTACTTATTTATTTTTAATTTTTTTTGGAGACAGGGTCTTGCTTTGTTGCCCAGGCTGAAGTGTAATGGTGTGATCACAGATCACTGACACCTTGAATTCCTGGGTGGAAGTGATCCTCCCATCCGAGTCTTCTGAGTAGCTTGGACAACAGGCACATGTCACCATGCCCAGCTAATTTTTGTATTTTTTGTAAAGATAGGGTTTCACTACATTGCCCAGGCTGGTCTCCAATTCCTGGGCTCAAGTGATCCTCCCACCTCAGCCTCCTAAAGGGTTGGGATCACAGGCATGAGCCCCTATGCCTGGCCCTCTTTTCCACTTTTTAACAACCATTTATTGAATACTGTATGAAGATAGATGCTGCAAAGTACTGTGAGTCCTCTTCAAAGGAGCTCAACCATCATCATAGGTTCAATTTATCAGGTTTGGTCTTGGAAAGCCTAAGGCCTATACGTAATATCACCCAACACATGGGTTCATCCTGCCACAAATCCCAGGCCTCAGGAGTCCGCAGACATTTAGAGTTACCTCATCAAACATTCACATGTATCACAAGATAATGTTGGACAGGTCAATTCCCTCTACAGTGAGGATTTCAGAGCGTTCCCTTGATCCCACATGCCAAGAATTAGGATGAACCTCCCAGGGTCTGAAAGATGCTAGCCCAGCAAATTTTTCTGCTACAGAAAAATTCAAGGAGCTGTCATTTTGAGAATTACCCAAAATAGCTGTAAATCATTACCTAGACAATTTGAAACAAGAAATCCTTCCTCAGCGATACAACTGTTGCTGTTCAAGCTTGAAAGATCATCCACTATTTGATGCTCGTGAAAAATGTGCAAGTAAAACTAGGTCTTCATTGAAAAAAAAAAAAACCCAGAAAAAGGAAACTTTAGTAATAGCTTAAACATAGCTCTTGTTTGGTATACAAACATGAACTAGATAAGGAGCAGGAAAATGGGATTATGTATTTAAGGTTTAGTTGAAGAAAAGCGGTGTCTAGTTATCTAATTAAAAAATGAGTAATTTACCTTAACAGCAAAACTACAACTTCTAATGACCCAAGAGGTGAATAGAATTTTGGATATTCTATGATTTCCATAAACTTCCCTGTTATGCTAAGAATACTCTTCTCTGCCAATGTCAAAAGTTTTCACACTCATATTTAGTTGAGTTTATTTGCTACTAATATTAATGCACTTGCCAGTCATTTTTAGCACATTTATCTTACAGGAAGGGACTCATACACACATTGAACCAGTCAGTCAAGGAATTACTGGAACAGCATGCTTGTTAAGAGCTGTTTACTTTGGTGATAATATCATATATTAAAGCCAAATAGGCATGGAAGAGAAAATATTATTTCCTCATATTTGAGGCAAGAGACGTAAGAATTTAGGTCAGGGGGAGGTGAAATGGGGAAATTATTATCTTTTAGATTCATAACTGGAAGATACATGGGACTTGCCTAGAAAAGCTGCTTTTTCATTGTCCTTCCTTTTGGGGCAGAAGGCTTTCAGTAGTCAGCAATCATGTGGTTGAGTTTGAAACTGACCAGCCAGGAGGTTGTGGGAAGCTGGTCATTGACAGCATCAAGCATATGGGATGGACGCTTACCAAGATTGTTGGAGAATATTTAAACATTGGGTGGAAGACTGGCTTAAACAACTTTTAGGTTGCTTCTAGTCTTAAGGTTCTATGATTTGAAGGCCTGTTTCTCTGTATTGTAAATACTATTTGGTTGCAGGAACTACCCAAAATCCTTTTTGAGCCCCCAGATTAGGCTTAAATGACATATAGCTGGGTCCTGTTGCCACTTCACCAATGCAGAACATTCCTGGAATCATCTGAAAATCAAACAAGGAAGAGCTAAGAGAGTATTTCCACTTTCCTGCAGAAACTACCCAATGTGACACAAATGGAAAAGTAAATAAATACTAATAGTCTCTGAAGACAGACTTTCATTCATCTATATTGACTATACTTAAATGAAAATAAATATAATCCTTTTTTATTTCTCTCCTTCAGCTTTCTTCTCTCTCTATTGCATGTTTCCCATTGCTTGTGACTACAGTACTCTTGGACTAAATGTTATTCTAGTTCCTCCTCCCAAATAAAGATGTACTTTATCTCCAGTGATGTTTACCACAGACGTTGACCATAATGGAATTACAAAAGCAGAAAATCCACCTGGTTAATGCTTTGAAGGACTTACATTAACTAAATTATTCTAGGAATGTCTGATAAAATTTGCTTCCCAATTGCTTTCCAAGAAAGAAAGGAACAACTATTGTTTGAGTCTCTTGTTGATCATGTCCTACTAAAAATTATAATGAAAGTTAATGAAAAAAAAGATTTGTTTTAGAGCAAAGTACACAGAAATCTTTGAATTTCATCAGTTGAGTAATTTCCTTGTGCTACTGTGCCATTATTATTTATATACATGATTTTATTTCAATTCATTACCATGCAACTTTTAATTCCAATTGAAAATAAATATTCTCTTAGACCATCACGGGAACTTTAAAAAAATGTTTGTGAAAAGAGGATACAACAGTGCTTATTCTATGGACCATAGAAAAATGCCCCCTTAACGGCAGCTGCAGCAATTCATGGACATCTATAGCTATGACACATAATTTAGAGAGTGAAACAACGCTATACAGCAATTGAAGACCAAATGTGAAGGCAAAAACTGATTAATTTCTAAAGAGATAGTATGCCCCTTTTAGAGAAAAGGATTAAACTTCTAAAATAATGAACTTGTTATTCATGAAAAGAAATAAATTCTAATAATGGGCTAGCCTGTTAGAACCTGCTGCTCTTATTCAGGACAAAAACATGCACAACAAATGCTACAACACAACCTTTGAATAGAAAGCATTGTGATAAAAACATGTTTCTTCATTAATGAATAAAATATGCCCTTTCCCATTAAAGGTTTGCATGTTTTAATTTAACAGAAGAAGTGGAAGTTCTATGGTGAATATCAAGCATAATAATTGAGTTTGGTGAAAAGGAGGCCTGAAACCTACTGTCAGAATGGGGCAAAATAGGTTGAAGGCTGAGTGTTTCAAACCCTTGCCCAATAATATAAGTAGTAAAAATGCAAGCAGAAATGAAAAGCTTTACTGCTTATTCTTTGGTCTATACTTGAACACTAGAGGAAACCTACTTACAAAAAAGCATGGGCAATAAAATAAAGATAGGCACAGGGTAAAAACAATTATGATTAAAGAATAAAAATTAGCCAGTACTTAAGGCTTCATTTCCCCCAGCTAAGCTGTAACCTGAAATTCTTTCTGTAGAAATTCATTCCTTTAGCTCTAGAATGATGTTTTAGGTTCAAGACCTCCTTACAAAAATGCATTTACCCTCAGGAGGGGCAAATCCTTATATTATTAGCAAAAACATGTCAGCAGAGATTATAATCATGTTTTCAATCCTAGAACTGGGACTTCCCGGAGGAGGGAAAGGGAATGTCTTAAGGGGAGAGAGCAGCCAAAAACAAACTGTGCCTACTTCACTAATTTGCCAAGACCTTGCTCTGATGGACAGACCTGAAAAAACCATGAATGGAGCCAATGCAAATTCCCTAAGAAAACGGCATTTAGTGTACAGCATGGGAATCATACATTATCCGCCTCTCTCTACTAGATTGTAAGACCTTGCAGGGAACAAATAGTGGCTTAAATGTCTTTGAATCCCCGGTAACTGACATACAATGGGTTTCCAATAAATGTGTATTTTTTTTCATTCGGGGAATATATATATTATGAAGCCTTGAGAACTCAAGTTACTGAGCTTAGTCTCATTTTTAAAACTGCCAAGAAGGCAGGGTGATAATTATGCATTTGAAGTGGGAATGAGATAATTTCACTTGTCACATTTAGCTTTGTCCAGTTTGCTTCCTATAAGGGGTATACAGGCTTATACCTGGGCAAGGCATGTTGATAAATATGTCCTCATGCATAGTGGTCATCTCTGGGAGATCTACTGTAAGCTCAAGGAATGTGGGTCAGTTATGGACCTGATGATAAATAACAACAACAATAGTAATAGTAACTAACACTGAGTAGCTCTTACTATATACCCAGGCACCGTTCTAGGCATTGTATAAATATTAACTCAATTCCTTCACACGAAAACCCCATACAGTAGGTATAACTATTATTGCCCAGTTTCACAAAGGAGAAAATGAAGGCCCAAAGAGTTTAAGTAATCGGCCCAAGGCCACAAAGCCAATAAGTGGTAAAGCTACCTGAACTCTAGCAGTCTCACTCTAGCATCCTCATCTTAACCCTTAAACTATGCTATTGTAAGACCCTCGGCAGAAGGATTTTGAGGGGTCCACTTTGGCCAAGTCTCTTCAGTATAACACTTTCATAAATAAAACTGGTGTGTCCTCCCAAAACTTGTCCTTTAAGTAAGAGCTGTCCAGGACAGAGTCTGGTTTGGACTTATGGTGAGCCACTTCATGAGTGTTCTGTGCTTGAATGGATCATCGGTTCTATTCCTCTGGAAGAAGCCAAGCAGCTTTGAAGATAGGTGAATACAGGGAGACTGGCCCCAATTTCCCACACCTGGCATAAAGTTCAGGCAAGTAAGGGTAGAGAATACTTTTTGATCTTCACTGGTTCTATTAAAAACCTTTCTATCTGTGCACTGGAGATTCTGATGCCTTCTAGGGGAATTTCCAGGCCACTGCAAGCCTCAACAAGTCCTTATTAGGAACTCCTTTGAATACATTTACAAACAGAGATGACAGCAGGAATGTAAATAAACTCTAATTAAAGATTTGCTCTTTGCAGATAGCACCTCCTTTAGGTTATTTACCATCCCTATTCGATACGATCTGGTAAGAATGGTAAGAGGTAGTGTGATGAGTTCTAGTCAGTTTAAATTTAGTTATGAAGAATAAGAAGTACACTGTGCATAACCGAATGATTTAGGTAAATTTTTAAATTGAGGTTGCTGGCTTATTTCCATTTTTTCATGTACAAAATTGTATATGTCCCAAAGCTTTGAATTATTTATCTAAGTCCAAGTTCATCTGTGCCATGGCACATGCTACTTACCATAAGAAATCAGGAGTTGAAGAGTATTCAGAAGCACAAGTGTGCCTGTGCATGCACACGTGCACGCACACACACACACACTCAAACACAAATTTCCAAACGTGACCCCATCTGTGTATATTGATTGGCCACATCCGTATACATCTATATATATATATATATATATTCCGAGACTGTTTAAAGTTGTGATTCAGTAGATCTTTTTTTTTTTTTTTTTTTTTTTTTTTTTAGTATTACAGCTAGAACTAAGATCTAAAGTCAAGTTTTGTGGTTTATCTTTCTTTTTTTTTTTTTTTTAATCTTTACCAATTTATTTTATACAAAACAGTAGCAATGTAGAATATGGGAATCGTCTTCCGCTGCCACGCACGCAAGTTGAACATTCCAAGCCAATGTATACAATTTGGAGGGGAAGGCTAAACAATAGCATCAACCACACTACTGAACATAGGAATTTTTCATTTAAAAAGATTAAAAATTAGATAGCAATGTCTTCTTAATATTGCTCTCATCATTGAAGACTGAGGAAAAATAAAAAGTGACTTTACAAGTTTTTTAAAAAAGAGGCAATGGGGAAAAAAACAAGAGGCTGCTACAACACCGCATACAGTCAGACCATCATACTTCAATGTTCGCATACTCGATAGCAGCATTATTTTTACTGAACCGTGTGCAACTACATGTAGAAACACATCAAAGCAAAATACCATGGCAGTTATCAATCAAGATCCAAAAAGGAAAAAAGCAAACAAAAAAATAACTCTAGGATGAACACACTACAAGGACATTTATGGAGAAACAATATCTACATTCTTGGACTGTTCCATTCTGCCCCAATAAAAGTGTCAATTTCTTTCTTTATATAGCATGGCCACTTACGTAAAAATTAGATGATTAGCCAAAAATGAAATAAAGCAAAAACAAACCCCCAAACCCACCCATCTGCAGGAAGGAAGGCAGAAACTGCTCAAGGGCAGAGAAAACCGCAACTTGGCCTTTTCAAATAAATCACAAAACATGTTTGAGTTTAAAAATAGTGTTGATAACATAACCTCACTTAGGCTGGGCGTGGTGGCTCACACCTGTAATCTCAGCACTTTGGGAGGCCATGGAGGGTGGATGGCTTCCACTCATAAATTGGAGACCAGCCTCGGCAACACGGCAATACCTCATCTCTACAAAAAATACAAAAATTACCCAGGCGTGCTGGTGAACACCTATAGTCCCAGCTACTCGGGAGGCTGAGGTGGGGGATCCCTTGAGCCTGGGAGGCAGAGGTTGTAGTGAGCCGAGATTGTGCCACTGCAATCCAGCCTGGGCCATAGAGCCAGACCTTGTCTCGAAAAACAAAACAAAAACCTCACTTAAAAAGTCAAGTGAAAGAAGGTTTTAAAATATTTCCATTATTTTAGGCCAGGTGCTGTGGCTCATGCCTGTAATCCCAGCACTTTGGGAGGCCAAGGCGGGCAGATCACTTGAGGTCAGGATTTCGAGACCAGCCTGGCCAGCATAGTGAAACCCTGTCTCTACCAAAAATAATAAAATTAGCTGGGCATGGTGGTGTTTGCTGTAATCCCAGTTACTTGGGAGGCTGAGGCAGGAGAATCGCCTGAACTCGGAAGGCAGAGGTTGCAGTGAGCCAAGATCGTGCCACTGCACTCCAGCCTGGGTGACAGAGTGAGACTCTGTCTCAAAAAAAAAAAAAAAAAAAAAAAAAATCCATTGTTTTAAAACTATATAATTGGCTCAAGAGTATTTTTTGCAAGTGAGCAGTACAGTTTAAATTTGGGCTGAGTAATTTTAGGTATGAGTCTCTCTTACTCTTCAGAATAATGACTTCCTAGAACAAAACAAATCTCTCTTTTGTGAGGCCAGCGATAGAGACTACTTTTATTTATAACTGTGGACTTTAGGTTCAAATATAGAATCTTTTGGGAAACCTCACTACCAAAATTACCTTTCCTGCTGTCGGGGAAAAATAGTGAAAGACTCTGAGATCCACTCCCCATGCCCCCCACCAAGAGATTACCAAGTGTGTTACGCAGCACACCCTTACTAGGTTTTCTTGGCCTTTTACCATCATTCAGCAATTTTATAACTCTGTTAAGTTGATTAATAATGCAAATAATTTTTGTCCCTAGAAATGCAAATCAGTTGTATCTGGTAGAATGCAATTGATCGTTGCCCTTCATATTGACTTGTTTTGCATCTACTTGTAAATACATTTCAGCATTTTTTTTTTTTTTGGGACACAGTCTTACTCTGTTGCCCAAGCTGGAGTACAGTGGCGCTATCTTGGTTCGCTGCAACCTCCGCCTCCCGGGTTCAAGTGATTCTCCTGCCCCAGCCTCCTGAGTAACTGGGATTACAGGCGCCACCACATCCAGTTAATTTTTGTATTTTTAATAGAGATGGGGTTTCGCCATGCTGGCCAGGCTGGTCTTGAACTCCTGACCTCAGGTGATCCACACACCTCGGCCTCTCAAAGTGCTGGGATTATAGGCATGAGCCACTGTGCCTGGCCTATTTCAGCATTCTTTATTTGCCTATATATGTGTGAGTCTTTGAATTTTCCTTTGAACTGTTTGTAATGTCTTACTGGCCTGTCATTCATTAATGAGTTAAATACATCTTTGACTCATGTTCGTTTTATATGTATATGAGAGTCATGACCTTTCTTTTTACAAAGTTATTTTTTAACACTACCATTTCTTACCCTTCACATGTTACCTAAAGTTTTTTTTTTTTTAAATCAAGAATACTTGAGGATTTACTTCTAAAAATGAAATTTTAACATGTTTTGTATAGTGGGGTTGGAATGCCTTATATTTTCACAAGATTAATTCTACTAGCTTCCTCTTTTCAGTATCATCACACACTTCATCTTCCCTCTGGGGACTGTAATAAATATTTCTGCCATAAAAATGCAAATAGCATTAGACTAAGATTGTAATGCCCAGGAGGCTTAAGAAGATTACATTTAGATAAGATCATACTGTTACCAACTTATGAGATTTTTTTCCCTCATTACTCCACTCTATAGAACTATTTCTTATTCTTTGTTTCCAATAGGTTTTAAAAATTATTTCGGACTACTGGCCTTTTAAAAATGATTTCTGTCCAACAGGGATACTTACTTTACTAGATCCTACAAGTGAACTGAGCTGGTATATGGGCTTAACTTGGCTGCAGATTTGCATGTATGCAATGGCAATAAAGTAAGGCACTCTGATTTTAAGACATTTATTTCAATATATCTAAGACTTCATTGCATTAGAATATCAAATTGGCTCCTTTTCTCCTCTATAACAGCTATAGTTTGTTCAGCTGCAAATGTAGAGCAAAAGATGATCAGCAAGTATTACAACAAAAATACTAGATTTTTGCTGTAATTCCTGTCTATAGACAGACTTTTTTATAATACTATATGTGAAACTATCTCAATACACAGCCAAGTAGTTTGAAATTTCTTTCAAGCCAAATTGCTACTAGGTCACTATGCTCAGTTACTAAGACAGTAGCTACATAGTCATTCTACCTACTCCATCTTTGTTCTTCATTTGATCTCAGTCTTGTTTTCATAACTTTCCTTTGCACTTGTCTTTTTATACTTAAACTTTCCCAAGGTCAGAAAGCAAACCAATGACAGAATAGGGAACAGAACTCCCAAGAGATTCCTAAAATATTAGAAGTTCCATCTTAGAACAGTGATGTCATCAGGAGGATTTTTTTTTTTTGCTTTCCACAAACACCTAAAATAACTTCTTATAATAGAATCTCTTGGAGGGAAAAGGGGATTACATCGATTTCAATCTCTTAGTACTATTTAATTTTAATAATTTTAGAAAGAGGCAGCAAAAACGGAATTAACAATATATAACTTCTAGTAAGCCGTTTAAACTCTTAACACAACTATTAGGCAAGAACCTGGGAAACTGCGTGAAAGCAAAAAACGAGTAGAGCTCACTTTGTAGGTAACTTGTCTGTCAAGTAGTGTTTGAGAATGAAGGAAGGTGTTGTAGGGTTTTATTCACTGTCTTCTAGGATTTAGAAGAGTTGTTATAATTAGTTGGGGGCCAGGTAAATTCTATTAGAAATGCTGTGAGGATTATTAAGTACTTTTCACCCATTGAAATTCATTTGCTCAAAGTGTTTGCACAGTTTCTTGTTGTTTTAAAGGAAAAAAATTTCTTGTCACAGGCTACTATGTATTCTCTTACAAAGATTTTTTTAAAGATCCAGTCTAGTTCACGTTTCCTGCTGTTTCCCTTCTTTCTTGACAGCACTGTCTGACTGTCACCAGTATTCTATACAGGGCACAGGGTATTACAAAAGTTGACATGTTTAAGATAAATGAGCTCCTGATGGTAGTACAAGAAGCCAGTTACTAGGGCGTGTTGTTTTCCGTTGTTTTTTGTTGTTAATTCATTCAGATGCTTCTTTTCATATCGGGAAACTGTTTGTTTCTAGGTGATTCTTGTAAAACACAGTCTTCATTATTGAGTATGCGCACATGAAAAATGAAGGTGGAATACTGGTTTATTAAAAAGTTATGCTTGTTTAGAAACTCTATCAGAATACAGAGCCATTCAGAAATATGTGACTATCTGTATATGGCCAGAAACAACAGCCACAGCTGTTGAAAGAATTGGTTTTCTTCAATGCTCAACCATCCAAAAGCTATTGCTTTTGAAATCAGTCACTTTAATGACTGGTCTTGAAAAGAAATATATTTATTCTATAAAATTCCTACATAACCCACCATGTTTGTTTTTCTGTTTTTGTCTGGGTTTTTTTTTAAGCTGATTTTTTTCTTACTGAGATAACATTCACATAACATAAAATTCACTATTTTTAACCATTCTAGTGTACATTTCAGTGGTTTCAGTATATTCAAAATGTTGTACAATCATTACCACCACCTAATTCCACAGCATTTTCACCACTCCAAAAAGAAATCTCATGCTCACTAGGCAGTCACTTCTCATTCCCCCTTAATTGCCAGTACCTGCCAATTGCCAACCTATTTTGTCTTTATGGATTTGTCTATTCTGGGGATTTCATATAAAAGGAATAATACAATATGTGGGCTTTTGTGTCTGGGTTTCACTTAGCACAGCATTTTCAAGGCTTATCCAAATTATAATGTTTATCAGTATTTCATTCCTTTTTATGGCTGGATAATAGTCCATTGTATAGATATACCATAGTTTGTTTATCCATTCATCAAGTGATGGACATTTGAGTTGTTTCCACTTTTTGGCTACTATGAATAATGCTTCTATGAACATTCATGTACAAGATTTTGTGTAGACATGTTTTCAATTCACTTGGGTATATACTGAGGGGTAGAATTGCTGGGTCATATGGCAACTCCATATTAAAATTTTTGACAGGGCCGGGCACGGTGGCTCACGCCTGTAATCCCGGCACTTTGGGAGGCCAAGATGGGCGGATCACCTGAGGTCAGGAGTTCGAGACCAGCCTTCAACATGGTGAAACACCGTCTCTACTAAAAATACAAAAATTAGCTGGGCATGGTGGCAGGCACGTATAATCCCAGCTACTCGGGAGGCTGAGGCAGGAGAATGGCATGAACCTGGGAGGCAGGGCTTGCAGTGAGCCAAGATTGCACCACTGCACTCCAGCCTGGGAGACAGAGCAAGACTCTGTCTCAAAAAAATGCCAGACTGATTTCCCACAGCAGCAGTAGCATTTTACATTTCTACCAGCAATGTATGAAGGTTCCAACTTTTCCATATCATCCCCAACACTTGTTATTGTTTGTCTTTCTGATCATAGCCATGGATGTAAAGTGGTATCACAATGTTGTTTTGATTTGCATCTCCCTAATGACTAATGATGTTGAACGTCTTTTTATGTGCTTATTGGCCATTTGCATACCTTCTCTGGGTGGCTCAAGACCAGTCATTCAAATCTTTTACTGATTATTAAACTGGGTTATTTGTCTTTTTGTTATTGAGTTGTAAGAGTTCTTTATACATTCTGGATACTAGAACTTTTTCAAATATATGATTTGAAAGTATTTACTCCCATTCTGTGCATTGTCTTTTCAGTTTCTTGATAGTATCCTTTGATGCACAAAAGTTTTTCATTTTAATGATGTCCAATTTATTTTATTTGTTGCTTGTGCTTTTGGTGTCATATCTAAGAAACCATTGCTTAATCCAAAGTCATGAAGATCTACACCTATGTTTCTTTATAAGAGTTTTATAATTTTAGCTCTATATTTAGGTTTTTGATCCATTTTGAGTGAATTTTTGTTAATTTTGGCCACAAATGTATGAGTTTATTTCTGAACTCTCTCTCCTATTGATTTATATGCCTATCCTTTTGCCAGTACCACACTGTTTTAATTACTATAGATTTGAGGTAAGCTTTGAAATTGGAGAGTGTGAGTTCTCCAACTTTGCTGTTCTTCAAGATTGTTTTGGCTATTTGAGGTCCTTTGCTTTTCCACATGAATTTTAGGTTCAGCTGGTCCATTTCTGCAAAAAGGGCAGCAAGAATTTTGATAGATATCACAGTGAATCTATAGGTCAGTTTGGAGAGTATTGTCATTTTAATAATATTAAGCCTTCTAATTAATGCATGAAGTCAAAATGTCTTTCCCTTTACTTAGGTATTCTTTAATTTTTTTTAACAATGTTTCAGGGTTTTCAGTGTATAGGCCCTGCATTTGGTTAAGTTTATTTCTCTCCATTTTATTCTTTTTTGATGCTATTGTAAATGAGATTGTTTTCTTAATTTCATTTTTGGATTGTTCATTGCCAGTGTATAAAAATATAATTGATTTTTAAAATGTTGATCTTGTATCTTACAACTTGTTTATCAGCTGTAATAGTTTTTTGGTGAATTCTTAAGAGTTTTCTATAATCTAAGATTATGTCATCTGTGAATAAATATAGAGTTACTTCTTCCTTTCTAATCTGAATGCTCTTTACTTATTTTTTTAGCCTAATTGCCCTGGCTAGAACTTCCAGCACCATATTGAATAGAAGGGGTGAAAGCAGACATCCTTGTCTGATTCCTGATCATGGGAGGAAGTATTTGGTTTTTCACCATTAAGTATGATGTTAACAGGGGACTTTTCATGGATGACCTTTATTACACTGAGAAGTTCCTTTCTAACCTTTATTACATTGAGGAAGTTCCTTTCTATTCCTGGTGTGTTAAGTTGAATTGAATTAAGTTATAAATTTGAACTAAAAGACAAATAGGCTACAGGATTTTTTGCCTCTGTTCAGCCTATGGAAATACTATGATCCTGTGTTCTCTTTAATTTTAATGGCTACTAGGTTCTTATCTGGGAAACAATAAAATCACTGCCTTTCAGAAATTCTGAGAGCTCACTGAGCCAGCTAAGTTACATGCCTGGTAGTGTTGCCCTGATATGGTTTGGATCTGTGTCCCCATCCAAATCTCATGTCAAACTGTAATGCCCAGTGCTGGAGGTGGGGCCTGGTGGGAGGCGATTGGATCATGGGGGCTGTTTCTCATGAATGGTTTAGCACCATTCCCCTTGGCACTGTCTTCAGGATAGTGAGTTCTCAAGTGATCTGGTTGTTTAAAAGTCTGTGGAACCTCCCCTACCCTTGCTCCTGCTCCTGCCATGCCAGAGGTCTTGCTCCCGCTTTGCCTTCCATGATTGGAAGCTTCCTGAGGCCTCCCCAGAAGCAGATGCTGCCATGCTTCCTGTACATCCTGCAGAACCGTGAGCCAATTAAACCTCTTTTCTTATAAATTACCCAGTCTCAGGTATTTCTTTACAGCAGTGCAAGAATGAACAAATACATGCCCTTAGAGATGCAAAATTGAAAGTCAAGACACTTGATTCGTGTTTACTTGTATGAATTGCATGTTTATGTTATATATAAAATATTTAATAGTAGAACAAATATAATAATTTTTCCATTATAATATGTGAGCTATCTTAAAGCTAAAATATATTTTGTCTTGGTTTTTGAAACCATAATTTCCTCTATTTTTGTTCTACCTAAAGACAAGCAAAAGAGCTAAAAAGATGCCAAATTAGAATCCCATATTAAAAAAAAACTTTTATGAGTTAACAAATATTATAGCCCTTCTATATTCCTATATGTGTACTAATTTACTATTTTATTCCATTAAAATATTTACATTGCTGAGATGTAATGCAATCGTAGTCCCAATTATATTATTAAGGTTTTGAATGTCAACATTAATAGATCTTGTTTTCCTTACTATTTGAAATGGTTGTGGGTTTTTTTCCATCTTCTGGAATTATTATAAAGAGTGTGTATGTGTGTGTGTGTGTGTGTGTGTGTGTGTGTGTGCATTTTAACCTTACGTGTCTTGTCACTAAAAATTTCCCTTGCAAGGGAGAATAAGGACTTAAATCACAGTTTATCTTCTACTGAATATAACTGTTTCAGGACAGATTGAAGTATGCTTCCAGCTATTACAAAATTGGCAAGACACAAACAAAATACCGTGGAGACACGATTTGTGCACCGAAGTCGGATATCTTTCAGTAACCTCAGCTTTTCTCTTCCCATGTAGCTTCCTTCTCCCCATGAACCCATTATATTAGCAGTGAAATTGGAAGGCCAGGTCTTCCAGACACAGAGATCTGACTCCAGGCTCCCAGCTGTTCACAGATGGACCCAAAAGTGTTATACTGAAAAGGAACTATTCATGAGAAAATTTGCAAAGTGAGATATGCCCTGAATATTTGGGGAGTACTTTATAGTAAGAAAAAGGTCAAATATGAGTTGTTCCTTCCCAAATTTATAGAACGAGTATTTCAAACCTGTTAGATTCATTTTTGCACTTTTACAATGCCCCAATTTTGACCTAAATATATATGTTTTCTGGAAAAACATTCACTTTCTGGAAAGCATGTTCATGAAAAGTTAAATGAACAAATATTATATTTTGGAGAATCAACCTTACTTTCCCATTGGCTTCTATTTCACTTTTAGAGATGTCAGCTCTGATACCAACATTTTACCTTTCAGGTATTTTTATCCTTTCACCTCTCTGTGAAATAAAGGCCTATAAATAAATATCTAATTGTTCTGGGGGAACTCTTGAAAGGAACCCCACAGGAAATCCTTCCATGGGTGCCAAGATTATTTTAGAATGCCTCTGGTCCCAAAGTCTTCTTGTTTCCTGATCATCAAATACAGTAATCCTGGGCAATTTTTGCCATTAAAAGAAAGTATATCTTACTGTGTGGAGAGAAAACACAGTCAAAACACTAACAGTTTCCCGCCATGAACATGAATTTGGCTTGCCCTTCTATTAGGAAATATGAGGTAGTAAATAAAGTAAAATCAACATTCTGTACATCTTCTATAGCACCTGTGGTTACTCAGTGCTAAGGGACTACCAGTAGAACTATGCCATGCTAACACAGGAGCACTGAAATAAGGATTGAAGATAGGCTCACACTAACTGTATCAAATTGGCAGGCTTTACATTTTGTTAGTATTAGGAATATGTTGCACCTCCTTTGTTGACAGGATTACCTATTCCTCCAGATCCGAATGTGACAAATTAAATGATAGAGGTTGCTGGTGCTTTTCATCAGCAGCAAAAATGATTTAGGGCTAGAGAGGGAAGTAAAGGATGGTAGACCCAGAAATTCCTCTTCCTAATAAAACCATAGATATCCATACCCCTCCAAAGACAGTCACTTCTAAATTATTTACTTTGTAGAATATCCAAAGTTTTTGCTTTTATTCTTTCTCTTTTTCTTCTCTTTGGAGCCATTTCACTAGTTATTAATGGAAGAGAATCAATGCTAATTTCTGGTTACATTAAAACGTAGAGGACTTGGATAGTTTACCTATCCCTGTAAGAGCAGTCATACCTTCTAGGGTTATAGTAAAGATGGAGTGAAATAATGCAGAGGAAAGGACTTTATAAAATATAAAACAGCTAGGCCGGGCATGGTGGCTCACACCTGTAATCCTAGCACTTTGGGAGGGCGAGGTGGGCAGATCACTTGAGGTCAGGAGTTCGAGACCAGCCTGGCCAACATCTCTACTGAAACCCCATCTCTACTGAAAATAAAAATTAGCCGGCCGTGGTAGTGGGCGCCTGTAATCCCAGCTACTCGGGAGGCTGAGGCAGGAAAATCGCTTGAATCTGGGAGGCAGAGGTTGCAGTGAGCCGAGATTGCGCCACTGCACAACAGAGCGAGACTCTATCTCAAAAAATAATAATAAAAATAAATAAATAAATCAGCTAACCTTTGGGGGTGAGAATTGTCTTTACTCTCTCACTTCCCTCCTTAGTTTAGATTCTGTGGTTATCATGATGATCAATCCCTTGAACCCAGCCTCATCGCCCCTGCCCTCTCCAATCCTTTTTCCCCCTCCCTCTCTTTTCTCTGTTCTAGGCACGATGTCAACCCTGGTTAGATCCAAGTCTTTCACAGCACAACACCAACAAAAAGAGAATGGGCTTTAGTGTCTGACAGGTGAATGTAAATTGTGGCTCTACCCTTCATTCGTTTTGGAAAAGTCAACATTTTCAAGTCTTGGTTTCGCATCTGTGAAAGAAAATAATGATGATACTCCATGTAGTTGTTATGGAGATTAAATTCAATAATACTTGTAGCATGACAGCACAAGACTGGCACATAGTAGGCATTCAGTAAAATCCATGATAGCTTTTTTCTGTGCTAAAACCGAAAACTAATTTACAGATGTACATTTCCAAACATACATGCATGTTTTACCATTTAAAGTATTTTAAAATCCTGATTTTATAGTCTAATTTAATAACTTTATTGTTTTTTAAATCTCCTGTTCGTTTCCTTAACACCCTAAAGATTGAAGAGCTTTCTTTTCTCTCCCTTTCTTTCTTTTCTTGTCTTTCTTTTTCTTTCTCTCTCTCTCTCTTTCCTTTCTTTTCTTTCTCTCTTAAAATCTTGATTTTATAGTCAAATTTAATAACTTTATCGTTTTTAAAATCTCCTGTTCATTTCCTTAACACCTTAAAGATTGAAGAGCTTTCTTTTCTCTCTCTCTCTTCCTTTCTTCTTTCTTTCTTTTTTTTTTTTTCATATGGAGTTTCGCTCTTGTTACCTAGGCTGGAGTGCAATGGCGCAATCTCGGCGCACTGCAACCTCTGCCTCCTGGGTCCCAGCGATTCTTCCGCCCCAGTCTCCGGAGTATCTGGGACTACAGGCGTGCGCCACCATGCCCGGCTAATTTTTGTATTTTAGTAGAGACGGGGTTTTACCGTGTTGGCCAGGCAGATCACTCCTGACTTCAGGTGATCTGCCTGCCTCGGCCTCCGAAAGTGTTGGGATTACAAGCGTGAGCCACCGTACCCGGCCTGAAGAGCTTTCTAATGATACTTTTGGCTTATTCATAGAACGTGAATAAAATTTAAAATAAATTTTAAAAAGAAGATGAAAACTGTAGTTTTAAATCTGTCCTAATTTATAAAACATGACATATGATATATGAAAACATAAATACATGAATGAATGTATCTGGATTCCTCGGGAAACACTTTCATAATGAGACTATATGAATGATTCTAAAACCTGCCTTACACAGCTAGGTAGCTAAGAAACATTTTCCTCAAACCCCATTATATGGTTCCACAGGTCTCAGTGCTTACCCTCAGACTTAGACCCATCAGTCAAAATATTGACCATCTTTTAAAATAAGTTCCAAATTACAGGAGAAAAATCTGCCTTAACAAGTGCAGCTCAGGGCATTTAAATATTTCTCACAGTATTCTAAGGCCTCCATGTTATCCAGTGGATGATAATTGAATAAAATAATGAAACATTCCATATTCCCTCTTATTACCATTCATCACCCAACAGCTGTAAAATCACCAGCTGCTAGGAAAAAGAGAACTAAATCAGTCCTCTACAGCTGCAAAGAGAAAAAAGCTTAAGATCTCTTCACACAATTTCTGGGATTCCAGCAGGCTGGAGTCAAAGTACAGTTTTCCTTGCCACAAAACCCTCAGCCTTGTAAACACGCCAAATAGCACATAAGCTGTGATTTATTTTTGTCATTACTGGCAAAGAAGTGTATGAAGGAGAAGAGTAGAGGTGGCTGAGGTAATATAATAGAATCATGACAGCAGTGTAAGTAGTGTCTACCATATCCCGGGCACAGAGCATCAGACTTTTAAATCCTTACCATAACTACAAAAGGTAGATATTATCCTCATTTTATTAGAGAACTGAGGCTCAGTGAGACCAAGTAACTTAGTAAATGCTGTCGTAAGTCAGATTTAGCTGTGTTTGGCTCCAGTACCAGGGTCTTAATCATCACACTGTTCTGCCTTCCAGTAAAATAGATGAAGGAAAACTGAACTGGTGAGACTAAGTGGAATGGATCTGGAGAGAAGGGGAAATATGGGGGGAAGGTGATGCTGTGTTAAAAGACACAGGAGGGGGCCGGGCGTGGTGGCTCATGCCTGTAATCCCAGCACTTTGGAAGGCCGAGGCAAGCAGATCACTTGAGGTCAGGAGTTGGAGACCAGCCTGGCCTAGAGGACGAAACCCCATCTCTACTAAAAATACAAAAATTAGCCGGGCATGGTGGTGCCTGCCTGTCATCCTAGCTACTTGGGAGGCTGAGGCATGAGAATTGCTTGAACCTGGGAGGGGGAGGTTGCAGTGAGCCAAGATCACGCCACTGCACTCCAGCGTGGGTGACAGAGTGAGAGCGAGACTCCTTTTCAAAAAAAAAAAAAAAACAAGGAGGAATGTATTAAGGTAAATGAGGCTCCTAGTTTGAATCTCTTTTCCTATTCTTTTCGATAGTTTAAGAAATAGGGTGCCATTTCCATTAACTTCCCTAATTTGCCATTATCAGCATAAAAAATTCTAGCCCATAAAATCAGGTTTCATTAATTACTCATTTTAGCAACAATATTAGCCACAGATGAATTGGCATAGTCTGTAAAGCAATGGTTTTCAAACTTTAGCAAGCATTAGAACACCTGGAGGGTTGTTAAACATAGATTCTTAGGCCTCATCTCTAGAATTTCTGATTCAGTAGGTCTGGGGTAAGGTTTGAGAATGTGTATTTCTCACAAGTTGCCAGGTGAGGCTGATGGTGCTGGTTCAGGGACCACACTCCACTGCTGCAAATAAAAACTGTGCTACTATCCACAATAGCAAAGACTTAGAACCGAGCCAAATGTCCAACAATAATAGACTGGATTAAGAAATTGTGGCACATATACACAATGGAATAATATGCAGCCATAAAAAATGATGAGTTCACGTCCTTTGTAGGGACATGGATGAAGCTGGAAAACATCATTCTCAGCAAACTATCGCAAGGACAAAAAACCAAACACCGCATGTTCTCACTCATAGGTGGGAATTGAGCGATGAGAACACATGGACACAGGAAGGGGAACATCACACACCGGGGCCTGTTATGGGGTGGGGGGGAGGGGGGAGGGATAGCATTAGGAGATATACCTAATGTTAAATGACGAGTTAATGGGTGCAGCACACCAACATGGCACATGTATACATATGTAACTAACCTGCACGTTGTGCACATGTACCCTAAAACTTAAAGTATAATAAAAAAAAAACAATCTATTTTATAATTGAAAAAACAAAACAAAAAAAACTGTGCTAAAAATTTAGATTTGTGTGCACATACCTATGTAAGCTGACCTGCAAAAGAACAGCATTTCTTAAGAAGCTACCTTCCATTCTGCAGCCACAATCAGATTTCAGTTCTTCTACAGCCGTGTACATAAAATGAATGGTGTCCAGAGACACACAAATGTGGGACAATTAATCTATGCCTATGTTCCTAATAAGGCAAAGGGCTATACTTTCAATGTGCGATATGCTCAGTGAAGCAATCATAGGAACTAAAACATCACATTCAGGCTGGGTGTGGTGGCTCACACCTGTAATCCCAGCACTTTGGGAGGGTGAGGCGGGCGGATCACCTGAGGTCAGGAGTTCAAGACCAGCCTGACCAACATGGAGAAACCCCGTCTCTACTAAAAATACAAAATTGGCCAGGCATAGTGGCACATGCCTATAGTCCCAGCTACTCCGGAGGCTGAGGCAGGAGAATCACTTGAACCAGGGAGGCGGAGGTTGTGGTGAGCCGAGATCCTGCCATTGCACTCCAGCCTGGGCAATAAGAGCGAAACTCCATCTCAAAAAACAAAACAAAACAAAAACCACATTCAAAAGAGGCAACCATTTCCAAATTTAATACAAGCTCTTTTATAATTCAGAAAAAAGTATAGATAAAAGTCAAATGCACCCAAGCTTAAGGGTGGAAAAATCAAAAACCAGAATAATTCACATTTCCAACCATGGCCGCTATTGGTCCAATTGCTTATGGGTTCTTTTTCCTTCTTTTTTCTTTTTTCTAAAGAGAGTAGGGATAGCAAGAATTGTCATGGAACTGGATCCCTGGAAGCTAACACAGTCTTGGCCACTTAGGCTGTTTTTTACCCCCTACCTGGCCTTATCCACAGTTTTGGCTTGGCTTAGCTCCATTCAAACACATGCTTAGTAATGGCACTAGGGGCTGCTACCACTGCTGCACAAATTGAAATCAGTATGAAAATGGAATAGAAAGATGTCAGCAAACTAATATTATTTTAAAAGGAAATTGCTTCTAATTTCAAAGCAGCAGGAGATTAGTAAGAAAATGAGGTTTCCATTCCATAGGGTCTTCTAGGATGAGATGTCTCATTCTCACATCCTTTTGAAATGGAAAAACACTTGCTGTATAGTCTCCTTTACTTGGTTATCCTGAACCTCTTTACAGGCTGATAATTTTCTTGCTGGCAGTATATTGTATAGAATAGTTGTATTTTAAGACTTCTTCAAAAGTGTCTGTTAGCTTTGAGTAATTATCCGTTGTTGAATTTGGCAGAACAAAGAGAAACTTCTAGAATTTTTATCTTCAGCCTTAGAAAGTGTTGTTAACTCTGAAACTTTAGAGGACTTACTTTAAAAAAAGAAAGTAATACTTTTAAATGCATGCTCATGATTTTTTTTTAATTTTTATTTATTTATTTTTTTGAGACAGAGTCTTGCTTTGTCACTCAGGCTAGAGTGCAGTGGCACGATCTTGGCTCACTGCAACCTCTGCCTCCCAGGTTCAAGTGATTGTTGTGCCTCAGCCTCTCGAGTAGCAGGGATTACAGGTGCCCACCACTATGACCAGCTAAATTTTTTTTATTTTTAGTAGAGACGGGGTTTTGCTGTGTTGGCCAGGCTGGTCTGGAACTCCTGACCTCAGGTGATCCACCCGCCTTGGCCTCCCAAAGTGCTGGGATTACAGGTGTGAGCCACTGTGCCCGGCCACCTGAAGTTTTTATAAGGCCCTTGATAACTCTGGCACTTTGTTGTGGTTGATCAGAGCCATTCAGGTAGTCTCATAGGTCCTTCAGTCCACAAATATTGAGGGTCCACCTTGTGCCATGTTATGGGGGCCTCTGTCATTTTGCTCAGGACTCTACTCTGAGATGGTCCTGTATGGCTTGGATTATAAGAGACAGTTGAGGAAACAAAAGATCTGCATGCTCTCCTTTCACGAATTCACTGAAATATCACGGCAAAATATTTTGAGCACTCTACCTCACATAAGCTTTCTAGTTCACAGTCTGGTAGGTTGACGTGTCTCTAAATATTTGTTATTTTCTGATTGAATCCTACCTGAACCCAGTTAACTGAGATACACTAAATCATAGCCCCCTTTATTTGAAACAATACTGTAGGATTTAAAGATCCATCAGTGTCTAGAAACTAGCAGGTATCTGTTGAATGAATGCTGCATTTTCTTCAACTCTGGGAGCCCAGATTAACTTCCACAAGTAACAGCACTGTTTCTATTTTGGTTACTTTCCGGCTACTGTCCTAGTCATTTTAGTTACCCTGATGCTGCCCCAGCGACTCAGCCCAGCCAGCTGCTGGTGGCCTATCCTATACTAGGGCTGAGAGAAAAAAGAAAGAATAGGGACATCTACCCTTTAGCAAATGCAGTAGAATATTCTGCAGCCTTTCCCATTTTATTCATATTGCTTTGGTTTGCTCAGAAGTATCAGAGCAAAATATAAAATCGAATAATTGGAGCTCTCATCCTTATTTTCTCCTTGCCCAATCCCCATCCATAGTCTCTGGATGTGTCCCAACAAGGTGCTTACTGCTGAGCCACTTTGTATCTTTTCTGGAAGTCGGGGAGGTAAGGACAGATAAACAATGACACTAATTTTTCATCATCTCCCTATTCCTGTGTTGCTATCATTCAACCAAACACCTACTGAGCACCTACTTCTGGCCAAGGTAATACACTTGGTCCTGAGGATACAAAGATCATACAGTTCCTCAGAGAGTTCGCGGTCTCCTGGGGGATGCAGAGAAGTAAAAATTCAGAGGAAAGCCCAGGAGATGTGCGAACCTAGAGGAAAGAGAGTTTAACTCTGCCTTAGGTGAGGAGGGGGTCAGTCCTTTTCACAGAGGAGAAGTTTATTCATTCTGCTGGCTGGACAGCAAAGATACCAGGCGTCACATAGAGGTCCTTATTTTTCCCACTTTAAAATCTACTCCACAATGGTCCCCATTTACTGTCAAAGCTGGTTTCTGTGTGATAATACCACTAACATGATCATGCCATCCTCTTGCTTCTGCTCACTTTACACTTTATATCTGAAGGTCACCATACTAAAAACTGGCATGAGTGTTTTCCAAGGAATCTGGTTATCATGCTTGACTACAACTCTAAAACTGAAGATTAAAGGACAAGTTAATAGGCACTTTATAGGATGGGTATGGAGTCGGAGCTGTGATAGGCAGAGGAAAAAATTAGCAGCACTATGTTAAGCATATACCAACCAATGCCCAAAGCTGAAGGTAACTTACGATTTGTTTTTCTTAGGGGAGGACTTGTTTCACCTACCATGTGGAATGTTCCTGGGGCCTTGACAGGCCTGAAGCCATGAACAGGTATGCATTGATCAGCGTGGCCATTGCAGAAGCAGCTTCCCTTGACGATGAAATCATAGATTGCATAGTGTGTAAAATGTTGAGGCTCTTCGTTCAGGTCATTTCTCTGACAGGGACAAGACTGTCGTTTTAGCAGCTGCACGCGAAGGTTGGTGATCTTCAGCTGCTCCTGAACTTTGGCACTGTAAGGGTTCTCTGTATCGTATGGTGGTGACAAAGCTTTGAAAATAACCTGTAAGGAGAAAGAAAATACCATGCGTTTATAGGACTGTGTGCAAACCCTGAATTGTTTGCCTAATGTAGTCCCTGTTTGATTTATGCCTTATGTCATCTGTGAACGATAAGATAACAAGAAGTTTTTAGACCTTGAGCACACCTGGGAAAGAGCTGTGCTGTTATTCTAAGGAGCAGATGTGCTGCCTGTTTGTACACAGAAGTATATATTGAGTGACCAGCAGAGACCTGACTCTTGAGATAAAGGCAGCCATACAAAGATCTTGCTGGGAAGAGCATTCTGGGCAGAGGGAAGAGCAAGCTTAAAGGCTTTGAGGCAGAGTGAAGTTTGGCTTGTTCAAGGAAGAACAACAAAGTCAGTGTGACTGGAGACCAGTGAACAAAGAGAGTGGCTGGAGAGGCGGACAGAGAGCAGGTGTGAGATAGGCATGAATGGAGCCCTGTGGAAGTCACAGTAGAGTTATGCTGACTGTAGTGGAAGGCCACTGGGACACTGTAGGCAGAGAGGTGATATCTGATTTACCTTGCCTAAAAATATAACTCTGTCTTTTTGGATATAAAAGTATCACCTTAGAGATCAATTTCATACCAAAAGTATGAAAAGGAAGAATCGACTGTGTAGGATCACATCTCCAAGGTCTACTGGTACAGACCTGTCCAAATATAACTTTGGGGGAGAGGGTAATAATTCAGCAGACATTTGCCCTCTGCAGCCCATTGTCCAGCCAGTTGCCAGAGTGGTTATCTATAAACAAAGATTGGATCGTGTAACTCCCTTGTTTAAACCACCCCCACCCGAAGACCTCCCATTTTCCTCAGAACAAGATACAAAATCCTTATAATGGCTCTGCTTGGTTTTTATTCTTAGTACTTATCACCATCTGACATTATATTTGTAGTGGTTTAGTGATTTACTGTCTTCCCAGTCCAGACCAAAAACTTCATGTAGGCGGTCACGGATGTATCCTAGGACAGTGGCTGGCACATAGTAAGTATTCAATAAATTTTTGGTAAACAAATTAATTAATTTAACATTGTTCTTGGCATTTGTGTAATAGGTGAGAATTCCAAATAACTTCCTTATGTCGGGTCTACATTCATTCACATACTGAATTTCACGTTAAGCACCAGTATTATGATAATAATAAGAAATAACAGAATAATTAACCGGTATTTGTATTTCTAGCTATTTTTGAACTTGTAAAGCTTAAAAAACATTGTATCTTAAACTCAAACCACATTCTGTCCCACTTATCCACATGCAAAGTGGTGGAAGGAAGCTTATCAGAAAATAAAATTTTCCAACAAACAATATGTCATACATTCAAAAGTCAGTACAGAAGTAACATCTTTTTCTTTTAACAACAGCTAGAACATGATTTTCTGTTTCGAAGCATTTTTTAAAATCCATTATGGGCTTTATATGGAACTTATTCTCAATATGACTTCTAACCACTGGCATTTCCGTTAGACACTCAGGAAGAACCCTTGCTCTAAATGATATCAATAATGTGCTACCTCCTATTTTATCGACCACAGTAATGCAAGGACACGGACAAGGACACACCAGTGCTAACCAAGTAAGGGCTCCACTGAAAAGTCTGTGGTGTCCTTCTCCTCGTTATCTGCCCACCTTTCCTTTTCCTGAGCCTCGGTGGCAGCTGTTCGGTCTCTCTCTGTCTCTGCCACATATTTACCCTTGACATTTACCCTAGGTCCCTCTCTCACCCCATTCCATCTCCCCCTCACCCTGAGAATTGTTCCGCACAGGCAAAGCTAGAGGAAGCTCTGTCAAGGTCTGTAGGAACTTTGAAGCTCTTCTGCTTCCTGAGCCCAGACAGTGGGAGCTGAATGGCGGCTCTGTGCTTGGTGTGCATGACACCACAGTTGGCACGCGGATATCAGCAGGGAAGGGACGTCATGACCCCTGAGGCTGTGTGCTGGAAAGGAGACAGCAGAGTGCCACAGACACAAAAGTGAACGGGAATTTAAACCATGAAATCTTTTTTCCAGAAAGGAGACGCCTTAATCTGATACCCTGGGAATGGATCTACCCTGCGTCAGGAAACAAAGAGTGCGCCAATCCAGATGCTTCCAACTTCTGGCAGGTCGCCCTTTGGGTCCCACCCAGTTTTTCTTCAAACTTCCCCAGAAGAAGCCTGTATGGCATGAGTGAAATGAAGTAAGAAAACACGTAGAAGCCCTCAGGATAGTATCAGCCTCTTCTGTTTTTTGTTCCCATAAGGAAGGGAATGTATCTATAGGCCCATCACTGATCCTCTGTCTGCAACTGCCTCTTAATACACACTCCCAACAAGATATATTAATATTTAGAAAGCCAGGGATTGAGCTTTTTGACCAGGTCCAAGCATACTTCAGTATTTCTGGCTTGTTAGTGCTATTGGCCAGGACTTCATGATCTCATTTTTTAATTAAGAAATTTTATTATGTTTTGGTGGTTAATATTATGCTCATTACAGAAAAATCTGTCATGCAAAATATTAAAGATAATAAGTACCTACAACGTGATCTACCTCCAGAGATAACCAGGGATGCCAACTTGATAATATCTTTCTACCTAAACTTCTGTATGTATGCATACATATAAAATACAACATAAACATCTTTATATACCTTATGAGTATTCTTCCAAGTCAATAAATGTATCTCTACATCAGAGGTTCTCAAGGAGTGGTTCCCCAGACCAATAGCACCCCTAGGGAACTTGTTAGAGATGCAAATTCTTGGACCCTATCCAAGATCAACTGAATCAGAAACTCTGTAGGTGGGGCCCAGCAATCTGTGTTTCAACAAGCCTTCCAGGTGATTCTGATACATAACAAAATTTGAGAAACACCGTTACATAATTTTAAAACCTGCTTAGAATTACAGTGTGTGGATATGACATAATTTATTTAGCCAGGCTGCTATTGTTAGGCAACTAGGTTGCTTCCAATTTTTCAGTGTAACCCACTGCAGGGAACAATCTTGTAGCTAAAATGTGGATGTACAGACAGTAGTCCGCCCTTATCCTCGGGGAATGACTTCCAAGACCCCCAGGGGATGCCTGAAACTGCAGACAGTACCGAACCCATAGAGACTATGTTTCTCATATATATATATATATATATATATATATCTATGATAAAGTTTAATTTATAAATTAATTATATATAATATAATAAATTATAAACAGGGATCCTGTTTGTCTGGTTCACAGCTGTGCTCCCCAGCATGTCCCACAGTCTCTGGCACATTGTAGCATTTCATAATGACTGTTGAATGAATAAATGAATGAACTATTCCTCTAAGTATCATTCTAAGAGGAGAAGCCAAACAGGGTCTAGAGTTTAGAAGAACACAGATGGCAAGATGCTCTTACCACAAGTTCTGCACTCTTGATGAGAACGATGTGAACACACACATCTATGTATAAACATTATGTAAAAATTATATATATATATAATTATATATAATATATAATTAATTTATAAATTAAACTTTATCATAGGTATGTATGTATGTATGTATAGGAGAAACCTATAATGTAAATTAATTATATATAAATTATATATATATATATATATCCTCCATGCCAGCATGGAGGATTGTTATATCCTCTTGATGAAGTGACTGTTTTATCTGTGTATGTCCTTTTTTATCCTTGGCAATATTCTTTGATCTAAAATCTACTTTGATAGTAATATAGCCACTCAAGCTTTCTTTTAAAGTGTTTTATATATATAAATTATATATGATTAATTTATAAATTAAACTTTATAATAGCACAATAAGAGATTAACAACAACAAATAATAAAATAGAACAACAAAAAATAAAATAGAACAATTATAACTGTACTGTAATAAAAGTTATGTACATGTGGTCTCTCTCTCTCTCAAAATATTTATTGTACTCGCCTATTTTTGGACCATGGTTGATGGTTACTGAAACCGCGGTAAGTGAAACTGCACATAAGGGAGGACTACTGTAATAATTTCCAAAGCTGAAATCAATGGGTAAAGGAAATGCATAATTTAAAAAATATCTGACCCTCTGAATGAATCATGGACCCCTTCCTACCTAACCTTTGGAATCTTCACATTTTCCTGGTCTTGCCTTATTTCTCTAAGCCTCGAATCCCTTGAACTTCGCCTGAGGATGGGGATTCTTGGCTCAGGTTCTGCCATTTCTTTGTGCCCCAGTGTAACAGAGAAATCCATACAAAGTCCTGAACAGGTGAAAATGACCTATATGATCTTTCTATTCTAGAATACTCATAAAAAATTCTCAATAAGAAGATGGAAAATTAGGCCAGGTGCGGTGGCTCATGCCCGTCATCCCAGCACTTTGGGAGGCCGAGGCAGGTGGATCACAACGTCAGGAGTTTGAGACCAGCCTGGTTAACATGGTGAAACCCCATCTCTACTAAAAATACAAAAATTAGCCAGGTGTGGTGGCATTAAAAAAAAAAAAAAAAAGCATTCTATATGTCTTATTTATGCTTTGAGATGAAAATTTAAACACAGCATCAATACAGTGTGAACAGAATAAGGAGTAAATATTAGGTACATAATAGTCAAGGAATTCTTTGAGAATCAAACTCATACCTTAACATATTGCTCCATGCCTAACATTGTATTGCCTATGTTGAATTATAAAAATTTGTAATAATAAATGTGATCATATTTTTAAAAATTCTTTTTAGCTGCTAGCTTGAGGAATATTCAAGGTCGTCCTGTGGACTCCCTTGGAACTCGTTCCTTCCATGATGGCACGCTTACACTGGTCTATTGTTGTTGCCTATTTACTTGTCTGTATCTCACGTCAGACTCAGTGCTCAGAGGGCAGGGATCCTGTTCGTCTGGTTCACAGCTGTGCTCCCCAGCATGTCCCACAGTCTCTGGCACATTGTAGCATTTCATAATGACTGTTGAATGAATAAATGAATGAACTATTTCTCCAAGTATCATTCTAAGAGGAGAAGCCAAACAGGGTCTAGAGTTTAGAAGAACACAGATGGCAAGATGCTCTTACCACAAGTTCCGCACTCTTGATGAGAACGATGTGAACACACACATCTATGTATAAACACTATGTAAAAATATGTAATACATTTCAAAATGCTTTATGGATTTCTTCTCTTCAGTAGCATACAAGATCTTTCATATTCTTAAGAAAATGGATCAGGCAGGTATAGCAAACACTCCAAGAAATACAAATCTTTTCCATAGTTTCTGATCTAGTTTTCTTATTTACTAAAAATAGCAACTTCAGGAACATAACTGCATTTGTTCTTTAATAGTTCTTGAAATACTAGACATCTTCACGTTCTTAAAGAAGCAGCTTTTTGTTTTAATGATTTTCTCCATTGTTTTTCCGTTTTTCTTTTTCATTGGTTTCTGCTTTTATCTTTGTTATTTACTTTCTTCTGCTTACTTTTTGTTTAATGTGCTCTTACTAGTTTCTTAAAGGGAAAACTTAGATCATTGATTTGACTTTTTAAAAATAATTCACTAAGCAGTGAATTTTACTTTTAAGCTCTATTGGACTTGAAGATCATTGATTTGAGATGTTTCTTTTTCCCTAAGTGCTTCTATAGTTGCATCCCCCCCAAAGTTTGATACGCTGTGTTTTCATTTTCATTCAATTTCAAAATACTCCTGATTTCCTTTTGATTTCTTCTTTGAATAACTGGAATAAAAAGTTTATTTGGGGATTTCCCAGATACCTTCCTGTTATTGATTTCTAACTTAATTTCATTGTGGTCAAAGAACATATTTTGTATGATATGAATCCTTTTCCATTTATCAATACTTGTTTTATGACTCAGTATATGGTCTGTCTTGATAATGCACCTTGTATCCTTGAAAAAGTATTGAAATATCCAGCTATAATTATCAACTTATTTTATTTCTCCCTGCGGGTTTTGCTTCATGTATTTTGAAGCCCTGTTGTTGGGTGCATAAACATGGAGGATTGTTTGTTTTTGTTTGTTTTTTGAGACGAAGTCTCACTCTTGTCCCCCAGGCTGGAGGGCAGTGGTGTGATCTTGGCTCACTGCAACCTCTGCCTCCTGGGTTCAAGTGATTCTCATGCCTCAGCCTCCCAGGTAGTTGGGATTACAGGCACCTGCCACGACACCCAGCTAATTTTTGTATTTTTAGTAGAGATGGGGTTTCACTATCTTGGCCAGGCTGGTCTTGAACTCCTGATCTCAGGTGATCTTCCCGCCTTGGCTTCCCAAAGTGCTGGGATTACAGGCATGAGCCACCGTGCCGCACCAGCATGGAGGATTGTTATATCCTCTTGATGAAGTGACTGTTTTATCAGTGTATGTCCCTTTTTTATTCTTGGCAATATTCTTTGATCTAAAATCTACTTTGATAGTAATATAGCCACTCGAGCTTTCTTTTAAAGTATTAGTAGGGTATATCTTTTTTTATCCTTTTACTTTTAACTTAGCTATGTCTTTATATTTAAAGTGGGCTTCTTATAGGCAGCATACCTAATCTTTTTAAAAAATTTTGTCCAATATTATAATCTATGCCTTTAATGGGGATGTTTGCACCTTTTACATTTAATGCGATTGATGATATTTACCACTTCACATATAGTATAAGAAACTAAGAATAGTATACTCGCGTTTCCTCCCCTCAACCTGTGCACTGTTGTCATGCATATTACCTCTATGTATATGTTATAAGCTCCACAACACACTGTTAATACCTTGGCTTTGAAAAGCCAACTAATTATCTTTAAAGAGATTTTAGAAATAAAAAAAGGCATTTCACAGGTATTCACCTACTTTTCCTTTTTCATGATCTTCATTCCTTTTTGTAGGTCCAGATATCCACCTGGTACCATTTTTCTTCTGTCTGAAGGATTTCCTTCAATGCAAATCTGCTGGTGAAAAACTTTTTTTTTTTTTTTTGGCTTCTTTATGTCTGAAAATGTCTTGACTTCATCTTCAATTTTGTAAAATATTTTTTGCTGGGAATAGAATTCTTTTTTTTTTTATTATTATACTTTAGGTTTTAGGGTACATGTGCACAATGTGCAGGTTTGTTACATATGTATCCATGTGCCATGTTGGTTTGCTGCACCCATTAACTCGTCATTTAGCATTAGGTATATCTCCTAATGCTGTCCCTCCCTCCCTTCCCCCCACCCCACAACAGTCCCCGGAGTGTGATGTTCCCCTTCCTGTGTCCATGAGTTCTCATTGTTCAATTCCCACCTATGAGTGAGAACATGCGGTGTTTGTTTTTTTGTCCTTGCGATAGTTTACTGAGAATGATGTTTTCCAGTTTCATCCATGTCCCTACAAAGGACATGAACTCATCATTTTTTATGGCTGCATAGTATTCCATGGTGTATATATGCCACATTTTCTTAATCCAGTCTATTGTTGTTGGACATTTGGGTTGGTTCCAACTCTTTGCTATTGTGAATAGTGCCGCAATAAACATACGTGTGCATGTGTCTTTATAGCAGCAGGATTTATAGTCCTTTGGGTATATACCCAGTAATGGGATGGCTGGGTCAAATGGTATTTCTAGTTCTAGATCCCTGAGGAATCGCCACACTGACTTCCACAATGGTTGAACCAGTTTACAGTCCCACCAACAGTGTAAAAGTGTTCCTATTTCTCCACATCCTCTCCAGCACCTGTTGTTTTCTGACTTTTTAATGATGGCCATTCTATCTGGTGTGAGATGGTATCTCACTGTGGTTTTGATTTGCATTTCTCTGATGGCCAGTGATGATGAGCATTTTTTCATGTGTTTTTTGGCTGTATAAATGTCTTCTTTTGAGAAGTGTCTGTTCATGTCCTTTGCCCACTTTTTGATAGGGTTGTTTGTTTTTTTCTTGTAAATTTGTTTGAGTTCATTGTAGATTCTGGATATTAGCCCTTTGTCAGACGAGTAGGTTGCAAAAATTTTCTCCCATTCTGTAGGTTGCCTGTTCACTCTGATGGTAGTTTCTTTTGCTGTGCAGAAGCTCTTTAGTTTAATTAGATCCCATTTGTCAATTTTGGCTTTTGCTGCCATTGCTTTTGGTGTTTTAGACATGAAATCCTTGCCCACGCCTATGTCCTGAATGGTATTGCCTAGGTTTTCTTGTAGGATTTTAATGGTTTTAGGTCTAACATTTAAGTCTTTAATCCATCTTGAATTAATTTTTGTATAAGGTGTAAGGAAGGGATCCAGTTTCAGCTTTCTACATATGGCTAGCCAGTTTTCCCAGCACCATTTATTAAATAGGGAATCCTTTCCCCATTTCTTGTTTTTGTCAGGTTTGTCAAAGATTAGATAGTTGTAGATAGGCGGCATCATTTCTGAGGGCTCTGTTCTGTTCCATTGATCTATGTCTCTGTTGTGGTACCAGTACCATGCTATTTTGGTTACTGTAGCCTTGTAGTATAGTTTGAAGTCAGGTAGCGTGATGCCTCCAGCTTTGTTCTTTTGCCTTAGGATTGACTTGGCGATGCGGGCTCTTTTTTGGTTCCATATGAACTTTAAAGTAGTTTTTTCCAATTCTGTGAAGAAAGTCATTGGTAGCTTGATGGGGATGGCATTGAATCTATAAATTACCTTGGGCAGTATGGCCATTTTCACGATATTGATTCTTCCAACCCATGAGCATGGAATGTTCTTCCATTTGTTTGTATCCTCTTTTATTTCATTGAGCAGTGGTTTGTAGTTCTCCTTGATGAGGTCCTTCACATCCCTTGTAAGTTGGATTCCTAGGTATTTTATTCTCTTTGAAGCAATTGTGAATGGGAGTTCACTCATGATTTGGCTCTCTGTTTGTCTGTGATTGGTGCACAAGAATGCTTGTGATTTTTGTACATTGATTTTGTATCCTGAGACTTTGTTGAAGTTGCTAATCAGCTTAAGGAGATTTTGGGCTGAGACCATGGGGTTTTCTAGATACACAATCATGTCATCTGCAAACAGGGACAATTTGACTTCATCTTTTCCTAATTGAATACCCTTCATTTCCTTCTCCTGCCTGATTGCTCTGGCCAGAACTTCCAGCACTATGTTGAATAGGAGTGGTGAGAGAGGGCATCCCTGTCTTGTGCCAGTTTTCAAAGGGAATGCTTCCAGTTTTTGCCTATTCAGTATGATATTGGCTGTGGGTTTGTCATAGATAGCTCTTATTATTTTGAGATATGTCCCATGAATACCTAATTTATTGAGAGTTTTTAGCATGAAGGGTTGTTGAATTTTGTCAAAGGCCTTTTTTGCATCTATTGAGATAATTATGTGGTTTGCTGGGTATAGAATTCTAAGTTGACTTCTTTTTTTCTTTCAGCACTTTAAAGTTTCTTCCCCCACTGTCTTCAGGCTTACATTGTTTCTGACAAAAAGCTTTTGTCATTCTTAGATTTGTTCCTCTGTGCGTAATGTGCCATTTTTTTCTCTGGCTGCTTTTAAGGTTTTCTTTTTACCATTGCTTTTTAAACAATTTGATTGTTATGTGTTTTGGAGTAGATTTCTTCTTGTTTCTTGTGTTTAAGGTTTGTTGCACTTCTTGGATCCATGGATTTATAGTTATTACAAAATTTAGAAAAATTTCAACCATTATTTCTTAAAAATTTTTGTTCCCCTCCTCTCCCTTCTTTCCTTTGTTGGTTCCAACTACATGTACCAAATTGCCTGAAGCTGTCCCAGAGCTCACTAATGCGATATTTATTTGGCGTTTTTTTCTCCCTGTGTTTCATATTGGGTCATTTCTATTGCTATGTATTAAACGTCACTAATCTTTTCTTCTACAATGTCTGGTCTACTAATCCTGTTTGGTGTGAATTTTTCATCTCAGGCATCAGAATCTTCAAAAATGGTCATTCAATTTTTTTTTTTTTGCTATCTTTTCCATGCCTCTGCTTAATGTGCTCCATCCTTCTTCCACCTTTTGAACATAAGAAATACAGTGATAATAACTGTTTTAAAGTCCTCAGCTACTAAATCTATCATTTGTGTCATTTCTGTGTCTGTTTCTATTGATTTGTTTTTCTTTTTATTATGAGTTGTATTCTCTATTCCTTTGCAGGTCTTGATTAGCTGCTAGGTATCGTGAATTTTACCTTGTTGGGTGCTGAATATTTTTGTATTCTTGAGCTTTTTCTTGGGATGCAGTTCAGTTTCTTGGAAATAGCTGGATCCTTTTGAGTCTTGCTTTTACATTTTGTTATGTGGGACCAATGCATTTTCTAGCATAGGGCTAATTCTGCCCCTCTACTGAGGTGATACCCTTCTAATTACTGTAACAATTAATTACAAGGTTTTCCACACCGTCTATCTGTTCCTGGCCCCATGTTACCTCTGGGGATTGTTCCCTCCCTCCTTCAGGGTGTAATGCCCAACTTTGTTTTTACTAACCCTGTTCTTAGACTCTCCCTTTCCTTTAATAACCTAGACTTGTTTCCACCTGAATTGACTCTCCTTTAGCTAAGAGAGCCAGACAGACTCCATCTTGGCTCTTTCACTGGCAGCCCCTTCCTCAAGGGCTTAACTTGCGCAAGCTGACTCCCAGTACATCCAAGAATGCAATTAACTGATAAGACACTGTGGCGAGCAATCTCCACAGTTCCCAGGAATTCGTCCGATTGATAACGCCCAAAGCCCCGCATCTATCACCTTGTAATAGTCTTAAAGCCCCTGCACCTGGAACTGTTTACTTTCCTGTAACCATTTATCCTTTTAACTTTTTTGCCTACTTTACTTCCGTAAAGTTGTTTTAACTAGACCCCCCCTCCCCTTTCTAAACCAAAGTATAAAAGAAAATCTAGCCCCTTCTTCGGGGCCGAGAGAACTTTGAGCATTAGCTGTCTCTTGGCTGCCGGCTAAATAAACGGACTCTTAATTCATCTCAAAGTGTGGCGTTTTCTCTAACTCGCTCAGATACAACAAGGTTGTTTCTCTCTCTGGCCTCAGGTAGTTTTCTTGTACATGTGTTGAACAGTTCTCAGCTGGAGACTTGAGAAGGACCATCTGCAAATCTCTGAAAGTCTCTTCCAATATAGTGCTCTCCTCTCTGGAACTCTACCTTGCAAACTCTAGCTCTTTTGGTCTTTCCCAGATTCTCGAGTCCTTAAGTCAGGAAATCCATCAAGCTCTATCTAGGTTCCTCTTCCCTGCACTGCAGACTGGACACCCTCTCTAGGCAGTAAGCTGGGGTAATTGTAGGGCTCACCTCATTTGTTTCCCTTCTTTCGGGGATCATTGTCCTCTTCTGCTTGATGTTAAATATTTTAAAACAATTGTTTCACATATTTTGTCCAGTTTTTTAGTTGTTTCAGGTAGGAGGGTAAATCTGGTCCTTATTACCCATCCTGGATGAGAAGTGACATGTAAAAACCCAAGGCGGCTTAACTTTTACAAAACACAGTTTATAAAACTGTGCGTAAACTAAGCCCTTATTTTTGTACTCAAATATATAGAAATGGCATATTGGATGTTTTATAATAAAGTTAGAAGTATTAGTTATATTTAGTAGATACAAAGGCATGAAAAATCAATGTTTTCCTGAAAAATTTGAAAAAGAAAATATAAGCATCTAAACTTTGTACATTTATTCAATAATTCTGTTTTAGTAATTTGTGTCTGAATATACCAGTAAACTCCCATTATAACTTTTCAAATAATTTATGAAACCTATATTAAACCTATTATATAATAATAAACCTATTATTATGATGGCCTATATATGTATGTATTTTTTTTTTTCAGAGAGACAATGTCTTGCTTGAGTCTAGTGGCGCGATCATAGCTCACCACAGCCTTGAACTACTGGGCTCAAGTAATCCTCCTGCGTAGCTGGGATTACAGGTGCATGCCACCATGCCCAGTTAACTTTTTTATTTTTTGTAGATACTAAGTCTCACTATGTTGCCCAGGTTGGTCTCAAACTCCTGGCCTCAAGAGATCTTCCTGCCTTCGTCTCTCGAAGTTTTGGGATTACAGGCATGAGCCAGTGTGCTTGGACTATTTATATTTTGTGTGTGTGTTTATGCTATGTTTTGATGCATCCTTACATATCCCCAACATCTAATACAATGTCTTATGAATTCTCAATAATGTTACTGAATGAGTGAATCTGAATCATGTCAATACAGGTTTGATTTTCCAATATAAAAATAATGGAATAACTATAATAAAAATTTACTTTTATAATGTACATTTCATTAATAAGCAAAAATTCTAGGTACATATTGCCTCACAATAAACTTTATCACTTTAAAAATATCTTAGTTTTTATGGTAATCTTACACCCCCTTCAACATAACTAGCACAATTTTACTTTATAGAAAAAATATATTTAATATGCCAGGCATGGTGGCTCACACCTGTAATCACAGCACTTTGGGAGGCTGAGGTGGGCGGATCACAAGGTCAGGAATTCGAGACCAGCCTGGCCAATATGGTGAAACCCCATCTCTACTAAAAATACGAAAAATTAGCTAGGCGTGGTGGTACGCACCTGTAGTCCCAGCCACTCAGGAGGCTGAGGCAGGAGAATCACTTGAACCCAGGAGGCGGAGGTTGCAGTGAGCCGAGATTGTGCCACTGCAATCTGGCCTGGGTGACAGAGCAAGACTCTGTCTCAAAAAAAAAAAAGAAAAAAAAAGAAAAAATAGATTTAATATTATTTATTCATTACACTACTCAAATATGGCATTCAAAAAGTATTGAATATTTGAATATTTTCAGTAATAAATTTATACCAACTGCAGGAATGACTACATTTAGGGAGAAATCCCCGGAACTTTTGCCTAATATAATCTAATAAAAAGACAAATCACCTCCATAGTAAAACCTATTTATTTTCTTTTTTTTTTTTTTTTGAGATGGAGTCTCACTCTGTTGTCCAGGTTGGAATGCAGTGGCATGATCTTGGCTCACTGCAACCTCTGGGTTCAAGTGATTTTCCTGCCTCAGCCTCCAGAGTAGCTGGGATTACAGGCACACGCCACCATGCCCGGCTAAGTTTTGTATTTTTAGTGGAGCTGGGGTTTCACCATGTTGGCCAAGCTGGTCTCGAACTCCTGACCTCAGGCGATCCGCCCAGCTTGGCCTCCCGAAGTGCTGGGATTACAGGTGTGAGCCACCATGCCTGGCCCTATTTTTATATATATATATATATAATCACATTTCTTCCCTACTGTGTCTAAGCCCGGTTAGAATAGGATCTATAGTGAGAAACATTTCCACTTGTATTATAAAGCCATCATTTGTTTTATGTGGTTGTTTACTAGTTATTTACAAACAGCATCTGGTTAATTCAGTTAAATCTTGTCACTACACATTCACAACTGTTCTGATTATTCTTAGGTTGATAATACACCTAAAACCCAAACACAGAAACAGACACATTTGTCTCCATTTCTATTGTTTATCAAGTTATGTAAAAACTTAAAGCTGTCATGCTTCTTAGGTTCCTAAAATATATGTAATTCACAGACTAGTTTTTGTATTGTCACCTCACTTGAAGAGGAAGGTTATACTTCAATTGACTTGTGAAACCAATTTCTGGCATCGCCTAAGTTGACGTTTTGGTACCAGAGTTGAAAAACCCAAAGAGCATACATTCTGTCAGATGAGTACATGTATCCTAGTATGTTCTGAAACAGGCTTTCTGCTTCCATGGATAGGTGGCCACTTGGAAAGTATGTGAAGTTTCCAGGGTTGCAGTGAGTGGGAGTCCTGGTTTCATGGAAAGAGAAGGCTGGACTAGAAGATAGCATAATTGACATGTGGGCATCTGCAGCTGGTTGGTTTAATTTTAGAACATTCGTCCTTGACTGTGCCCCTTTAAGTGAAGTACCTACTTGTCTTAGAGAAGTGTGTCTGTCTTTTGGGCAGCACCAAAATCCTTTTGCTTATACTCTGGAGCATTCGGCACCCTGTTTCATCAGATAGCCCACCCTTTAAAGTGGGAAAGTCTTATCTTCTGAGATAGGACAATATAACCTAATAAAGCTCTCAATGGAGCAAGCTGAGGAATGCAGTGCACTCAAGTGACTTACTTGTACGATAATAACCTCAATTTGTAAGTACACAAAAGCCTCTTTGCATGTTTCAAGGGCATATTTACAGTTTTAAAGTGATGCAAAGGCAGCTTCGTAAATATCTTCAGGGAAAAGGGAAATGACAGAACTGTAACTGAGGAATGAGAAACAAGATAGAAAACCAAATTAAAAATAAAGACTGGGGCTAAAAATACATTTTAAAAATCCTTCAATACATGTGGAATCCTAGCCTTTTTTCTTTTTGCCCTCAGAACTTGAAGTCAAAGGATCTGAGTGTCAGAAACATCCTTAGCAATCAATGGGCTAGTCCAGTTAGAGGAAACTGAGGCTCTGAGAACTTGAAGTGATTTGCCAAGTGCCAATCAATAGGTTGGTGACAGAGTTAAGACTGGAATCCAAATCCTAACCTCCAATCTAATGATTTTTTCACTATATCCCATTTTATACTTGTTTTGCAGCTAGCCATTCCTGGATTAAAATTAAATTTAAAACATAGGATTAAAGAAAATATTATATACGATTGATACCATCAGCACTTGTCAACCAAATAATGGATAGGATGAACTGTGCCACCTTTATTCTGTTAGTGGATGTGATTAACTGTACACTGGTTAAAAGTAGTAATACCTGCTTCTGCCTGGCTCGCAAAGATGTAGTGAATGTTTTCTTCAAAGGTCTGAGATGTGGAAATGCCTTGAAAAATCACTGCCCTTTATAAATAAAATTGATTGCTGTGTCGCTTTTTGCTGGGAACCTGCCTTGTTTTTGTCAATCTCCCTTCTTTGGGACTGAGTCCTCCTGGGGAGTACAGCTCGGTGACTAGGATTCATGGACACGTCTCTTGGATGCTGTCGGCCTACATTGGTAACTTCCCAATAATGATCACCTCAATTTCCTATCACCATACTTGGCCCACACTTAGGAATACCCCACTACTTCATCTTGGATCATCAATCTCTTGCTTGCTTGACCTATGCTGGAAATTGCATGTATGATCTTTTTTTTTCCCTGCCCATCCTTCCCCACTCTTTCTCCTTCTCTTTGTACCCAACTTTATACTCCAGCCATACCGAGAACCCCTTTCTGTTCCTGGAAAGCTTCATGAATTTGCTGCCTGCCCAGCTGTTGCCCATGCTATTCCCCAGCTGGATCACTTGCCACACCTCTCTGTCATTGCCACCCATTCCGCTCCCACCCTCTACTTGGCCAGCTCATGCCAATCTTTTAGATGTCATCTTCGACGTAACTTTATTCAGGAAGCTCTCTTAATCATCCCTGTTCCTTCTATGTGCTACTTTAAGCACCTGTTATTTCTTCCAGACTTAGAATATACCATGTCTATTTTTAAATTTGCTTAATTGCTTGTATTTCTCTCTAGACTGGGAGTGAGACATGAGTGCAGGGGACCTTGTCTGCTTGCCCATCAGTGTGCAGGCAATGCTTGGCATATATGAGTTAACACATATTTGTTGAAAACTCATATTCATGCTTAATAATGGCTTACATTTTATAAACTGTCTTTATTTTTATCTCATTTCATCCTTATAGTAAATCTATGATGTGGTATTATCCATTCCCATCTTTCAGATACAGAAACTATCCAAGATCACCTAGCTAGTAAGTGGCAGAGCCAGTACTTGAACCCAGGTTGTTGGAGTCTGAGTTCAGTGCTATTACCATTATATCACAGCTGACTTTGTTTGGTTATAGAATACATAGCAAGTGATCAGGGGAGTGAAATGACCAGATCTTCCCTCCAGGAGAATTCATATGGCAAAGAGAAGACTCTGAACCATGGTAAAGGCAGTTTGGGGAATAAGAGATGTAGTAGGGAGAAGGGGACAAACAGCCACGTGTGAGAGGCAAAGAAATGAATGTTGGAACAAAAACAGAACTAAAGGCTGAGCTTTGGGGGCCATCTATGGTTAGAGGTCAGAAAGGAGAAGAGCCAAAAATAATACAAAAAAAAAAAAAAAAAAAAAAGGATCCGTGAGCAATATGGGAAAATAGTGAAAATTCATTATCATAGAAGCCCAAGGAAGTGAGAATGCAAAGTAAAAAACATGTCATTAACAATGGCAAATGCAATTTATTAGAAAAAAGGAGATTACAAAAACCTTTCTGGGTTTGGCTGGATAACAGAAGACTATTGAGAGCTTAGATGGAATAAGGGACAGCTATAAAGGATTCAGGAAAGAGCATGAGACAAGTAAATGGAAGCAAGAAAGAACTGATTGAAGAATTTTGGCAGTTTATTCATTCATCAGTTGATGGATATTTGGGTTGTTTACAGATTCTGGCTATTATGAATAAAAGTGCTATGAACATTCACACAGAAGTCGTTATAAGCATGTAAGTTATTTTTCATGGGTACTTAGGAGAGGAATTGCTAGGTGGTATGGTAAGTGGATATTTATAAGGAACTGCCAAAGTGTTTTCTAAAGTTGTTGTACTATTTTGCATTTCTAGCAGCAATGCATGATGAAAATTTTAGTTGCTATACCTCCTCTCCAACATTTAGTGTTATCAGTCTTCTGAATTTTAGGCTTTATAGTGAATGTGAGCAGTATCTCCCTGTGGTTTCAGTTTGTATTTCCCTGTTGACTAATGATGCTGAGCATCATTTCATGTGTTTGACATGCATCCTCTTCTCTGGTGAAGTGTCTGTTCAAATCTTTTGCTCAGTTTCAATTCTTGTTTTCTTCTTACTGAGTTATGAGTTCCTTATGAATTATGATATGTAAATATATATTCAGTTTGTAATGATTTGCAAATATTTTCTATCTGTGGCTTCCTTTTAACACTTTCCTTAACAGTGTCTTAATAGCAATAGTTTTTTATTTTATTTTATTTTTTGAGACATGGTTTTGCCCTGTCACTTGGGCTGGCTGGAGAACAGTGGCACGATCACTGCTCACTGCAGCCTCAACCTCCTGGGCCCAGGTGTACCTCCCACCTCAGGCTCCCGAATAACTGGGACTACAGGCAAGCACCACCACACCTGGCTAACTTTTTAATTTTTTGTAAAGATGAGATCTCCCTATGTTGCCCAGGCTGTTCTCAAACTCCTGGGCTCAAGTGATCTGCCCACCTTGGTCTCCCAAAGTGCTGAGATTACAGTTGTGAGCCATTGTGCCTGTCCGGTTTTTAATTTCTATGATGTTCAGTTTACCAGTATTTCTCTTTTACGGTTTGTGCTGTTTGTGTCCCATTCTAAGAAATTTTTGCCTAAACTCAAGGTCATAAATATTTTCTCCTAGAAGTTGTATAGATTTCAGCTCTTACATTTAGGTCTATAGTCCATTTTGAGTTAATTTTTCTCTACAGTTGAACTAAGTGTTGAGGTTCTTTTTTCTGTCCCTTCACATATGAATGTCTAATTATTCCAGCACTGTTTATTAGAAAGATTAACCTTTCTTCACTGAATCAGCGTGGTAACTTTGTTTGATGTGCTTTTATTTACAGTTTGTTTTATTTTTTACTTGGGGTTTACTGAGCTTCTTAGATCTGTGGATTTATAACTTTCATCACGTTTGGAAATTTTTTTTTCCTGTTACTCCTACAAAGATGTTTTTTGTCCTCAGCTTCTTCTTTTAGACTCCAATTACTTGAATATTAGACCACTTAACATTGTCCCACATTTCACTGATGCTCTTTTTTACTTAATCATATTTTCTTTCTGTGATTCATTAATTAATAATTTCTATTGTTATACCTTCAAGTTCACCAAACTTTCCCTCTGCACTATCTAATCTACTGTCAGTCCCTAGTAGTATTTTTTTTTTCTTTTTTTGAGATGGGGTCTTGCTCTAACTCGGCTCACTGCAACCTCTGTCTCCTGGGTTCAAGCGATTCTCCTGCCTCAGCCTCCTGAGTAGCTGGGATTACAGACACCTGCCACCACACCTGGCTAATTTTTGTGTATTTTAGTAGAGATGGGGTTTCACTGTGTTGGCCAGGCTGGTCTGGAACTCCTGACCTCAAGTGATCCACCTGCCTCAGTCTCCCAAAGTTCTGGGATTACAGGTGTGAGCCACCACACCTGGCTCCTTGTAGTATATTTTTTAAATTTCAGATATTGCATTTTTCATCTTTAGAAGTTCCACTTACATCTTTTAAAAATATCTTCCATTTCTCTCTTCCACATGTTCATGTTCTTGAACATATGGAGTACATTTATAGTAGATGACCTAATGTCCTGGCTTGCTAATTCTACCAGCTGTGTCATTTCTGGATGTTTTTATTCATCAATTTTTCTTTTGGTTAGGAGTCATATTTTCATGCCTTGTAATTTATTAAACATTAGACATTGTGAATTTTATATTGTTGCTTGGATTTTGACATATTTCTCTAAAAAGAGTTAGACTTTGTTTTGATATGCAGTTAATTTATTTGAGATCATGTTCAGCTTTTTGAAGATTGCTGTAAATTTTTATTAGGGTGAACCTAGTTTTGCCTTTATTTTAGGGGTTAATTTAACCCTATTATCTGAGACCTCTACCAGATGCCTGTGAATTATGAGGTCTTTCCAGTCCAGAGAGTGAGAAGGTGAACTATTCCCAGACTCATAGGAATACCAAGAATGATTCAGCTACTACTTTCTGACAGTTCTTTCTTCACTCTTTTAGAGTTTACTTCACACATATGCAGCTCAGTATTTAGCCAAAAACTTAAGGAGACCTTTGGGTACAGATCTCTGGACTTCTCTTATGTAGCTTGCTCCTCCCCAGTATTCTACCTAACAAACTCTAGCTGCCCTGGCCTCCTTGAGCACTCATCTCTGTCTCCTCAGCTTAGTGGGCCCACTGGACTCTGGGTTCTCCTTCCTATATGGTGGCTTGGAAATGTCCAATCAGCAAATTGGGGCAATTGTAGGGATTGTTAGGTTTGTTTCTTCTTTCTCAGAGCACGGTCTTGTGCTGCCTGTTGCCAATGTCTGAAAACAATTGTATTATCTTTTTTTTTTGGTTTTCTCGCTTAAGCTGTGTGTTTGCAGTGGGGAAAGAAGAGGGGGGCAGTCATTCCTGTAGCAGTTAATCCCTCATGAGCAGAAGCAGAAATCTCATTTCAAACTGATGTTTTAAGAGGTTGGGACTTTTGGAGTGTCAGAAGTGAGACAAAAAGAAAAATCAATCTGATTTTAAGGAGATTAGTTTGAATACTAAAATGTAATTATTCTTTCTTTCTTATTCCTTTTTTACTCCATCTCCCTTTCTTCCTTAAAGGGGAGAGGATTCTACTTGAGATTTATTTTCCTTTCAGCAAATGAAAGTTGCAAGAATTGCTTCCTATATAATTTGTTGTATCAGGAGCTATGCACAGCATATAAATAGCAGAAACTATAGTGTTGCAGATATCCTTTTTCTCCCCCTGAAGTAAATGAAAATTACAACAGCTCTGGGTAGATATTTCTCTTCTTGGGTTAAAAGTTCCTAGACTTTCATTTTGGTCCTGCTGTCATTCAACAGGATCAGAACAAAGCTATGTATACTCTTCCATGCTTCAGTCAATTAACTGTAATATCAAGGTATTTTAATGCAGAATGTAAAATTCTGTGCATAATAAAAGTGAATTTTCCTGAGGCAGGACAAAAGAGATATTCTTTTTTTTTTGAGACAGAGTCTCCTTCTGTCTCCCAGGCTGGATAGAGTGCAGTGGCACGATCTCGGCTCATTGCAACCTCCACCTCCCGGGTTCCAGCAATTCTCCCACTTCAGCCTCCAGAGTAGCTGGGATTACAGGCACTCGTCACCACGCCCGGCTAATTTTTTTGTATTTTTAGTAGAGATGGGGTTTCACCATGTTGGCCAGGGTGGTCTCAAACTGCTGACCTGAATGATCTGCCCACCTTGGCCTCCCAAAGTGCTGGGATTACAGGCGTGAGCCACTGCACCCAGCCCAAAAGAGACAGTCTTATAAGTGCATCAAAAGACATTAGAAGAGTCACCTAGATTGTCTAATTTACCTACAAAACCTGGTCACACTAGGAAAACGATAAACCATGAACACATAGTTATGAGCACCCAGAATAATTCTTTAAGTCTACCTAATTATATCTACATTTCTATTAACACATAGCTTTTTTCTTTTATCCCTCTCTTTAAGAGTAAGACAACTCTTCAGCTGTAATGAGGCCAAATGCTAGTGAACTTATCCATGGTGGCAAAAGCTTTTAGCCATTTTTTCATGTTTAAGTCATTAAAATTATTTTATTACCTCCTGTTTATCTCAATTAATCTTCCTTATAAAAATGCATATATATACATATACATTATTCATATTATATATGTTAAACACGTTCCCTGACTGGGTGCCACAGAAAACCACCACAGTTGGCAATTAACTTGATGTTAAAACTAATTGAGTTTCTTGCTGAACATGTGTGTGCCTACTGGGGATTTCCAAAATGCAAACTTAGACTAGAATGTACTTTCCATTTTTTTCATTCAGGAGCCTTTATCAGGAGCAACCCCAATGTGCTGATTAAGGTTTAAAAAAATTTCAAGCTTTAAACCCTGTTACCCTGGTGGAGAGATCCTGGCTACCAAACAGACTTCAAAGGGACCTCCAACTTGCCCTAAGGCACAGACAAATATTTGCTGTTACTCTAGTACTAGGCAGCATAGGGCCACTTTGTCCTTCACTTGTAGGAGACCTTGAGGATAAGTATTAATCACATCATGAAAGGTTTTCTCAGTAGAGATGAATCTCACATATCTTTTCCCATTAAGTTTCAGTCTGAAGTATGAGGATTAGTTGCAAGTGTTGAATTAAGAAAGAGAACTGAAAGCTGAGTTAGAAGAAAAGACTTGCAGAAATAAAGACCAGCAATTGGCTTTAAAAGTAAAAAGCAGATATTTTTCTCTCTACTTTGTCCTACATGTACTGAAATACGATCAGTGCAACTGAAAGACAGGTGAGTCTAATTCACATGATTCGTATAGAGACAGAAAACAGTAAATGCTATGAGATTAGTCTGTTTCCTTCTGCTCATGGAGTAGAGATTTATATAGGAGACCTGAAAGTACAGAATTTTTCAGGATGTTTAAGCTTTGGGCTTGCAGAGCAAGAAAGCTCACAATAGAAATTCTGGGCTCGAAACAGAAATTGGCAAACAAACTAACTCTCATTTCGGCTTCTAAAACTGTTTCTTTCCTATACATTTAGATAAGAAAAGGCATTTCTAACATGAATCAATTGCAAATGTGGCTCATACAAATTCCGACTGTGCCTCTCATCATCAGTGTCATTTTTATTTTTAAATAATGACAAAGCCATGATTAAATAAGATAAAAATCCTAAGTTTCTGTGACCTTAAGCCTTTTCATAAAGAAATGCTTATTAGTTCAAACTTTACTTATTGAGGAAATGCTTTGTATGAGGCACTGAGACTCTGGATACAAAAATGGATAAATTAATAATGCATAAGATTCCAATTGTCCCCTAATTCTTGAAAATTGATCTCTATCAAAAGTGGTATTAGAAACAGCTCAAAGAATTTTTAATAATCAAAAGAGAACATGAGGCCATTTAACTCAAATTTCTCAATGCAAGAAGTTCCTCTACATTGGCTGATACCCATTCATTCTCTGCTAGCTCCTACAGCCTCATCAGGCAGTGTGTTTCAGTTTTAGAAAGGTCTAATTATCGAAAAGTTCTGTGTTAAGCTAGAGTCTGTTCCCTGTAACTCCTAATACTGGCCTTAGAGCTGTACAAAACAAGTCTACTGTATCTTCAACATGGAAATCCTTCAAATATTCAAGGGCAGCCATCAACTTAACTTCTATTCTCCAGGTAAATTACCTGTAATGTCTCATATCACATAGTTTCTACACCATTTACCACTCTTGCTAAGTAGCAGATGACCTCTCTGTAACTTGTAAGCACATGTTACTAATGATGGTATTTTCTAGACATTTTCCTCTCCACGATGTCAAGCGAATTCTAGCCTCTATTTCTAAACTTCTCTTTTTCCAATTTTATTCTTTTAATCCAAATACATTTCAAAGATTTTTCCATAATGTAATATTCAGATTTTAAACGACCTAGAGTACTTTCAACACAGTTGTTGGGGAAGAAATGAAGCTGACTGAGTGGAGACAGTAGCATGAGACAGAAAAATATATTTTTATGAGACCTATTATTTACACAGCCTCCTGAGCACCCATTCTAATCATGGTAAAACCGGAATGCAAGACTGAAGTTCCAACGTTGTTATTTTGGAAGAGGTGAGAAAGGGGAGGAAAGAGTCACTTCCACAGCTGAATTAGAGTGTTTTGATATGACCTGCATATTTCTACAACATCTGTCATTGCATCATTTAGTTCATAAGAAAATAATATTTCTGGTTACATGCCAATGAAACTGACAGGCAGACTAGTAGTCAAGGCTGAGTCACAGAGGGGTGGGGTTGTGGAGAGCCACAGCAGTAAAACATGTAACTGTCCCTTAAGCAGCTGAAGTGATGCAGGAGGCTGGCTGGAAACTGAACAGGAGATTAAAATGGCCTTTGTGGATGACAGCAATTGGAGTCAGCTCTATAGGTAACAGACCCTCTTGGCTATACTCACAGCACCTGCCAGAGCATCTAGAAGTAGCTAACTGCTTTATTAAGTGGGCTTCTAAAGTAGGAGAGCTGGCCGGGCGTGGTGGCTCACGCCTGTAATCCCAGGACTTTGGGAGGCCGAGGCCGGCAGATCACCTGAGGTCAGGAGTTTGAGACCAGCCTGGCCAACATGGTGAAACCCCGTCTCTACTAAAAATACAAAAATTAGCTGTGCGTGGCGTCAGGCACCTGTAATCCCAGCTATTTAGGAGGCTGAGGCAGGAGAATCTCTTGAACCCAGGAGGCGGAGGTTGCAGTGAGCTGAGATTGCACCACTGCACTCCAGCCTGGGTGACAAAGCGAGACTCCATCCCCCCGCCCCAACCAAAAAAAAAAAAAAAAAAAAAAAAAAAGCTAAAAAAGCACCAGAAATAATACATCACTGAACTCCCAGCTGTCACTTTCTACCTGTGCCTGGTGCATGTTTTATAAAGTTCTTTGAAAACGAGTGTGTGTGAGAGTTCTGATTACAGTACTTCAAATTGAGAATCTTTTACACATGTTATAACTCCCTAACTTGAACAGGACCTTAAGAGAGATTTTTTAAAGCATATTAACCTGTCATATAAATCATGAGGAGTGTCTATCCCTAATAAAAGAATAAAGGCAAGTCCTGAAAGAGAAGCCAGAGGAGGGCTAGAAATCTAACTCGTTCACTCACTCACTGTAGAGCAACCTCTTAACAGAATCACTTGGAAATTCCTTCATGAGTCTGAAATACCAACCAGATGTAGGTGGATACATTTCTTTCAATTTTGATAAGACATTTTACTTTAAGCTCATACTTGTATCTTACCATAACATTGCTGTCTAAAAATATCTTTAAAAACATAGTTCCTTATCTTGTACTTGACATTCATAACACAGTTTAAAAAGAATTTGTAAAGTCTCAATAAATATGTCAAACTGAATATGGAATGAAGAGACATGAATTGTTCTTTGTACCTCTGATTTGTTCACTTTTATCTAAATCTAACTCCCACTCTATTATTGCCTGTCTATGTAGATGACTGGGCTACTGCTTTAATGAAAAGATACAATTCTAGTGTTCACATTATCTACTATTAAATGCCAAGACTGATGTTGTCCTCTAACTCAATATCTGTCCAAAAGCACTAAGCAAAAATGTAGACCCTCAACGTTCTTGGAGACATTGACAGTTGACCAAAGTTAGTACAGGAAGTCCCTAACTTACAACTGGGTTGTGGTCTAAAGATGTATTTGTATGTCAGTTGTCTGGGCTTTAGAAGGCATTTTGTGTCTATTTTGTTTACTACCATATCCTCGGAGCCTGGGAAGGTGCTAGACACATAGAGGCACCCACATATTTGTGGAGCGACAGGATGAACTGGCCCCAAAAGTCTACTTCACTAATAATGTAATAGAATTATATGATTATTAATAAAAGCACTTCTCTAGTACTTAGCCATTTATAAAACACGTTTATATATGCCTTATCTTATTCTTTCTCACATTGATCCAACTTACAAAGGAAGAATCCAAGGCCCCTAAAATACAGAGACAGCCTTTTAGGGTACTTTTGAGATTTGAGTGTGCAATGAGAGAGATGGAACTAGACAGATAATAGTGGAAGTGGAGAACCAACTTAAGAGCTGGCACCACCAGAGCCTGGTGACAGACTAGAGCCCAATTCCTACACGCAGACTGCCATATTGTGTCTAGTATCATTATAAATATAGATAAAATGTCACCCATTAATACAAAGCAGAGACTCAGAAAGACTCAGGGACTCCTTTCCTTTTTCCTCTGCCTTCTTTTTCTTTGGCAGTTAAGTGACATCCTTACGTTCAGTGGCTAAAAACGGTGCTCCTCTTACCGTAGCAAGAAATAAGATTTCCCTAAAAGAGTTTCACCAAAATTATGGGCTCCTGCCTAGCTAGCTGAAGACTCAGTGATCTTGCTAAGCAGTGTCCAACACAAGCCCTCTTCTATTGGAGTCGTTGGATGTAAAATATTTTCTTAAGTCATAATCTATATTCAGAGTTAAATGGGACATTCAAAGGTCTTGACCTAAGCCTCTGAATCTGGACATAAATCCTCTCTGTACCTTTTCTCAGTGTAGATCATTCAGCCTTTGCGGAAACATTTCATGGGATGAGAAACTGAAAGGAATTCATTTGGTCTTTGGATACAACAAGTTTTTTAGAAAGTTATTTGGTCATACTCTTGCCTTTTGAAAGCATCAGAGCCCATTTAATCCCTCTTCAAACATCTAAAGAATGCTAGCAATTCCTGAACATCCATAAATCCTCTCTCATAGGTGAAATATCCCAAGTTAATTGTTCATTATATAACGAGGTTTCTCATTGATCTCACCAGTTCTGCTCAGTTTTCTCTAAATAGGAATATCTTGACCTGCGCATAATATTCTCGCTGTGCTTGCCTAGACAGGAAGACAGAAGGGCTCTTCTCTTCTTTTATCTGGAGCATTATTCTTCCACGAATGTAGCCTAAGATTGCATTCGCTTTTTTGGCAGTCATGGTATACTGTTGAGTCACACTGATCTCAGTCAACTAAAACCTTCAGGTCTTTTTCACATGAATGGCAGATAAGCCACACCTCTCTGGTGTCGTACAGTTGATTTTTGTAAAAAGGAATTTATATTTATCACTGTTATGCTTAATCTCATATATTTTACTCAAGAATCTTTCACACTGTCCCCTGAGTTTTCTTTCTTAAACAGTTCTGATTATGTTATCTCTACTCAGAAGAACTGTTGATGGATCTCCACTACCCACAGGATTGAGCCCAAACTGCTCCCCGTGGAGCACCCAGGGCTAGCTTCATCTTCCTCCGTCTCCCTTTCTTCCCCACCCCCCACCACACCACCCTCTCCAACCACTCTCAGGATTGGCTTTCCTTACACAGGTGCATTTTCCATGGAACTCTCTGCTCTACCTTTCAATTATTACCCATCCTTTAAGAGACAGCAATTTAAAAGTCCCAATCAGACTGTTAACTCCTTAAAGACAGGAATATACTATAATGAGGTGCAGGTAATAGGGAAGAGGCACAGCTCAGAAATTTCTCACAAAAATAGTTTATTTTGTTTGTTTTGGCAAGGAAAATAATATTCAAACCTGTCTCACCAAAGAAAGTTTTCGCCCTTAACTAGTTTCTTCTCCCAGCTCCAAAAACGCAGGTGAATTGAATGTAGCTTAGCAGTGCTTACGGAGAGAAAGTAACAAGCTTGGCCATTTATCCCAGCAAGCCAAATAGCTGCACAAGCTTGTCCACAGTGTCACAAGGCAGTTGTTTTTCAGAATCACAAAACAACTCCCCTTGCAACCAACTCAGCATTGTGACAAAGAGCCCCGCTGGGAGCATGAGGCACCCTTCCCAATCATTTCCCATATTGATGAAAAACTAAACAACCCCCCAAGTGAGCCTTCAGATGCACCTTGCACTTTTCCAGGAGGTAGTGATAGATCTGTACCTTTCCATCTAAATGGGAACTCTTTGTGCTAGGCCTTCCCAGACTGGGAATAGAGCCTGTGGTTTGGATTTGCAGAGGGATGGAACTCATGACATCGTCCTTGTTGAGAAATCACACCGACCAACTGCCTGCCCGAGGGTCTGTCATCCTAAATGGCTAACTTATGAGACACTTAGCAAGTCATCTCTCCAACACACTGTTTAGTGTGTCTGCACACCTCTTATTCTGCCATAAAAGTGCTTTAAACCATATGAAGCAATACAAAGTTGTCAGTAACAATAACAACAATAGTGCAAGAGTTGACTTGACCAATAGCTATTGAATACTTCGGACAGCACGTGAGATGCTAAGGCAGTGTTTCTCCAAGTGTGGTCTGGGCTACCTCAGGGAGCTCGCTAAATAATGTGATAAGTGCTATGACAGAGGTGAATGTAGGATACTGTAGGTGCACACATGTGATGCACGTGTACACTGCACCTAACCCAGAATCTTGGTGCAAGGTGAAGTTCAAGCAAATTCCTTAAGGATGAATGGGAATTATCTAGTCATTTCTCCATCTACCCCCAAAATATCTGAGTGACTTAATTAACTTAAATGAATGAGAGGCAGGATTAGGGGGAGGGGATCAGAAAAGGAGAGCCCTCCCCAACCAAGCCAAGGAGGGTCAGAAAGTGAGAAAGAACATGGCACCTGAGAGTGATCCAAGCAGCTCAACAGATCCAGCTAGAGGCTACAGCTCAGGAGGCAGGGATGAGACAGGAGGCCAGGGGGGCATTCAGACAGGGCCTAGCAAGCCACATTGAAGAATGTGGACTTCATGATAATGCACCTGGGGAATCACTGAAGAGTTTTAAGCAAGGAAGTAGCATTTTGTATTTTTTAAATATCCTTGAGAATGCAGTATAGAGAATAAATTGGGGAGCAAGCGAGACAGAACAGAACATTCAGGAGAATGCCACAGTTACACAGAAGAAAAATAAGGGTGGTTTGCACTAAGACAGGGATGGAGAGAGGCATACCCACTAAAGAGAGACCCAAGTAGCACAATGGGATAGGACCTGGTGGATGATCGAAGCTGGCTGAAGGAGAGAAAGGAATTGAGAGAAACTCTCAGCTTTTCACTTTGATGGGCTTCTCTGGGTTAGACAGCAATGCCATGTATACATCTATTTTCTCTGTGAAGCAGGAGGCAAGCTCTTTAGCTGAGAGTGAGCAGGGGGTTTGCGGAGGGGTCAGGGAGAAGAGAGAAGCTTTGAAAGAGTCTCTGCAGGGAAGAAAGAGAGTGGAAGGGAAGAAGGACTTCCAGGGAAGTTTTAGGGCAAACTTGAGACTGGAAAACATAGACATCTCTCAGTATGATTGTGTTGTTATTTTCTCCAGTAGAGTTCACCTGTCTAGCCGAAGGAGCAAGAAGGTGAACAGTGAGATTGAGCTGGGATTGGGATGCAACAGAAGGATGAGGGGGCAGTGGAATTGTGAGAACTGATAGAAGATTCCAGAGAAAGTTGTGGGGACAAGCTAAGTATCATGTCCAGTTTTACAAATAGGAGCCAGAACAGAGATAAAGTAAGTGGTCTACTGGGACATAAGTTGGAGTCTTAAAAGAAAAACTTCAGCCGAATTAAATTTAAAGGAGTTTAATTGAGCAATGAGCGACTTGTGAATTGGGCAGCCCCCAGAATCACAGTAGATTCAGAGATGCCACCACAGCCAGTGGTGGAAGAAGATTTATAGACCGAAAAAAAAAAAAAGGAAATGATGTTCAGAAATTGGAAGTGAGATACAAAAGAGCTGGATTGGTACAGGTTAGCGTTTGCCTTATTTGAACACAGTTTGAACATTCGGCAGTGTTTGAATGGTTGAAGTATGGACGTTGGGATTGGTCAAGACTCAGCTGTTATTACAGGTGCACACTCCTAAATTGGGTTTTCAATCTTTTTTTTCTTTTTCTTTTTTGAGACAGAGTTTCATTCTTGTCACCCAGGCTGGAGTGCAATGGTGTCATCTCTGCTCATTGCAACCTCCATCTCCTGGGTTCAAGCGACTTTCCTACCTCAGCCTCCCGAGTAGCTGGGATTATAAGCATGCGCCACCACACCCGGCTAATTTTTGTCTTTTTAGTAGAGGTGGGGTTTCGCCACGTTGGCCAGGCTGGTCTTGAACTCCTGACCTCAGGTGATCCACCAGCCTTGGCCTCCCAAAGTGCTGGGATTACAGGCATGAGTCATTACTCCCGGCCGGTTTTCAATCTTGTCTACTTATTAAATTAGGTTACAGATTGTCCACAATGACTCAGATATAGAAGTACAGAGTCCTTCTCAGGCCATATTTAGTTTCCTTTAACAGAAGTGGAAATTAGAAAGAAAAATGGCCAGAAGCGACAAGCAGGAATGAGTAAGAAAGGTGGGATGTAGGGGCTACCAATCACCTGGTTTTGGTTTCTGCAAACTACACTTTCTCACTACACTCCCCTCCTTCAAGAGGGTGTTCCAGTGGGCTTACATTCTTCTGAGCTTTCATGATCATCAGAGAGGGAGCTATGGTTACAAAAGGAAGAGTTTTGCACCCATTTGGATGTGTTAGGATGGAGGGCAAGGATGAGGGTTCCTGGAGAGTGAGGTGCCCGGCTCTCCTGATGCAGCACCAGTTTGATGTGACCTCCATTTACCTTTACTTTTTATTTGGAGGTGGTGGTGGGATCAGGGGCTATTTACTGGGACACAGAATATGAGAGAAGTGTAGGCATCTGTTACAAAAGAAACTGGTGGAAAACCTCAAGGGCCTCAGAAGGGCCAGATTGGTGAAATAAAAAGAAACAGAAGTTCTTGATATAGATTAAACAGTGTAAGAGGGTGATCACGTCTTCTCTCTTCAATTCAACTTTAAAACAGAGAAGCCTTTTTCAGTAGCAGCCAGAAGACAGTGTCAGCACAAACGAACGTGATGTCATGTAGAAAGCATGTGAATATTTTTCATAATTATTTTTTGTTTTCGGAACTGGGATTATGAAGTGTAAAGTAACATCAGCAAACATAGCGGAGGCCTGGGAAGACTTCTGCTCCTCTGCCAGTGGCAAGAAGGGGAAGAAGAGAAGAGAAATATGACATAGAAAGAAGGGTGTTGTTTTGTTTTTGTTTGCTCATTAGCAAGATGGACCATCCAGGAAAAGAATTTGTTTCTTAGAGATAAACTGAGTGTATGCAAACTGCCTGGCACAGAAACTGTTGTATTCTACGATGATCTCTCAATGTTGGTTTTCTCTTGTCCTCCTTAACGGAACAATTAAATATTAATATATTCAATACTAATCAGAAGATTACTAAATTTTTTTTAAAATTCTACACACGAACTGAAATTGTGAAAGTATAAACCCTTTTACTTAAATGGGATTGTCAAGGTAGATGCTCTCCATCAAATTCTGTAAATCAAATTTCATAACATTAAGCGGGAAAGCGTGTACAATGCTCTATTTTAACTTTGTTTACGATACTGTGATAGTCCAGGGGCATTCCAAAAAATTGCCCCTATCGCTGAAGTTTTGAGAGTCAAAAAAGGATGAAAATTAGATAATTTCAACATGAATATTGATAATAAAATAGATAATTTCAACATGAATGTAACATGAGGCCCTCAAAATCGGAAGTTCTCTAAAATCAACATTTCTCTTTCAGCACAGTATTTTCAAAGTTTTCTTCCTCCTTCAATATAGCATGCCAACTATTGCTCCCTCTCCCTTTTCCATCATCATTTGTTATCCAGTTAGTACTTTGCCTTCTCCCTGCTTGTTTTAGGTCATGTTTTGAAAATGTGAAATTGCCGTTCCCAACTTCTCTCTCACCTGTGATTTTAGAGTTTGCACCCACCATTCTGACTATGGTAACCCAACATAAATCAATTCATGTTGTTGCTTAACTGAACACAAGTTGGACCCATAAATTAGTGAGATTGGTTTTCTTTCTTTTTTTTTTTGAGACAGGGTCTCACTCCGTTGCCCAGACTGGAGTGCAATGGTGCGATCATGGTTCACTGCAGCTTCAGCCTCTCTAGGCTCAGGTGATCCTCCCACCTCAGCCTCCCAAGTAGCTGGGACTACAGGTGTGTGCCACCACATCCAGGTAATTTTTGTATTTTTTGTAGAGACAGCGTTTCGCCATGTTACCCAGGCTGGTCTCGAACTCCTGGGCTCAAGCAATCCACCCACTTCAGCCTCCCAAAGTGGTGGGATTACAGGCATGAGCCACCACGTCCACCCAAGATTAGTTGCAAAAGTGTTTTCAATAACGGCAGCATCAATGGACTAACTTTAATCCTGCCCTTGGCTCAGTTTTTAGAACTTTCTCTTTTTTTAATCCACACTCACTCCCTTGGCAATCTCATCCAGCTTCATAGCTTAAAATCTCACACATCTATTTGGTCCAGCCAGCTTTTCTGAACTCTAAATTCCAGTGGGCTCCTAAGTATCTCCATTTGGGTATCTAAAAGGGAACTCATACTGAACGTGTCTGAAAATGAGTTCCTGGTCTTCCTCTCCAAATCTGTTCCCCGGCATGTCTTCTCTATCTCAGTAAATGACCATTGCATTCTTCCAGGTGCTCAAACTAAAAACATACTTACTTCTTTCTCTTACACTCTACATTCAATCTGTCAGCAAATGCTGTTGGCTGTATCAACAAAATAGATCCAGAATAGATCCAGAATTCAACCACTTTTCACCATTTCTACCTCTGCCCTCTGTCCCATGCGCCATCAAGTCTAGTCTGAATTACTGCAACAGGATTCTAAATGGTCCCCCTGCCTCTTCCCTCACCCTCCTTCCCTCTTTGGTCTTTTCTTAACACACAAGCCAGACTAATCCTACTAAAAATAGATAGTATCACCCCACCACTTAAAATCTCAAAATCTCCAATGGCTTTTTTCTTTCTTTCTTTCTTTCTTTTTTTTTTTTTTTTTTTTGAGATGGCGTTTCACTCTTTTGCCTAGGCTGGAGTGAAGTGGCACGATCTCAGCTCACTGCAACCTCTGCCCTCTGGGGTTCATGTCATTCTCATGCCTCCGCCTCCCGAGTAGCTGGAATTTCAGGCACCCGCCACCACGCCCGGCTAATTTTTGTATTTACAGGAGAGACAGGGTTTCACCATGTTGGCCAGGCTGGTCTCAACCTCCTGACCTCAGGTGATTCACCAGCCTTGGCCTCCCAAGGTGCTAGGATTATAGGCATGAGCCACCGTGCCCAGCCTCCAGTGGCTTCTAATATCACCCAGACTAAAAACAAATGACTTTATAAGTAAGCCCAGAATAACATATGGTTCAAACTGGGGCTCCTTTGAGGGAATGCTAAAAATAATGAACAGGATTGAATTGATCTAGGCATAAGTTTGGGTCATCCTGGGCACCTCTTTTTGAGGGCCCACATGCCCACACCTCCCCATCACTCTGATCTCACTTACTATGCTGCACCTGGACCCCTTAGCTTTGGTACCAACCTCCTCGCAGACTGGAAGGTGCCAGGCGGACTTCCTCAAGGCCTTTGTTCTTCTCTATGTATGTCCACAACTCACCTCTACTTTCCTTTGGGTCCTTATTCGAACATCTCAATGAGGCTTTCTCTGGGAGCCCCATCTCAACATAAGCGTCTTCTCCCCACAGCACCCATCTCTGCTTTATTATTTTTTTCTTTGCACTTATCACTACATAACATTCTACATATTTTATTATTTACTTTATTTAGCACCTTACATTTAAAATATGATGCAAGGTGAAACATTAATACATTAGATGACTTCATTAGAAATACTACTTGAAGTAGGTACTAACTAGATAAAAAGTACTTCCCCTCCTCGCAAAAACCAAACCAATCAAATAACAAAGTATGCTAAGTGGTACTGAAGAACTGTGATGTTCATTCCCATACAGCTTATTTTAAATGCTCTTGGATAACACTAAGTGCAAAGAGTCTTCACTTGTTATAGATACTTCTTCTATCTAATGTAAAAGCAATAACTTTATTATGCAAAGTGCATACCACCATATTACAAATTATCAGTTAAACTACATGTTGTATACAATACCTACTAATTACCAGGGAAATTTACTTTTAGTTTCTCTCTTTTTTTTTTTTTTTTTTAAAAATTGAGTTATAATAAAGCCTAATCATTTAAATAACTTCAAGGCAAACTAATCATCCCAACTCTGGAATAGGTTAGCTCAATAATTTTAGCTATTATTTGACTCTGCATTATTTCAACTCACTAGGTTTCAGTTTCTTTGTCTGTAAAAGAGAGTTAATATTGGTGCTTAACTAAGGAGCTTCTTGTGAGAATAAGGGACCCAGTGTACTGGGAGCACCTGGCAGGTGGGAAGGCTTCAATAGCTATTAGCAGCCATCATGACTTGTGACTACTGCTACTGTGGAAATAGGCATGAACAGATTTCGCCAGTTGAAGACTACAAGTAGTTAACTGAACAGTCATGCTTAGAAAGCATGACTTCTACTCATATACGACTTTGTTTTATCTTTTGAGAAATTCTAAATATTGCTTAACATATCATAAATGTAAATGCCCATAAAACCCCAATTAAGTAATTTATCATTTTCTGCACACTTGTGCCATACTGACTTTATCACAAGGTATTGAAACACAGCCCTTTCCATTGCCTAGAGACAAATGAATACTTGGATCTTGAAAGGCATATTATCTACACCACATATTTGGGGGATTAAGCATGCACTATCTCATATAATTTAATGAATCAGTCCATAAATTATCATGTTTACTCTCTCACCCAGTAGGTTATAAGGAGTGTGAAGGAAAGGAATGTATATAGTTTTTGTATCTTTCATGCTACTTGACTTGGCACAAAGGCATTTCAACTTAGTATAGTGGAAACAGCACTGGGCTAGAAGTCAGGAAACACAGATTTCAGCTGAGTAATTGAAGACAAGTCACTTCAACTATCTTTAGACTGCAGATTACTCGTGAGTAATATTCTTTTCCATTAACAACATTTAGATTCCTTTTCAAATGCTCTCATTCTAAGGAACACTAGCAAAAGGGGTTTTTATCAATGAATGTTGGGTTAATTAATATCCAACATCATTTTCCCATACCTTAAAACATACCATTACCGGGCTTGGTTCCAAGATGGCCGAATAGGAACAGCTCCAGTCTACGGCTCCCAGCATGAGCGACGCAGAAGATGGGTGATTTCTGCATTTCCAACTGAGGTACCAGGTTCATCTCACTGGGACTTGTCGGACAGTGGGTGTAGGACAGTGGGTGCAGTGCGCTGAGCATGAGCCAAAGCAGGGCGAGTCATCGCCTCACCCCGGAAGTGCAAAGGGTCAGGGAATTCCCTTTCCTAGCCAAGCAAAGCTGTGACAGATGGCACCTGGAAAATCGGGTCACTCCCACCCTAATACTGCGCTTTTCCAATGGTCTTAGCAAACGGCACACCAGGAGATTATATCCTGTGCCTGGCTCGGAGGGTCCCACGCCCACGGAGCCTCACTCACTGCTAGCACAGCAGTCTGAGATTGAACTGCAAGGCGGCAGCCAGGCTGGGGGAGGGGTGCCTGCTATTGCTGAGGCTTGAGTAGGTAAACAAAGCAGCTGGGAAGCTTGAACTGGGTGAAGCCCACTGCAGCTCAAGGAGGCCTGCCTGTCTCTGCAGACTCCACCTCTGGGGGCAGGGCATAGCCAAATAAAAGGCAGCAGAAACCTCTGCAGACTTAAATGTCCCTGTCTGACAGCTTTGAAGACAGTAGTGGTTCTCCCAGCATGGAGTTTGACATCTGAGAACAGACAGACTGCCTCCTTAAGTGGGCCCCTAACTCCTGAGTAGCCTAACTGGGAGACACTGCCCAGTAGGGGCAGACTGACAACTCACACAGCCGGGTACTCCTCTGAGACAAAACTTCCAGAGGAATGATCAGGCAGCAACATTTGCTGTTCAGCAATATTCACTGTTCTGCAGCCTCCGCTGCTGATACCCAGGCAAACAGTGTCTGGAGTGGACCTCCAGCAAACTCCAACAGACCTGCAGCTAAGAGTCCTGACTGTTAGAAGGAGAACTAACAAACAGAAAGGACATCCACTCCAAAACCCCATCTGTATGTCACCATCATCAAAGACCAAAGGTAGATAAAACCACAAAGATGGGGAAAAAACAGAGCAGAAAAACTGGAAATTCTAAATATCAGAGCACCTCTCCTCCTCCAAAGGAATGCAGCTCCTCACCAGCAACGGAACAAAGCTGGACGGAGAATGACTTTGATGAGTTGAGAGAAGAAGGCTTCAGATGACCAAACTTCTCTGAGCTAAAGGAAGAAGTTCGAACCCATTGCAAAGAAGTTAAAAACCTTGGGAAAAGATTAGATGAATGGCTAACTAGAATAACCAATGTAGAGAAGCCCTTAAATGACCTGATGGAGCTGAAAACCATGGCACGAGAACTACGTGATGAATGCGCAAGCTTCAGTAGCCGGTTTGATCAAGTGGAAGAAAGGATATCAGTGATTGAAGATCAAACGAGTGAAATGAAGCGAGAAGAGAAGTTTAGAGAAAAAAGGATTAAAAGAAACGAACAAAGCCTCCAAGTGGGACTATGTGAAGAGACCAAATCTACATCTGATTGGTGTACCTGAAAGTGATGGGGAGAATGGAACCAGGTTGGAAAACACTCTGCAGGATATCATCCAGGAGAACTTCCCCAATCTAGCAAGGCAGGCCAACATTCAAATTCAGGAAATACACAGAACGCCACAAAGATACTCTTCGAGAAGAGCAACTTGAAGACACATAATTGTCAGATTCACCAAAGTTGAAATGAAGGAAAAAATGTTAAGGGCAGCCAGAGAGAAAGGTCAGGTTACTCACAAAGGGAAGCCCATCAGACTAAAGCTGATCTCTTGGCGGAAACTCTGCAAGCCAGAAGAGAGTGGGGGGCCAATATTCAACATTCTTAAAGAAAAGAAGTTTCAACCTAGAATTTCATATCCAGCCAAACTAAGCTTCATAAGTGAAGGAGAAATAAAATCCTTTACAGACAAGCAAATGCTGAGAGATTCTGTCACCACCAGGCCTGCCCTACAAGAGCTCCTGAAGGAAGCACTAAACACAGAAAGGAACAACCGGTACCAGCCACTGCAAAAACATGCCAAATTGTAAAGACCATCGAGGCTAGGAAGAAACTGCATCAACTAATGAGCAAAATAACCAGCTAACATCATAATGACAGGATCAAATTCACACATAACAATATTAACCTTAAATGTAAATGGGCTAAATGCTCCAATTAAAAGGCACAGACTGGCAAATTGGATAAAGAGTCAAAACCCATCAGTGTGCTGTATTCAGGAAACCCATCTCACGTGCAGAGACATGCATAGGCTCAAAATAAAGGGATGGAGGAAGATCTACCAAGCAAATGGAAAACAAAAAAAGGCAGGGGTTGCAATCCTAGTCTCTGATAAAACAGACTTTAAACCAACAAAGATCAAAAGAGACAAAGAAGGCCATTACATAATGGTAAAGGGATCAATTCAACAAGAAGAGCTAACTATCCTAAATATAAATGCACCCAATACAGGAGCACCCAGATTCACAAAGCAAGTCCTTAGAGACCTACAAAGACACTTAGACTCCCACACAATAATAATGGGAGACTTTAACACCCCACTGTCAACATTAGACAGATCAACGAGACAGAAAGTTAACAAGGATATCCAGGAAATTAGACTCAGCTCTGCACCAAGTGGACCTAATAGACATCTACAGAACTCTCCACCCCAAATTAACAGAATATACATTCTTCTCAGCACCATATCACACTTATTCCAAAATTGACCACATAGTTGGAAGTAAAGCATTCCTCAGCAAATGTAAAAGAACAGAAATTATAACAAACTGTCTCTCAGACCACAGTGCAATCAAACTAGAGCTCAGGATTAAGAAACTCACTCAAAACCACTCAACTACATGGAAACTGAACAACCTGCTCCTGAATGACTACTGGGTACATAACGAACTGAAGGCAGAAATAAAGATGTTCTTTGAAACCAACGAGAACAAAGACACAACATACTAGAATCTCCGGGACACATTTAAAGCAGTGTGTAGAGGGAAATTTATAGTACTAAATGCCCACAAAAGAAAGCAGGAAAGATCTAAAATTGACACCCTAACATCACAATTAAAAGAACTAGAGAAGCAAGAGCAATCACATTCAAAAGCTAGCAGAAGGCAAGAAATAACTAAGATCAGAGCAGAACTGAAGGAGATAGAGACACAAAAAAACCTTCAAAAAATCAGTGAATCCAGAAGCTGGTTTTTTGAAAAGATCAACAAGATTGATAGACCGCTAGCAAGACTAATAAAGAAGAAAAGAGAGAAGAATCAAATAGACACAATAAAAAATGATAAAGGGGATATCACCACCGATCCCACAGAAATACAAACTACCATCAGAGAATACTATAAACACCTCTACGGAAATAAACTAGAAAATCTAGAAGAAATGGATAAATTCTTGGACACATACACCCTCCCAAGACTAAACCACGAAGAAGTTGAATCTCTGATAGACCAATAACAGGCTCTGAAATTGAGGCAATAATTAATAGCTTACCAACCAAAAAAAGCCCAGGACCAGATGGATTCACAGCCAAATTCTACCAGAGGTACAAGGAGGAGCTGGTACCATTCCTTCTGAAACTATTTCAATCAATAGAAAAAGAGGGATTCCTCCCTAACTCATTTTATGAGGCCAGCATCATCCTGATACCAAAGCCTGGCAGAGACACAACAAAAAAGGAGAATTTTAGACCAATATCCCTGATGAACATCGATGCAAAAATCCTCAATAAAATACTGGCAAACTGAATCCAGCAGCACATCAAAAAGCTTATCCACCATGATCAAGTGGGCTTCATCCCTGGGACGCAAGGCTGGTTCAACATATGCAAATCAATAAATGTAATCCAGCATATAAACAGAAGCAACGACAAAACCACATGATTATCTCAATAGATGCAGAAAAGGCCTTTGACAAAATTCAACAACGCTTCATGCTAAAAACTCTCAATAAATTAGGTATTCATGGGACATATCTTAAAATAATAAGAGTTATTTATGACAAACCCACAGCCAATGGGCAAAAACTGGAAGCATTCCCTTTGAAAACTGGCACAAGACAGGGATGCCCTCTCTCACCACTCCTATTCAACATAGTGTTGGAAGTTCTGGCCAGGGCAATCAGGCAGGAGAAAGAAATGAAGGGCATTCAATTAGGAAAAGAAGAAGTCAAATTGTCCCTGTTTGCAGATGACATGATTGTATATTTAGAAAACTCCATTGTCTCAGCCCAAAATCTCCTTAAGCTGATAAGCAACTTCAGCAAAGTCTCAGGATACAAAATCAATGTACAAAAATCACAAACATTCTTATACACCAATAACAGACAAACAGAGAGCCAAATCATGAGTGAACTCCCACTCACAATTGCTTCAAAGAGAATAAAATACCTAGGAATCCAACTTACAAGGGATGTGAAGGACCTCTTCAAGGAGAACTACAAACCACTACTCAATGAAATAAAAGAGGATACAAACAAATGGAAGAACATTCCATGCTCATGGGTTGGAAGAATCAATATCGTGAAAATGGCCATACTGCCCAAGGTAATTTATAGATTCAATGCCATCCCCATCAAGCTACCAATGACTTTCTTCACAGAATTGGAAAAAACTACTTTAAAGTTCATATGGAACCAAAAAAGAGCCCGCATCGCCAAGTCAATCCTAAGCCAAAAGAACAAAGCTGGAGGCATCACGCTACCTGACTTCAAACTATACTACAAGGCTACATTAACCAAAACAGCATGGTACTGGTACCAAAACAGAGATATAGATCAATGGAACAGAACAGAGCCATCAGAAATGATGCCACATATCTACAACTATCTGATCTTTGACAAACCTGACAAAAACAAGAAATGGGGAAAGGATTCCCTATTTAATAAATGGTGCTGGGAAAACTGGCTAGCCATATGTAGAAAGCTGAAACTGGATCCCTTCCTTACACCTTATACAAAAATTAATTCAAGATGGATTAAAGACTTAAATGTTAGACCTAAAACCATAAAAACCCTAGAAGAAAACCTAGGCAATACCATTCAGGACATAGGCGTGGGCAAGGACTTCATGTCTAAAATACCAAAAGCAATGGCAACAAAAGCCAAAATTGACAAATGGGATCTCATTAAACTAAAGAGCTTCTGCACAGCAAAAGAAACTGCCATCAGAGTGAAGAGGCAACCTACAGAATGGGAGAAAATTTTTGCAACCTACTCATCTGACAAAGGGCTAATATCCAGAATCTACAAAGAACTCAAACAAATTTACAAGAAAAAAACAAACAACCCCATCAACAAGTGGGCGAAGGATATGAACAGACACTTCTCAAAAGAAGACATTTATGCAGCCAAAAAACACATGAAAAAATGCTCATCATCACTGGCCATCACAGAAATGCAAATCAAAACCACAGTGAGATACCATCTCACACCAGTTAGAATGGCCATCATTAAAAAGTCAGGAAACAACAGGTGCTGGAGAGGATGTGGAGAAATAGGAACACTTTTACACTGTTGGTAGGACTGTAAACTGGTTCAACCATTGTGGAAGTCAGTGTGGCGATTCCTCAGGGATCTAGAACTAGAAATACCATTTGACCCAGCCATCCCATTACTGAGTATATACCCAAAGGATTATAAGTCATGCTGCTATAAAGACACATGCACATGTATGTTTATTGTGGCACTATTCACAATAGCAAAGACTTGGAACCAACCCAAATGTTCATCAGTGATAGACTGGATTAAGAAAATGTGGCACATATACACCGTGGAATACTATGCAGCCATAAAAATTGATGAGTTCATGTCCTTTGTAGGGACATGGATGAAGCTGGAAACCATTATTCTCATCAAATTATCGCAAGGACAAAAAACCAAACACCGCATGTTCTCACTCATAGGTGGGAATTGAACAATGAGAACACTTGGACACAGGAAGGGGAACATCACACACTGGGGACTGTTGTGGGGTGGTGGGAGGGGGGAGGGATAGCATTAAGAGATGTACCTTATGTAAACGATGAGTTAATGGGTGCAGCACACCAACATGGCACATGTATACATATGTAACAAACCTGCACGTTGTAGACATGTACCCTAGAATTTAAAGTATAATAAAATTTAAAAACCCCATACCATTACCATAAGACAAACGTGACCCTTAATTATAGGTTTTGTTCACTCATGAAAACTTGCCAGGAACTCATAGTCCTTGTCACTGTCCTTTCTATCAAACACAAATCCTTCAATCTGTTTTAAAAATAGCAAACCTGGGTGGGAGGAGGGCAAGCATCAGGAAGAATAGCTAATGGATGCTGGGCTTAATGCCTGGGCAATAGGATGATCTGTGCAGCAAACCACTATGGCACACGTTTACCTCTGTAACAAACCTGCACATCCTGCACATGTACCCCTGAACTTAAAAGTTGGAAGAAAAAAATTGTTAAGCTTGACTCTCTCATCTTACCATGTCATTTCTGTTTCTCCATTTGTTTATGTACCCCATTTCTCTTTTTTCTGCTTTAATTGAATAAAAGTAATAATTAATTAAAAAAATAGAAAAATAAAAATAGCAAACCTTCCCCTGCCAGCATTCCCCATCCCCTGCCCCATTTTGTTTTCTCTCCTTAGTATTTACCACACTACGACATAACATAGATTTTACTTATTTGTTCTCTATCTCCCCATTCCCACATTAGAATCTGAGTTTCATGGGTACAGGGATTTTTATGTGTTTGGTTCACTGCCACGTCTATGCCACCTGGAATGGGATCTGACACATAGTAGCTTGAAAATTATCTGAATAAATGGGTGAATAAACATCATTTAAGATCCTCTGTTGGTTGCCCTTCCCATGCCATAACTAATCTCATGTGACTACCAACTCAGCTTCTCCATGTTAACCAAGGTTTCTGATCCTCATCCCCTGCCCAAGGCTTATTCATTTCTCCCCTGTCATTTCTCCCTGCTTGTCATATCACTCATTTATTTATTCAGTTACAGATTTATTGACTGCCTACTGTGATCCAAGCAATGTGCTAAATGCTAGGGACATACAGATAAATAAAACTGACACAAGCCTTACCCTCTTTGATAATCCTTTACTTTTTATTTTCTTTTTTTTTGAGACAGAGTCTCACTCTGTCGCCCAGGCTGGGGTGCAGGGGCGTGATCTCGGCTCACTGCAACCTCCGCCTCCCAGGTTCAAGCAATTCTCGTGCCTCAGCTTCCCGAGTAGCTGGGATTACAGGTGTGTGCCACCACACCTGGCTAACTTTTTAGTATTTTTAGTGGAGACAGGGTTTCACGTTGGCCAGGCTGGTCTGGAACTCCTGACCTTAGGTGATCTGCCTGCCTCCCAAAGTGCTGGGATTACAGACGTGAGCCACTGTGCCCAGCCTAATAATCCTTTTCTATTCAAAGATTACTTTGAGACCCAGCTACTCCTTCTGTTCTTGGCTGCTCTGTACTGCTGTCTCTGACTTTACAGTCCTGCCTTTGAATGGTACATTTTCATAATGCCCTGGAGAAAAATTTTAAAAATCTGTGTGCTTCGGTTGGTTGCTATCCAATTTTGAATAGAGTTCTTGTAATAGAGAGTTAATAGAGCAGGGAGCAAGTCATGCTCACTTCTAAGGAGACAATAACTACATCCCTTTAGAGTTGATTTTGGGCCACACTGGAACAGATGCTGTTTCTTAACAGTGATCATTGCAATTCCAGTCTCATGAGGCCTGAGGTGTGTGGCATCTAAGATGGATTGCTACATCTCCCCACTTCCTGGTGTTTGCTGTGGCCAGAGGTAATCTGAGAGTGCTTCTTTTACATCCTGAAAAAGCCTAATTAACCCATCATTTTTAACCTCAAGGTTATTATTATTGACTGCTCCAACTACATAGGAGGCTAAGCTCCCAATGGACAGGGTCTTGATATCCAAGGATGCCTAGCCCCAGGCCTGTCTGTGCCTTTCACCAGGGTTTTGGGAGCACTTAAACCTCCACCCCAGCATTTCCTATGCTGTGCTCTGTGGATCATTAGGGTCCTGAAAGATAGTAACGAATTCTGCAAAAAGAGGGTTTCATAGCCAAGTAAGTCCAGGAATGTCACATCCTAAATCTCCCATTTGGGGATACAGGGTACATAATGAGAATATTAATGTATTTATAAATGTTTCAATTTGTTAAACCCAGTCAGTATTTCCCAGCCTAAGTTAACAATGGGATCTTTTATTCTCAGTATACCACTGCCATCTCAGAGGACATCACTGCTCAGGAGAAAACAGTTTGGCAAATTCCATTTTACCTTCATGTCATCTCCAAATGAATAGCAGCAAATGGCTTCAAGAGAGTGAGGGAGGAGGGAGATATAAGATATTCCCTGCCATTAGTTCTTGGGGGTCACTAGTAGAGGGAGAGAACTTGATTTTATGGAACAAATACTAGATTTAAGGTCAAAAGACGTGTGATTTAGTCCTAGCTCTGTCACGTAACTAACGGTATGTTTTTGGGCAAATCATTTTAACTCAAGCCTCAATCTCATCTCCCAGGAAGGAGACACGTTTTAGGATAGCCATACCCCATTCTTTGAAAGAGCTGGGCAGTTTAGGAAGTTTCTATACATCAGGTTTAATGTCTATTTAAAAAGTGTTCTTCTGGGTGAATTTTTGGGCCCATGTTTTTGAAGTCCTCTTTCGGATGACTGGTGCCTTCCACTCTGTTGATGGAGGTATCTGACTCTTTAGACATGAAGCTCCAGGCTCTCAAAACCCAAAGCAGTATTTCTGAATGAACATTGGAAACAAATTGAGTCTGGCATATATTTATGTTAGCCTAATTAATAGGATAATACCTAGAGAAGTCTTAAGCCTTATATAGAATGGAGGAAAATATAGGTCTATAATATTACAAATAAGCCATAAATGAAATTTGAGACTTCTTATTTTTAAACTAGGTTGACTAGCTTCTTTTTCTGAGCACACAATTTTCAAAGATGTAAATTGGTGACATGGAGTTGAAACGCAAAATAAATTTGTAGCACTGCACTGATTTATATTCTAACATGACAGAGGAGAGGAAGGCAATAATCACTTCCGGGGAGGCTTCCTATGGTCCTTGAGTTAGGGAAAGACTCTTCTATTCTTTAACTCAGGAGAGAAAGATTAGTTCCCAAACCTGTCCTCTGTAAAGAAGAAATTCTATAATGACTTCTTTATACTTTACACTTGCAAATAATGCTCTAGAGGGAACTAGGTCACACTTGATGCTTCTCTTGCCATTAAAATATGTCTGCTGAGGCCGGGCGCAGTGACTCACACCTGTAATCCCAGCACTTTGGCAGGCTGAGGTGGGCGGATCACTAGGTCAGGAGTTCAAGACCAGCCTGGCCAATATGGTGAAACCCCATGTCTACTAAAAATACAAAAAAAAGCTGGGCGTGGTGGTGTGCACCTGTAATCCCAGCTATTCAGGAGGCTGAGGCAGGAGAATTGCTTGGAGGCAGGAGAATTGCTTGATCCCAGGAGGCGGAGGCTTCAGTAAGCCAAGATTGTGCCACTGCACTCCAGCCTGGGCGACAGAGCGAGACTCAGTCTCAAAAAAAAAAAAGTCTGCTAAAATAACAACTACAATTAAAAACACGTACGAACTAGGTTTAGAAGGTAACTGCACATTGAAATAACTTACATAAATGTTAGTCTCTATCTGCTTGGAATTTGATATAAACACTGATGACAATAAATAGTCGGTTTTAAAAAAGACAAGATTGTATTTCCATATAGGTTAGTTCAAAGTTACTGTAGTCATCTCTAAATAATTGCTGGACTGTTGCAATAAATTTGCAATAAATTCAATGTGATATTTGCTAAATGAGCATGCCTGCCATCTGGTTACTCAGACTGTATTTTTGCAATTTCATAGATACACAAGGCCCAGCAGAGATTACTATAGTCATCTTTAAATAATTGCTGGACTGTGGCAATAAATTTGCAATAAATTCAACGTGATATTTGCTAAATGAGCATGCCTGCCATCTGGTTACTAAAACTGCATTTTTGCAACTTCACAGATACACAAGGCCCAGTAGCACTGAGATGTAAGGAGCCGATATGAGCCTGAGGATCAATTCCAAAGCAATTTGAGAGTTCAAGCTATTCATTTGTTTTCAGCACAAAGTGTTCTCCACATAACAAAACACTGAGTCTAACTTATCTGTCTCTTTCCTGTCCTGGTATCTTTAAAAATGTCCATCATGACAGGTTGCAAATGGGCTTACAATATTCAGCCAACTTTGGCGACCATGAAGAAGAACGGAAAACAGTCGGTGTGCTGCTTGCACCATGTCCTACTTGGTTCTGGTGCCAGCAGCACTATTCTTGCTGGTCTCTTCAAGGTGCACACAGAAGAAGCAGCTGAATAATATGGCAAAAGTCTCCATGTATCTATGGAAGTGGGGAAAGGAGGTCCCAAACCAACCTTTTCATCAGGCCCCTGGCAAGCACCTCCCCACACCACACCAGAAGCAGAATTAGTAGCATTGAATACAGTGCCTGAGGGGGTCAATACATGCTGATTATACACAACTACCTGGGAAGTCTGAGAATAGTTATATAAAGGATGCTAGAAGAGTGCTTATCCTAGTTTCTGTAGCCATTGTGATCCATGTATTGGGTGTATGCCTAATAGTCCAGGCTGTCTCAACCTCGGTACATTGACATTTTGAGCTAGATAATTTTTGGTTGGGGATGGGGTGGGGAATGCTATTTTGTGCATTGTCTGAGGTTTAGCATCATCCCTGGCCTCCACCCCCTAGATGCCAGTGGCGTTCCTCCTGCTAGCAAAAATGTCTCCGGATATTGCCAAGTGTCCCAGTGTCCCCAGGGAAAAGGGGCCAAAAATCACCCCTAGTTGAAAGCCACTTATCTAGTCTGTATATTCATGACACGAACCAGAATTAGAATGATTATACTCTCTTCTCTTTTTCCTGAATCAGTATTTCTTCATCTACTTATTGAAGTATTATATTCTCTTAATCTGCTTTTATTCAGTTTTCTCTATTCTTATACACCTGAGGGTTGGGGGGAGCCTTTCAAGGTATTGCCACGTAAGTTAAGAAGAGCTAAAAAAGACCTGTTTCTCCCTTAGGAGAAAGGAATATTGAAGAGAAAACACTCCACATAGAAATTGGATCAGTAGCTAAGGAGGCTGTTTTGCAGAGTGAGTTTCAGATGGCCTAAGCTGAAATTCATGTGTCTGTGAGCCCAGAAGAACCTTTGTATGTTAAAAGAAACTACTTTCATTTGTTTGCTACTGTCATGCAAAAGTATCCTTCTGTCAAACAGATTTTTTTTCTCTTTCTTGGCTTTGTTTTTATTTACTTCCTATTTATATTAACAGTATCAGGAAGATACCCCTGTGGGCTCCAGGAACAGACTGTCTCAGTAACTCTTCCCCCTTCGGAAGCACAGTAAGTAGTCCTGAGAACTGAGGCAATGAGGAGCCTCTAGAGTGATGATTTGTATCTGCTCTTTTTATATAATGTGAAAAATTTGAATCTTAGAATACTGGCTTAAACCCAGCCAGTGGGCGATCTTCTTGAAAATGACTACACATTCATATGTAAGGGTAAGAAATAATTTACGACAAATAAAGCTCATGAAAAATTCTAATTTCATTCATGTTGCTACAAGTATAGCTTCATGCTTTAAAAAAAATGCGGGCTGGTAACATTTTTCTATCTTACTTACAGTGTAGAGTTAAACAGGTGCCCTTACCTCTCCTCCAGTGCATGGAAAAGGACTGGAGTATTTCGAAGTACAAATAGCTCCCTTCTTGACAACATCATCTTCCAGGCCAAATGTAGCAGAGCAGTTAGTCGCAAAGTACTTATAAGGCTTCCATGTTTTCCCAAAGTCCTGGGAGCGGTCCAGCACCATGGCAGCTGGCCTGGGGGACTTGAACATCATAATTAGGTGAGTAAAGTAGAATTCAGCTTCCAGGTCTAACTGGATCTTTTCTCTGTGCACATCCTCCGCAGACTGCCACCACGTGCGAGGAAACCGGAAGGACGAGTCTGCCATGGCAGATGGCAGGTGAGCCAGGTGAGGATGGGCAGCATTGCACTTGTCACATTTGGGCTGCCGACAAGTCAGATCCGTGTTCTCACTGTAGAAGCAGTACAGTTCGGTAGCATTCTGACCGCAGGTGGTGTCCGCCCAGAGTTTTCGCCCCAAAGCCAAATTTCCCATCCGAGGGTTGCAGGCTTTTTCACAGCGGGAACTCACTCCAGCTACTCCACTCAGTCCTAAGAGAGGGAAAGCATGCGTGATGCAAGACAAACCCATCTGGAAAGCTCTTTTGGCCACCTAGTCCATCGACAACAGTCAAGGATCTCCCCAAAAGCGCTTGAGACTTTCAACAAATGGAAAATTCTACCATGCTCCACCATGTTCATGTTTGAGCATGAACACTCTTCTGCATTCACAATGCATTCGTGTATGTGTATGTGTGGGCATGTGTGTGTATTTGCTTTTTATGTTCAGATGTAAAATTCACATCAGAGAAACAAACACTTTAGGCAGAGGGCAAGAGGAGGGAAAATAGAACCACTAGGGTGAAGATTATTGGCCTAAAACTTTTCAAATACTTTGCCTTATAAATGTTTTCTGTATTTCAAATACAATGATGTGTTTTTGATGTCATGACTATCGAAAAACCATAATGTTTTTAAGACCACCTAAGTTAGTCTTTCAAATTTAATGTGAGTCCTTCACATGATTTACCATGTTTATTATGAGAATGTATTTAGAAGGAAACGTGGAATTCTATTTTCTTTATATTTTTAAGCCAGTGAAGGGATAAATTCCCTAAGGAAAAGCAATATGAGATATTTAATAAATATACAATGGGTCCTCATTTAGAGGGAGGCAAAGCTAGAGACCTTTGGAGTTCAGATGTGCACTATCAATTTCTAACATTACGTAAACATAACTAAGAAAAAATACTCTCTGAACTGCCAAATGGCAGAAAAGCTTATTTTACATGCTGTCTCTTCAGGGTTTCTACCTGTGACAGGTTATACAGTAGTTAACTGTTTGCTTAACAGGAGAGTGTCTACAGTCTGGCAGCCACTAACAGCACCTTTAAAGATTATCTGTGAACTACAACACCTTCTTTAAAAAACACACTCTTCCTCCCAAAGGTCCAACAGACTTTAATGTTTTAAAATGACTTAAAATGATAAATATTGTCCACTTATTAACATTCTGAGGACATACTATAATCCTTTGATTTGGGTTTGTCATTTTAATTATGAATACCTTAAGCAAAAATCATCTATTTTAAAGGTTAAAACAGAGGGGGAAAGAGGGAAAATGAAATCAATCCTTAAATTCTGGCTAATTGAATGTTTCTGCTGCTTAAGAAGCAGTACCTCTGAACTGTTATCACAGTAAGGATTGGAGGAGGACAAATGACAGCTTAGGCTGCAACAGAGACATTTCACACACTGACAATGGCCAACCACACGAAGCCTTGCAGCTAAAGGGCTTCCTTAGGCATTATTTTTTAAATGTCAAATTAAAGTGTGCATTATGCCTGGGTTCTGTTTGCCACTTTTCTCATTAGCTGGAGCAACAGTTGCTTGTGGCCAGAAGCACACAAACACACAGTGTGCTATATGACTCACCTGTAAAAAATTTCAGGGAAAATCATATACTGCCTGTACAAGTATTTTTGACTTGAAACACTTGCCTTGTGATGTTTATTTACAACCTTTCAATGGCTTGCATGTTTTTGCCATAATATGGTTTGAGAAGGAAAAGGTTTTTTTAAAGCTCATCTTTTAAGAGTGCAAGAATTAAAGTAAAATCTTAGGCCTTTAATAGGTCCCTGGGAAAAATGTCCAATAATTTTAAATGCCCCTAAACTCCTAAGTCCAGAAAAGATTTGAGCCAGATAAAGAATCCGTGGGGCAAAATACTTGGAGTCACTCAAGTGACTATTCAATGATACTAAGGATGCTCCTGTGACTCGGACTGGTTTGGGATGCAGACTGGAAAGCCTGGATTTTGCTGGGTGCCAGCGGCCCTCAGGGAAGAGTGGAAGCCCAAGGGAGGAGATGCGTGCGACAATGTTCTGTAGCCACCAGCGCGTCCCTCTAGCCCAGGCGCCCCTTTCTAAAGCAGGCGAGATCCGCACGAGAGACTGGATGTCTGCAGACTCCCTCACATCTCTCCCCCTCACCTACAGGGCTGCGCTTACGCCTAACTGGAAACTAGGTGACCCGCACGAGGGAGGGAGAGGAGCAGAAGGGGCTCCCGAATACAGAAACCACGAGCCAGGAGCTGGTGGCCTAGGGCAGCCTAAGAAAGCCAGGATGGGAGTGGGAGGGAGAGGGCATCTGCCGACGCCTCCGCCGGTTGTCCAGTTACCGACCCAGGGAGCAGACCCGCCTCCGACCTCCCGCAGAGTCTCTGCCAGGGTACCAATTCCCCAGGGGCGGCCAGCCAGCTCAATGCAAGCCCAGGGTGATCACCACCTATCGTCCAAGTCAGGAGTCCCACTGCGTTCCAGCCACTGCTCCGGGGAGAGGGCGCTCAGCCCTGCCCCAGGTGTCCTTACCTGGTTCTCTAGTACCCAGCACCAGGTCAGGGACGCCAGCGATCGGCCTCCGCCAGAGGCCGGCCCCGGCCCACGCGCGCCCAGGGTCGCTGGGCCACCCCTCCTCATCATTCCTTAGGCCATGAAGTGCCGGGGGATGGCGAGCTGGGTCCTTTGTTCCCTCACCAAGTGGAAAAGCAGTTTTTTAACAAGCCAAACCAAGAAAGAAACCCCGGTCGCAGTATCCCCGGCAGGGCGCACCCAGGATAGCTGGTTATCCAAGAGCATGTGTATCCCAGTTGTAAAAATAAATCAATAGTATTTGAAACTGCGGAGCCCCGGGGAAAGGAGGCGGAACATGGCCACTCATTTCACCCTCGGGAGCAGCGCTCTGCGCTCGCAGCCCTGGCTCCCCTGCACCCCCGAGTCCCGAGATGGGTTAGAGAAGCAGCGAGGGAAGGGGTGGGGGCCCCGCCGCGTCACCACCCACCTGCGGCCACCACCGTGCAGCCCCAGAGCAGCAGCAGCCGCGCGCAGCTCCCCATGGCCGGGAGGAGCCGGGAGCAGCCGGGCCGGGCGGGTGCCGGAGAGAGCCGAGACCTCTGGGCTGAGGGATGAAGCGCCGCCGTCCTCGGGAGGGACCGGGGCCCTGGTTTCTTCCTCCTCCTGGGGCGCCGGGCTTGGTCAGCGGGCGCCGGCAGCTGGGAGCCAGGGGCTGGGACCGCGCGGGGAGGTGGGGTGACCCTCGCGCACCGGCCTGGCGGGTCCCGGGCACCTGGGGGGCTGCGGGAGCCCCGGGACCATAGCCGGCCTGGCTGCGCTGCCCCGCGGAGCGGCCCTGCGGGCTCGTCTGCCGCTAGCCCGGGGCTCGGCGTCCGCAGCGGCAGCTGAACTTTGCGAGACCTTTCACTTCCCGGCCGCCGCCGCCGCCGCCTCCTCCTGGGCGTCCTCCTCCGCTTTTCCCACCTCTTCTGGCTGCCCCGGCTCCGTCCCGTCCTTCTCCACGGGCAGTTCCATGCGATGCATTTTTATTGCACCGACGCCGCGGCGCTCCGGTGCCAGCCCTCCTCCCCTCGCACCTCCACCCCTTCCTCCCGTCCGCCCCCCGCGCTTGACAGCCCGGGCGGCGCAGCCCGCAGGGCCAGATCGCCGCCGCCGCCGCCGCTGCCGCCCGGGAAGGGGTCCCCCGCGCCCCGACCGGCGCCCCCGCCGCCCCGCTGCCCGCTGGTCCCGGTCGCCTCAGCCTGGCCCCCGGCTGCCCTGGCGCCCCTCCTGGCGCGCGCCCTGCATCTCCCTGGTGACCCCTCCTGGTGCCCTGCAGCACCCACAGGCCTCCCCTGGGAAGCAATCTCCCACCTTCTCCCGGAACATTCCTAAGAGCAGTAGACTCCCTCTAGATCAGGTCAGGGCATGCCAAGGGGCTTAAAAAACCGCGAAACAGGCTAGCGCCTACTTCCCATATCCCCCAGCGAAACAAGCCCTCCCTCCTCCTCCAGCCACCCCCTCTCGGGGAGTCCCACGACCCGGGGACGGAACACCCCAACCCAGCCCCGGGTCACCCGCACTGAGAGCGCGCCAACTGCTAAGCGGCGTTCGCCGCTTCTCTGCTGCCTTTTGCGGGGGTAGGGGGATGTCTCGGCTAAACAATCGCTGCCTACATGATCCGAAGGTGTTTCCACTTTGGTGTAAGAGGTATTGCCTAACTCAAACTCAAGGTGCTGAAAGAAAAGGGTCACAGAATTAGCTAGTGGGCAGTGTAAGAACATCCTTGTCCAGAGGCACGGCAGGAGCATGACAAAGGGAACTCTTCGGTCCTTCCAAGCGTTCTCCCTTTATAGAGTATGCTGTGCTGTGAAACAGTGTTAGGAACTAACTTATGGGGAGCAATTTAGTAGCAACCACATGCAGCTAATTGCAGATAGGATTGCTCAGGGCTGGTGCTTCTGGAAAGAGATTAAATAGCAGCCGTGTCTGAGATTTTTGCAAGTTCTGTGAAAATATAATTCTACTTACACATCCAGGGAAATTGGCAAAAGTTAAGTCGACAGCAATTTTGTATTGCAGTGTTCATTTTGTTCCTTTGAATATTTTCCAGAAAATTAACTACGTTCCAGATACCATTTAGTCGTTGTGTCTGTTACAAATGAGGATAATTCAGAGCTTTGGGATACATGTAGATATTATTTACAATGACCCAGCCAGGAACATATAAGAATTTTATATCTCCCAGGGGGATCTGGGTTGAGGTCAGCATAATCCATTTGGGAGACATTAAAATTATTCTTCTGGCCAACAGAGGAAAGTAGCAGAAGGTGTGGACAGCAATTCATGTAGCATCACCTGCTTTAGAAAATAAACCCTTTGAGTTCTCAAATACTGGCAATGGTGGGGCTTTCTTCATATCTCCTAATGGTGCCATTGAAACACCTCTCCAATTAATCTTTTTACCAGATAAATGATAGGAAACTATAACAGCCAAAGGTTCTTAGCATAAATGTTAACTTAATAGCCAAGGCATATTAAACAAAGGAGTGGATGCACATTTATTATTAACTTCTGAGTCTAGTATATTTAGGCAGAACTAATCCATTTCTGTTTTTTCATTAACAAATAAAATTATATGTATTTATCATGTACAACATGATGTTTTGAAATATGTATACAGTGTGGAATGACTAAATCTAGCCAATGAACATATGCATTTTTGCATATTAACATGCATTTAAGAACACTTTACACCCACTGTCTTAGCATTTTTCAAGAATACAATATATTGCTAAAATATAGAATGCTTCACAAATTTGTATGCCATTCTCATGCAGAGGCCATGCTAATCTTCTCTGTATTGTTCCAATTTTAGCATATGTGCTGCCAAAGCAATCACAGAACTACTCCATATCTCATTACAAATTTCAAAGCCATTTACTGTCTGCACGAATCCTGCATTGATAATATATTTCTTTGATTGCTGAATAACTGGCTCTTATTTCCTTTAACAAGACAGAAAGCTCTCTAATGGTAGAACAGTCTTTAATATTCAGTTTATACAAAACATTACTATGTTTTTCTGATATTCTTCCTTATTCTTAGCCAAGAACACCTACAATAAGTGTTCATTACATGTTTTTGACTGAGTTATGTTAAAACTATTATTACATGCTAAGGGGCTAAGGAGACTAAGGACTAAGGAGGAAACCAGTTATATCAGAATGATTTCCCATATCAAAAGGAATCTGCACATTCGACACCAATACTATCTATATGAAAAGCTCAGGAGAGAAAAGTAGTCAGCATTCTAATAAACATCATTTGCTTATATAGTCCAGTTTAGTTACAAAGGATATTTTCATTTTGAAGAAGCTATCCAAGAAAAGGTTACCTACATAAGAAAAATCTTGGATAAGTATATTATTGCCTATGATTTTATTTTTGAAAACATCAGTAATGGATTCAGAATATTTTGTAATTTTATGAATTAGTAGGAAGCTTAGCAAACTTACAGAATTTCAATAACAAGTTCCCAGAAACCACAAAATTGATAAGTTAAATCTAAAATATTCCTGAGAACTTGAAAGGAAGTTAAAAGGGTCTTTAAAAAGTAAAATAAATGGCATAGCCAGGCGTGGTGGCATATGCCTCTGGTCCCAGCTACTTGGGAGGCTGAGGTGGGAGGATAGCTTGAGCCTGGGAGGTCGAAGCTGCAGTGAGCTGTGTTGGCACCACTGTACTCCAGCCTGGGCAACAGGATGAGACCTTGTCTCAAAATAAATAAGATAAAATAAATGGCAAAACTCTGTGCACCAAAAACTTTACTCACAGGAGAGCCCTTCAGGACCTCACTTAAATCATTCATGTATTTTTATTGAGTTTGGTTATGACATCTTTCTAGATCACAGCCTATTAGAAGTAACAGATTAGAATGGAGCAGGATGTTATTAAAGACAGGGGATAAGCTGAGGCAATCTAGTAATGAGAAGGATGGGAAAACTCTAAAAAGCAGCCATAAGTACAAAAACAAAACCAAAACATCCACAGCAGTCTGAGGCCTTCCAGTGCAGAAACAAAGCACCAAAAAGCTATAAAGGCATCACTCTCCTGTAACTTAGTAGAGTAAGTGAGGTTCCTAGTGGAGCGTAAGACATTCAGAATCAGGAGGGACCCTTGAGCCCAACTTCTCACTCCATCAAAACCCCTTTCCACAAAGCCTCTGTCCAAAGGTCATCCAGTTTCTGTTCTAAAAATCTCCATAAACAAAAGCCTCACAGGCAATTCTGCTCATTTTTGGCACTGTTCTATTTAAGTGGGATGTCTCTCTTCTTAAAATTCTGTGTTTATAGTTTAGTCATCTGCAACCATACAGAATAAGTCCAATTTCCCTTCTGGTAGGTATTCAATGATTTAAAGTCAAGTTTTAATAGTTTTCATGTTAACTATCCTTTTAGTTTAAACACCCATATGACAGGATTCCCACACTTTTCACCATCTTAATCACTTCTTTTCAGATATATTCCAGCTTGTCTTACACTGTGCACCTAGAACTCAACTCCAGGTTTGTCTGATCAACATAGAATAGAACTAACATTTTCCTTAACTTAGATCTATGGCTTATATTTCTGTAACCTAATGTGATGTTGGCTGGTATATTTGAAGTCAACTAAAGCCCTTTTTTCATATATTGGTATCTTACAGAGTCATCAATAAAAGGTAAAATATATTTTGTTTTTACCAGCGGGAAATATTTCCATTAAAATACATTGCATGTAGTAAGCATTCAATAAACATGAATTTGAAGAATAAATCAACAAATTTAAGCTGCTAAATTTGAAAAATGGTTACAAATTTTAAAAGAAACTTTTAGTTTTCAAAGGATTAATTACCTATTTTCTGAAAAGGTGATCACTTTTATGGAAAATTTGACTCTTCATCAATACTATTTACAACTGGCATTATTATACATTTCCAAGAAAAAGAAAGACTCTGAAAATAGTGATATTGTTAGTATACCTAGTGTTTTTTCTCCATGGAAGTATAAACATGATCTTATTTATCCTCACAGCATCAATGTGTGGGAGGGAACAGGAATAGTTGTGCCCATTTATACAAAGAGAAAGTGAGATGAAAGATGTAAGTGCCAAACTTAGATCACACAATAAATACACACTGAAGATAGGACCTGGGTTTTCAGATAAAAAAAAATCATTGCTTATCCATCAATTTTCCATGAATACAATATTCTCTCTCTTTGAACTAGAAGACTACTGGGAGAAGATAAAATGGAGAATTGTTTTCATTAAAATAATCTTAGATTTTGTTTTCTACCTGGGCTGTGCCCTTTGAATGCCCTTTAAAAACATCATCTTGGGAATTTCCTTAAGCTTTAACTTAAGCCTCCTGCCATGGGCACTCTTTCTTATTTCATGTGCTTCCTGGCTTCAGCTGCTCATTCCTAGGAAGGGAGTGAGAGCCTTTGACAATACACGTGCTCTTCCAGGAAGGTAACCATACTCTTCTAAAAAAAAAAAAAAAAAAAAGCACGCATGCTCTCTCATGTTGAAATTAATTATATGAGGCCAAGAAATTTTTTTAAAAAAACAAAAACAAAAACCAAGAACAGTTCTGTTGTTATTACAGATACAGCTACCATTGACAGCATTATATTGACACACATTTTCAATATTTTTCCCTCTAAATGGCTCTTAGCTAAAACTTTCTGTACCTATTGCTATTTCTGAAACTGATGAAAATCCAGCTCAGTAGGTTAACCAAATTGAGATTGATTTTTCTTACAGGACAAGAAGTCAGGAGGTAGACAGTCTAATATAAATGCAGCTACTCAAGGAAGTCAACCAGATTTGTTTGGTGTTCTCCCTCATGGGCACAGGATGGTTTTTCTGCCTCCAGGACGCGTGTTTTTATTCTAGAAAACAGAAAGGGTAAGAGATACATGCCAGCTGACCTTAAAACACTTTCCCAGTAACCTCACCCATCTGCTTATATCTAATTGTCTAGAACTGGGTTACATGGCCTCTTCAGACCATGAGGAAGTCTGGAGAGCTAAGCATTTTAACTGGGCACATTGACACCCTTAACAAAATCAGGAATTCTACTGGAAAGAAGGGGAGGTTGGATATCAAGTAGACAACTACAGGAGCAGTATATGTCATCCAAAGTTAGCAATTTCACTGATGTGTTTGGCCCAAGCACCTATTAACATGTTCAGTGGCTTCTCATCATTGGCACATCGAATGCATGTTGCTTGGCTTGGCACCCAAACCTATAATGTCCCAGTTCCTTGCCACTCACAGTGAACAACCTGCAGTCTTCAAGATGGACAATACTGCTTCATGCCTCTCGCTTCTGCACACCCTCTCCTCCTTCTGGCTACCTCTGGCAGGTCCTTGGAAATTCAGTTCTGACAATAACTGCTGTGACACCTTTCCTTCTTAGGCTCCTCTTCCAACAGGGTTAGTTTCCCCTTTGTCCTCTCATGGCACCCCCTGTATCACTTTATTATTCTCAGTTATACTTTTTTTCTCATATATTGGGTGAAAGAAAACTAAGAAGCAAAATTGTATATATGCTTTCATTATTGTTTTTGGTTTTTGTTTTGTTTTCAAACAGGTCTCACTCTATTGCCCAGGCTGGAATGCAGTGGTGCAATCTCAGCTCACCGCAACCTTGACCTCTGGGCTCAGATGATCCTCCTGCTTCAGCCTTCCAAGTGGCAGGGTCTATAAGTGCACACCACCATGCCCAGTTAATTTTTTTTTTTTTTTTAGAGATGGGGTTTTGCCATGTTGCACAGGCTGGTCTTGAACTCCTGGGCTCAAGCAATCCACCCGCCTTGGCCTCCTAAAGTGCTGGGATTACAGGCACGAGTCACAGTGCCCGGCCACTTTCATTATAACAACAGAAAACATACATATGAAAAAGGTCTGGAAAGAAATACACCAAAATATTAGAGATGACTGTTCCTCTGGCCTCTAAACTTTCAGCAATACCATAGGATTGTTATAATCCCATTTTTTATTCTACAAAATATAACAACTTAAGGCAGGATATGATAAAGCAGTGCCTGGCAGTGCCTCAAGAGTGGCACATAAAGTAGGCTATTGTCACAGGTGAAACTTTGTGGGCTGAGGAAGTTAAAAAAAAACACGTGGAGGATGTGGACTGAACCTGGGCACTAACAATTGTGTAGGTGTGGATGAATATGGTGGTGCGTGTGGGCCAGCCATGCCAGTGGTGGTTGTCTAAGTGCTCCAGTGTGAATAAACAGAGTGCCTGTGAGAGAATGAGTGGAGTCTATTAGGAGAAGGAGATTCACAGGGATCCGTGGAAGGGGGAAGAAAAAGTAGAGGAGGGACAAACAAACAAAGGCTTTGGCAAGTCAAGCTGCTTTGTGTTGGGAGGTTCTCCGAGTCATAATTTAGAAATGACATATAATAGATTAGAAAAAGAAGACGCGGAAGGTGAGCTAAGGGCTACTTCATGAGAATACCTGGGTCTACACCAAGATGAGATAGGGATAATGGACAGGGGTTGGGGGGAATTGAAGAAGAACCAAAAAGAAATTGATAGAACTTTGTAACTGACCATGGGATTGGCCGAAGACTGGGAAGAAATTAAAAATGACTTGGGCCAGTGCAGTGGCTCACGCTTGTAATTCCTGCACTTTGGGAGGCTGAGGCAGGCAGATCACTTGAGGTCAGGAATTCGAAACCAGCTTGTCAACATGGCGAAACCCCGTTTCTACTAAAAATACAAAAATTAGGCAGATATGGTGGTGCATGCCTGTAATTCCAGCTACTCAGGAGGCTAAGGCAGGAGAATCATTTGAACCCCGTGGTGAGGAGGGGGTGCGGGGCGGATGAGCGGTGACAAAAAAGTGACTTGGATTGGGGGATGTGAATCTGGTTAGTTGAAAAAATAATAATCTCTTTTGCAGAAATAGGAAAATCAGGAAATGTAGTTGGTTTGGGAGGTGACTGATTCCATTTGGAACGGGTCGACTTAGTGAGGATGGCAGACCAGTCATGTCCAGTAGATGGTTAAACTGGCTTTGAAGCTTAGCGGAACAGTCAGACAATAAAATTTATAATTTTACCTAATTCATAATTAACCTGATAAAACCTTAGCAGAGGAAAAGACCTTGGAAGTTATTAGCCCAACCTTTTCTGACACGAGAAAACTGAGGTCCATTTAAAACTTTTTATTTCACAGGCCCCAGCCTAGTCAAGGTTATACAGCTAGTTAGATTTGGTGACCAAGCTGGGTTTGCAAATTTAGCCTTTTCTTTGCCTAGTACTCTTATGTAAGCAATTGAGAGTACAAAGATTCTACTTAATTTGTCTAGCTCAAAGAAAGTACTATTGTCCAAGTATTAGAAAATCAAGCTTAAAAAAGCTTACAATCTACTGAAGCAGCAATTTGATTAAAAACATCCTTTGTCCATAGGTGGGATTTCAAGATATATAATATAGTAGAATATGTTCAAGCTGTTAATTAAGCTAGATATGCTTCTGGTTTGGTTTTACCTATAGGTCCTAATTACCCTGGACACTTTCCGATCCTAAACCTGTGCTGCAATTTCAAACACAAGTGCCTTTCTGAATTTTTTTTTTTTTTTGAGACGGAGTCTCACTCTGTCGCCCAGGCTGGAGTGCAGTGGCGCAATCTCGGCTCACTGCAAGCTCCGCCTCCCGGGTTCACGCCATTCTCCTGCCTCAGCCTCTCTGAGTAGCTGGGACTACAGGCGCCCGCCACCACGCCCGGCTAATTTTTTTGTATTTTTAGTAGAGACAGGGTTTCACTGTGGTCTCGATCTCCTGACCTCGTAATCCGCCCGCCTCGGCCTCCCAAAGTGCTGGGATTACAAGCGTGAGCCACAGCGCCCGGCCCTTTCTGAATATTTTTATTACAATTGTGCCTTACAAGATTACAATGCAATTTAGAGGGTAAATCTATGACACAATCTGCTTCAACCCTAAATTCAGTATAATCGACCTCATCACAGAAGAGGCGTTCAGTTATCAGAAACATTAGAAAAATTTCATTAAGCAGTATTAAAACTGTACCATCTCAGAGCTCAAATTAATGGTTTCAGAGTGTTAATACATTTTGAAAATCTGTAAATGAATTTTAAGCAAATTGTCTGGGAGGCTGAGGTGGGTGGATTACATGACGTCAGGAGTTTGAGACCTGCCTGTCCAACATGGTGAAATTCCATCACTACTAAAAATACAAAAAATTAGCTGGGCATGGTGGTGGGCACCTGTAGCCCCAGCTATTCTGGAGGCTGAGGCAGGATAATTGCTTGAACCCAGGAGGTGGAGATTGCAGTGAGCCAAGATCACGCCATTGCACTCCACCCTGGGCAACAAGAGTGAAACTCCATCTCAAAAAAAAAAAGAAGAATAATTTTAAGCCAATTAGCCATAGCCACTCAAGGTTACAATAAATATAAGTCCATTTAGGTTTCTGCACTCTACAAAATAACACCTCAAATGTTCTACCTCAGACCTTCTCTACTTATAAATGCTATTTACTCACAGAAATATTCTTTACTAAATTTAAGTAATTAAAACTTTAAAGCCAAATTAATACAAAAATATTAATTGCTCTGAAGCCCAAGCACTTTTTTATGCATGTAGTAAGTCTCTCTAACATAACTATTGAAGATTCCTTCATCGTAAAGAAAAAGTACATCATTTCCCCGCTATCTGTCCTCCTTCAGAAATGTTTGAATGAATACAGTATTTATTGCAAACAGAGAAAAAGGAATCTTTTTTTTTAAATGATGAATTCTTCTTAAAATGCATGATATTTCTATCATGAACAGAATTATTTCTTTGGTAATGAAATCCTTTAAAGCTATAGTAACACTTTCAAAATAATATTAAATTTTACATTGAAAAGAATCCTGAAGTGGCAGGGGAGTTCCCAGTCTACTAATGACCCTATAGGAAGGGTGAAGGAGGTACAGATTATTATCTCTTACTCTGAAATTAAAAAAATCACAGCCTGCAGACTTGAGGTAATAAGTAGCTAAAGTCAGTAGCTTTGAATTCCTTTCTCAGTCTCACTGGTACGGTCTTGGATATAGCACTTTTAAATACACAAAGAGAATCAAATATACTTACTGTTTCTCAGTGTGTCCTGTTTTTTGGTATATAAAAGGACATTTAAGTGCCCCATTTGTAAACTCCAGATATCCTGCAATCAGTAAATAAATATCTTGAAAATGCATCTCATTCAAAGAAATACATCAATAGAGTCCAACAGAGAAAGGAAAACTTCCCTGTGCAAATCTGGGTGAGCCTGTCCTAAGGTGCTTACTTATCTTTTTTTTTTTTTCTTTTGAGATGAAGTCTTGCTCTGTCACCCAGGCTGGAGTGTGGTGGTGCCACCTTTACTCACTGCAGCCTCTGCCTTCCAGGTTCAAGTGATTCTCCTGCCTCAGCCTCCCGAGTAGCTGGGATTACAGGCATGCACCACCATACCCGGCTAATTTTTTTTGTATTTTTAGTAGACACAGGGTTTCACCATGTTGGCCAGGCTGGTCTGGAACTCCTGACCTCAGGTGATCTGCCCGTCTCGGCCTCCCAAAGTGTATATGCTACTGCACTTGGCCCTAATGTGCTTACTTTTGATAGAAATTTTTTCCTCATTATAACCAATAACAAATAGCTAGCATTTATTGGGGACTTAATGTACAGCAGGCCCTGTGCTAAACACTCTACATACAAGATCACCTTCAGACCTTTTAGTCACCTTAGGGAGAGACTGTCAGTTGTCATCCTTGCTTTACAAATGAGAACTGAGACTCACACAACTAGTAAATAATAGAGCTGAGACTGTAAGCCAACCACTGGATTCCAAAGCCCATGAGTGAAACCACTGTGTTCATCATGGGTCTTTGGGAAATAATAGAAAAGCAGTTAGTAGGGCAAACCCATCTTCCAAAGAAACTGAGGCAGGAAAATAGGGTCTGGAGGCAGGGAACATAAGGCTGATTCACACTTCAGCTATAACAGGAAATATTGTCTCCATAGGGCATAGACTGTAAATGACTTTGTAACTTTATTTCATCCTTTCCATTTACATAGGGTGTACCTGAAGTAACCAATGGAATCCTCTAGGTATTTAAACTCCCCAAAATTCTGTAACTGGGCCTTTGAGCCTCTATGCTCAGGGCCGCTCCCACACTGTGGAGTGTACTTTCATTTTCAATAAAACCCTTCATTCCTTCCTTGCTTTGTTTGTGTTTTGTCCAATTCTTTGTTCAAGACACCAAGAACCTGGACACCCTCCACCGTTAACAAAACCAGCTTTCATTTTGGTATGTCTCCTTCTAATCTTATATCTAGCCTATCAAGCCATACAATTTTTGTTCCATGTTTTCTTTACTTTTTAAATTTTTTTAGATGGAGTTTTGCTTTTGCTGCCCAGGCTGGAGTGCAGTGACGTGATCTCGGATCACTGCAACCTCCGCCTCCCAGGCTCAAGTGATTCTCCTGCCTCAGGCTCATGAGTAGCTACGATTACAGGTGTCTGCCACCATGCCTGGCTAATTTTTTTTATTTTTAGTAGAGATGGGGTTTCATCATGTTGGTCAGGTTGGTCTCAAACTCCTGACCTCGGGTGATCCACCTGCCTCGACCTTCCAAAGTGCTAGGATTACAGACGTAAGCCACCGCCCCCTGGCCTTTCTTCACTTATTATTAAATTATTAGAAATTCTACACAAACATCAGTTTTCATGGCCATATACTGTTCCAGTGAGTGGATCTACCTTATTATACTTCTGTGTTATTTTCAGATTTTTGCTATTATTCATAATAGTTTTATAGCTATCTCTGTTAATTAAGCATTTCGTTGAGTTTTTTTAAATTTTTATTTTCTTATCATCATTAAAATGAAAATATCAGGTCAAAGAAAAGTTACATTTAGGCCACATTGTCAAATTTCTCTCCAAAAAGGCTGCATCCATCTGTACAACTATCACTAATGTATGGTGCCTATTTCGTCTCATCCATACCAGCATTGAATATTATACTTTAAAAGTATAAATTTTCCAATTTAGTATGTGAAAAGTGATATTTGTATTAGTATTTCTTTTATTAGATCATATGTAAAATTGAATTTTTTTTCTTTGCTTGCTAATCAGTTTTATTTCACCCTTTTTACTAATTTTCTAAGATGGAATTTCCAATTTCCTAAGGAAGTTAGATGTTTCTCCATTTCTAATATATGCATTTAATGCTACAAATTTCCCTCTAAGCACCGCTTTTGCTGTGTCCTGTGAATTTTGATAAGTTGTACTTTTATTTACATTTAATTCAAAATATTTAAAATTTCCTCCTGAGATTTCTTCTTTGGCTCGTGAGTTATTTAGAAACATGTTGTTTAATTTGCAGATATTTGGGGATACTCCAGCTAACTTTTCTGAGATCATATTTTGTATAATTTCTATTCTTTTAAATTTGCTAAAGTATGTTTAATGGCCCAGCATATGGCCTATCGTGGTGTATATTTCATGTGAATTTGAAAAGAATGTGTAATTCAGCTGTTATTGAAGTATTTGATAGATGTCTACTAGGTCAAATTGACTGATCTGTTCAGATCATCTATAGCTTTACTATTTTCACCCTTTTCAAATGATAGTCACTGCTAGCAACTAGTAAACAACAGAAAAGTAAATAGGAAACTAATTACACTTTTAGTGTATATTGTAGGAAACAGACTGCCATGCATGCTTTCCATGAAGTTTTTGGTTTGTATGTATTACCTCTTTCCACAATGAAGAGGATGTAAGAGAGGAAAAGCAGGGTAAGAGGGTGAGCCAGAAACACAGAAGAAATTGTTGAAGGGACACACCAAACACATCACTAGTCTGAGATTTTTTCCATATTTTATATAATGCTTTCACGCCTATTGAGAAAATGAATGCTTGTTGATGAAGATTTTAATCTTTATCAGCGTTCTTTGGAATTCTTGTTTTTTAACACAAAAGTGATAGTATAACTCTTTTAAAAGACATCTATATAATCTTTTGTTTTGAACGGGCTCTCTTTTCACTGAAAAATACCAAAAACTCATGGTTATAGAGTTGGAAGGGTAACTGTAGTACAGAAAGTTTGGCCAATTACATAGTGTTACAGTTTTAAGAGCTGCTTCCAAAGCAATCAGACTATTCGGAAAAACTTTTTCATAACAAATGTGTTCTTCCTTTAAAATGTAAACAATGAGCCAATCTTAGAAGCAAACATTGACTGCAGGGTCATATCAAGTCCGTTGTTATAAGTACTTTAGTTTTAACAATGCAGAAACGTGAAGGATAGGTTTACTTTTTAACTCCAACCCTGTTCAAAGATCACTTATTGGCCTCTGAAGGAACAGGTGGCATGCCTGTTACAGTTTAACAGGTAGCCTCTGGGTGAGGTATAGTAGTTCAGATAACTTTGGATGCTTTGGATGCTCTCATGTGTGGCAGTATGCACTTGCTAAAACATTCTCCTCTGTGGGTCTGGAAGCCTAGAGTCTATATCCATATTAGGCACTGGGCAGGTATTCCAGACTTCTTTTCTGAGTCATGGATGAAAAATGCCATCTTGCAACTGACACAGCAATTCCTTTGCCAAGAAATCATCATATCCTTAGTTTCTTATGTTGAGGTAAATATTCAAGTTCTTGGTAAATAAGATAGATTTTCTATTTGCAACATATATCTGAGTATTCATCCTTTTGATAACAAAATTTACAGGGAATATTTTTTCTATCAGAGGCAACGTTAATTATACTAGGCTCTCAGAAGAATTCCAGATTCACCTCAAATACCAGCAACTCAATTCTATTCCACTACTCAGATCTGTTGGGTTAGGTTGAATTGGAATTGTATTACATTTATTGTTAATTTAAGGAGTATTTACATCTTTAGGGAATTTAGTTTACATTTTTATGAACATGGTATATTCTCCACGTATTTAGGTCCTCTTACAGACATTTCAACAAAGTTGCCTAATTTTCTTCATAAAAATCTTGCCAATCATTTATTAGATTTATTCCTATACATATTTTTGATTATTTTTATATGTGATATATTTTTAAAAGTAATATTTCTTAATCTTTGCTGTATGGGGATGTCATTGATTTTTGTATATTGATCTTATATCCAGCAACCTTACTAAATTCCTAATTCTAATAATTTGTAGTCTCTTATGCCTAACTCCATGTTTCCATATAAACAACCATATCATGTACATTTAGGGACCATTTATTTCTTCTTTCCAATCTTTACAATTTTTATTTGTTTTTCTTTTCTAATTACACTGGCTAGAATATGTAGTACATTTTGAATAGTCACAATATTGGAGGCTGGGGATTTCCTTTATTATTTTTGTGAGGCAAACAATATGCTTTAAAATATTTGTTTTTTAGCTGTCACTAGATGTTTTGTACCGAGAGAATTCAAGCTACGTAATCTGCAGTATTGCTAGAGTCATTTCTTTTCTTAAATCTTTTCTCCTATGTTTACCTTCTCTACTAGTTGATTTGCCCTTTACACACTCTAAGTCCAAGTTTTACATTTGCTTTTCTCATTTCTAATGGTGTACTTTGGTGAAATTGAATATTGATTGTAGAATCTCCTACCAAGAACTTTTTTCTCTTTTCATTCAAATTATTATACTTCTTAATATTCATGGCTTCTAGAAAGAATTAAATTTAAAAATAAAATTTACCTTCAAAGACAATGAGATGACCATGGATCTACCAAATGCTTTCATGAAATGTTCTTTATTTTTTCCTACAATATTCTCAGTACTTCCAAATGTGCAGGTTGCTCTGCTGCACAATGTTGGGAATGCCATTCACATCACTGTGTGAGTAGCATGCCCTGGGATTCTGCAGCACGCAATCTTCAACGCTGACTGTGGTAGCCCTGCCTCTGCATTTCACTTTTCTGTCTAATTAGGACTGTGGGGTCTCTCAAGCAATTAGTGATGATCTACTAATGCCTAACTCCACAAACAACTCTAAATGTGTTTCAAAAAAATTTCTACTTTTGGCTGCAAGCAGAAAAAATATCATGTCTGAGAGATATGTTATGATAATACAGCTTTAATAGGCAATCCCATTCCATGCCAAATCAGTGTTGATACAATATTCTTTTGTTTAGTATTATGTAATTAAGTAAATTGTCACTTCTGTTTCTATAAACACAATTAGGACGAGGTAAAAAAAATGGGAAGAGAGGGGAGGAATTCATTTTGGAGAAAGAATCAACATAAAAGTAATATAATTACAACTCTCATTAGTAGTAATAATAATACTTGTGATGAGATGATAATGGTAAGGTAGTAATGATCATCATGCTTATCACCATCACAATGATGCTGATATGCCCATGAATCCTAGTTGTTTGGCTTAGTTCCAAGTTTAAGCTGCATTATAGTTTAGTTTCTGCCATAAAAATTTCTTCAAAGCAGAGAGGGAGAGGATTTCATAGCATAGCTTCTGCTTTCTCACTAAGAAATGATATATGCCAAACTTACAGTGACACAAGATTACCAATTATATTATAACTTTTTAAACTCTCATCCCATGTACAAGAAAGGTCAAAAATTAATTTTATCCGATTGAAACCAGAAGCTTTCTTTAGAAAGGCAGGTCTTTAGTTAAATATTAAAAAGGGCAAAGACTATAGCCAGTTCATTTTTTAGCTGCATATCTAGAGTTTTAAGTTACATATATATAATATACATTATAGGTAATATGGAGAGACTTTAGATAGATAGATAGATAGATAGATAGATAGATAGACAGACAGACAGACAGACACCTATATATAGTACATGTATTTGTGGAATATCTTATTCATTCAGTATTGAATAGCACAGGTCTAGACCTCACAGGGGGTAATACCACGAGGGGAATAATGTGTGCAAAGTGCAGAGTAAGTGCATGTAAATAGCTTGCACTAGCAGAAAAAAGCACTGCATGGAGCCAAAAGAGGAATATAAATCAATCGTGATCCTGGTAGAATAAAGTTTATATGCTCTGGCATATTTGCAAGTAATGATGCTAGTGAAAGAGCTAAACAGAAGGCAAAAATAGAGACCACAGGTTATAGAAAAAGTTATGCACAGTCAAGAGTTGGAAAGCAACTTAACTTAAAAAAAAAAAAAAAACCATCTACCCTGGCAGTGTATAAGGCATACTAGGCTTGCTGCTAATATGAAGTAGCCAGGGACATTTGTCTTTCTATCACTGGTGCCAGGCACAGGGTAAGTTCTCAATACATATTTGTCCACAATGGAGGAAGAGTGATCAGTTAGATAGCTATGTGGCCTACTTAAAAATACCACACTTTGCCAACGTCACATGTGGTTCAAGAAAATCTGTTTCTGAGTTGTTTTTGTGGGTGTGGTTCACAGACAACATTGGTGACACATCAGGAAAGATGGCAAGCAGAACGAGAACCAGTGCTACAAAAAGTGATATCATTGTAACAGCATGGGTGGGCCTGGGAGTCAGTTCTCATGCAACCCCATTAGTTCTAGAAAGTTCTCATATGACTAAGAAAAATCTGACAGGAATCGAACAGATTTCATCATTAAGCAAACAGAAAACATCAAGTAACGGAAAGTGTCGAATGAGGTTAGGAGGAAACAATTTTAGATATTTTATAGCCTCCTGCCTCTTTCATTCCCTTTCTCAATCAGCTCTCCTCCTATCCCACCAATGACCCTCTCCTACCCTTACCCCAGGAACACTAACAAAGCAGGGATGTTTCTGTATAATACATTCAAGAAATTGCACAAGATCACCTAAGAAGAGGCTGCTATAGTCTGAATGTTTGTGTTCCTCCAAAATTCATGTGTTGAAACCTAACCCCCAAGGTGATGGTATTAGGAGGTGGAAGGTGATTGAGTCACCTCATGAATGGGATTAGTGCCCTTAGTGCTGGAGAAAGCCTGTTGGCCCTGTTCACACCCTTCTGCCATGGGAGGATTCCTTGAGAAGGTGTGATTTTTGAAGCAGAGAGGGGACCCTCACCAGACGTCTAATCTGCTGCTGCCTTGATGGTGGACTTTTCAGCCTCCAGAACTATGAGGAATAAATTTCTGTTGTTTATAAATTACCTAGTCTAAGGTATTTTGTTATAGCAGCAGGAACAGGAACCTCTGCTTCTAAGACAGAGGCAGAGCTAGGATTTGAAAAATTAGATGCCAGAGCTCCTGGTCATTATTATTATTATACTAAACCAGATCATGCAGTAGTAACACTGCAGGCAGAAAGCAAAATGCCTTCAAAGCCATTTTCTTAAAATTCTGTCATGAAGCAGCAATTATCCTTCAACTCAGTTTTTTTTTTTTTTTTTTTTTTTTGAGACGGAGTCTCGCTCTGTCACCCAGGCTGGAGTGCAGTGGCACGATCTCGGCTCACTGCAGCCTCTGCCTCCCGGGTTCAAGCAATTCTTCTGCCTCAGCCTCCGAGTAGCTGAGACTACAGGCACACGCCACCACGCCCAGCTAATTTTTGTAGTAGAGATGGGGTTTCAATGCATTGACCAGGCTGGTCTCAAACTCTGGACCTTGTGATCCGCCCACCTCGGCCTCCCAAAGGGCTGGGATTACAGGCGTGAGCCACTGCGCTCAGCCTCAACTCAGTCTTAAAGCAAAGGTTGCGACTTTCCTTACCAGCAAAAGCCACCTAAAAGTTTTAAAATCACCCATCAATAAAAAAACAAGAAAACAACCAAGATTCCAAAATCTCCAGCAATGAAGAATAGAGGAGGGAGAAGGCAGGGTGAACATGTTACTCCCACTTAGCCTCATTCATAAAATGGGAGTAATAATAACACATATCTTAGAAGGTTGTGGTAGGATTAAATACATTAATTAAAGCACTCAGAATAATGCTTGACACATCATACACATTTAATAAAAATTAATTATTATTTATCTTTTTCCTACCAGATGCAGTGGAGCTTTTTTCTTTTTTGCTAATTAGCCTAGAGTAAATTGCAATGTGTCTTCAGTTCCTGAAGCCTAAGGATGTGATGTCCAGCAACGTGCTCATATTTTTAAAAATTCTGTACAACTTATTTGGGTAATTCCATGTTGTGATAGTAATAATGTAATAATACTAACTCACCATAACTTGTTATTTTAACCAGACATTTTTAATTGCTCTAACCAAAGTGAATTAAAAGATTACTGATCATGCTGCAAAAGCAGAATGGTGAAATGATTAGGAGCCTAGACCCTCATGTTCTAACTCTAGGTTAGAATGCCACTCACTAGCCGAGTGACTTCGGGCAAATAATCTATCTTCTTTATGCCTCAGTTTCCTCATCTGTAAATTGGGATACTACGAGTATTTCTCTCAGAGATTTCTTATGAGGACTATATTAGTCTGTTCTCACACTGCTATAAAGAACTACCTAAGACTGGGTAATTTATGAAGCAAAGAGGTTTAATTGACTCAGAGTTCCACAGACGTAACAGGAAGCATGACTGGGAGGCCTCAGAAATCTCACAATCATGGTGGAAGGCAAAGGGGAACACGGACCTTCTTCTCAGGGCAGCAGGAGAGAGAGAGAGAGCGGGGAGAACCACCACACACTTTTAAACCATCAGATCTCTTGAGAACTCACTCACTATCATGAGAACAGCATGGGAGAATCCGCCCCCATGATCCAATCACCTCTCCACACCAGGTCCCTCCCTACACACGTGGGGATCACAATTCGAGATGAGATTTGGGTGGGGACACAGAGTCAAACCATATCAAGGACTAAATGAGTCATCATTGCACATAAAGTTCTAGGAATAGTGTTTTGCACATAGTATGTACTTATATATATGAGTTGTTTCTTTTACACTTTTTCCATATAGTTAAGAAAATATATTTTGCTAGTTGATTTTTACAAGTTTATTAGTAAAATGTTCATAGAGAAACATTTACATTTTCTTATTCTAAATGTCCAAAATATATTTAATACTTATTTAACAAATTTATTTTACATGGTTGAATATTATTTAACATATAATATTTAACATGGTTGAAATTAAAGGCTTTATGTCAGCCTAATTTTAATATATTGTAGTTATTGCTTTAATTGTGATATATTGTAGTATATTGTAATTGTAATATATTGTAGTTATTGCTAATTGTAATATATTGTACTTATTGCTTTAATTCTATTTTAATCTTTAGATGTTTAGTTAAGGTCACTGCCTTTCATTATCTCAGCTTATTTCTTTTCTCAAAATCCATGCATAGGCTTCAATTATAATGTTTATATAATTTACTAGTAAATTCTCTCACTAACAAAGTAAACTATTAGGCTATAACAAATACGATACATACTTAGACTATTTTTTATCTTTATATACAGACACTGCTAAACGTCATAAATTGTAGAGCTTAAAGACTTTTTAAAATACATGTATATATTTTTAATTTTTATGCTTAGCTACCACTATGAAGTATTGAAATTAACAACAACCTCAAATCAAGCAGTGAAAAATGCTAGTGAATCATCACATTTTAATGCTGCTTAATTTTTAGGCTTCTGGTGTGAATTGGCTATGAGATACAACAATTTAAAGGATAATAACTAAACTCTTTCCTATTTCCTGCTTAATTTCCTTTTAAAGAAAAGTATTGGACTTTAAAAAATATTACTCATTCTTTAAATAAAGAAAACCAGGGAATTAGAATTCTCTTAACAAGTGCATCTTCTAGAGCAGCAGTCCCCAATCTTTTTAGCACCAGGGACTGGTTTCACAGAAGACAATTTTTCCATGGATGGGGTCGGTGGGATGGTTTTGGGATAAAACTGTTCCACCTCAGATCATCAGGCATTAGATTCTCATAGAGAGCCTGCAGCCTAGCTCCCTTGCATGTGCAGTTCACAATAGGGTTCAAATTCCTATGAGAATCTATTGCTGCCACTAATCTGACAGGAGGCGGAGCTCTTGTAATGCTGGCCGGCCACTCACCTTCTGCTGTGCAGACTGGTTCCTAACAGGCCACGGACCAGGAGTTAGGGACCCCTGTTCTAGAGCAAAGAATTTCAGATGAGGAAATAAGTGACTAAAACAAAAGCACTTTTATAAGTTTAGAAAGGATGGCTCTATATAGATCTACATAAGAAGAAAAAAAATCAATCAAATAGTATCTGTGTCACGTTGATGTGTCTTGTTGAATCTTCTAGTCCCATCCCAATGTTTAGCACTGTAAACACACATGCAGGCCAGGTGTAGGTGGCATTGGGGCAGCACTACAGTGACAACAGCACCTTGGGAAGTACCATAAGCAGAGAACGTTTGCGTTTGGGTCACTCCCAGGAAAGTTGCAGAGACATAATAGAAAAAAGCCAAAACTACAAAGGCATTTTTTTTTAAAAAAGGTTAACTTATTATTATTATTTTTAAATTTTACTTTAAGTTCTGCGATACGTGTGCGGAACATGCAGGTTTGTTACATAGGTTCGTATGTGCCATGGTGGTTTGCTGCACCTATCAACCTGTCATCTAGGTTTTAAGCCCCACATGCATTAGGTTATTTGTCCTAATGCTCTCCCTCCGCTTGCCCCCAATCCCCCAAGAGGCCCTGGTGTGTGATGTTTAAAATGATTAACTTATAAAGAAACCAAAGTGGTCATCTTTCATATTTATAATTATAGAAAACATTAAACTCACATTGCTAAGACTTTCTTCATCTTCAGCTATGTCCTTTTAGGGAACTGAACTTTTTCTAATTTTTTATACAAAATTTTAAAACTCTCCTTATTTAAAATTGATTGACCACCCAAAAATGTGTCTTTCTTTGCTTCCATTCCATGATTTATAAAGAATTAGCTTTAGTACTGTTTTTAGAGTGTAGGTTGAAAAGGCATTTTATTTTCCACCTCGGAGTAATTTCTAAACCACATCAATTATTTTTCATGTGCAGCTGTTTTCATCCACAAATTATTGCCTTATGCATTTTTACTTTACCACACATTTCAGAAGAGAAGGAATGAAGGGGAACCAGCTAATCTACAAATGTTCACCTACAGTAGATCAGGCCAAAAAAAGGAGAGAAGAATATGACCCAAAACTTCTTTAGAAATAAGAACTGCTTATTAATAGTCTAAACCAGGGGTGCCCAATCTTTTGGCTTTCCTAGGCCACACTGGAAGAAGAAGAATTGTCTTGCACCACACATAAAATACACTAACACTAAAGAAAGCTGATGAGCTAAAAAAAAAAAAAAAAAAAAAAAAGAAAAGAAAAAGAAAAAAGCAAAAAAAAAAAATCTCATAATGTTTTAAGAAAGTTTTTGAATTTGTATCAGATTGTAAGCCTCTTGGGAACAATCCTGGGTTTTATTTATGTTTCCCAGCACATAAGTAAACATTTCCCAACAAAATGCATAAATGGTAGGGGAAAAAGTAAATTGGGAATCAACTCTTCAGTGATAATTAAATGCAAGGAAAGTAGATTATATATTCAGCGTTTACCAAGCTTGGTAAATAAAGCACAAGATTGTTGTCAAGAGGCATACAATCTGATTTGGCATGTAATAATTTGCACATAAAGCAATGAGAGACTACTATAAGGCAATAAAACATGCTAGAGACTGGGAGACCCAGAAAAAGAAAAAAAAGCTGGATGGCGACTATGATAAGGTTTGGATATGCTAAAAAGGGGCAAGAAAGACATTCTCCAAAGGCATACATGAAGGTTTAAAATGAATAAGGGGCTAGGCGTGATGGCTCACACCTGTAATCCCAGCACTTTGGGAGACAGAAGAGGGAGGATTGCTTAAGTTCAGGAGTTGGAGACCAGCCTGGGTGACATACTGAGACCTCGTCTCTACTAAAGATAACAAAAATTAGTCAGGCATGGTGGCACAAACCCATAGTTCCATCTACTCAGGAGGCTGAGGTGGGAGAATCACTCGAGCCCTGAGGCTACAGTGAACTATGATCATGTCATTACAGTCCAGAAGGAGTGTAATATCTTTTCTGTTTGCTAAAATTATACTGCTTTGGATTCACCCATTTATTTCTATCATGTTTTCTAAGAAGGAGAAAAGGCTACAAGATTTTTAGATGTTCACCTGTCAATGAAAAGGAGATATAATTTGGCCCAGAAAGAAAGTCTATTGATCCAAGGAGCAGCTTAGACAAAGAGCTGTTTTTAGTATTACCCTGGTCTCATGCTATCCACCACCGGCAGTCCTCACTGAACTTCCCCCCAAGCTGAATAATTCTAAACTTTAGAAAATGCTAACAATTTTTAAAGTGTCAAGAAATTATGGTAAAATGAACACTTACATTTAGTACATGATATGAACATATACAAACAAAATATTTTACTACAGAACCATAAATTGATGGAATGATCAAATAAGATTATAGAATCATGGCTATAGAAATAGAAATACAAGGTCAGGAGCAGTGGCTCATGTCTGTAGTCCCAGAACTTTGGGAGGCCGAGGTGGGCAAATCACGAGTTCAAGAGATCGAGACCATCCTGGCCAATATGGTGAAACACCATCTCTACTAAAAATACAAAAATTAGCTGGGCATGGTGGCGCGCGCCTGTAGTCCCAGCTACTTGGGAGGCTGCGGCAGGAGAATCACTTGAACGTAGGAGGCGGAGGTGGCAGTGAGGTGAGATCGCGCCACTGCACTCCAGCCTGGTGACAGAGTGAGACTCTGTCTCAAAAAAAAAAAAGAAATGCAAGTCTACTGACTAAGCCTACCACGACTCATGTAGGATGATATTGTCTAGAGAAAAAGATGGTCTTTAAATCAAGTACTTGTGATAACAGTCAAATGATACCAAGTTCTAAAGTCAGAGAAAAATAGTTAAATCAATACCTGAAAATTTACAGATTTTATTGGATAAATGGTAAAATATTTAGTTGTGAAAAAGATAAACTTTTCTCCAGAGTTAAAATGCCTGAGTACTGACCCTCCTTTGTTTGTGACTGACAATATCCCTAGGATATTTTCTTAAAGAAAATTATCAGTATCAACATTTTAACTCTGGAGAAAAAATATATATATAATGATAATTTTCTTTAAGAAAACATCCTACGGTTTTTGTCAGTTACAAACAAAGAAGGGTTAGCATTCAGGGTCTTTTCCTTAAGGAAACAGAACTCTGAATGTAGAGCTCTTCATGACTCCGATAAAGGGCATATGTTTTTCTGTATCTCCTAGAAAGAGGTGTGGACGTTTTTGGTGGTTGAAGAATTAGAATCCAAGTTAGATTCTGTTCTCTTAAAGCAGGATCCATTTTCCGCATGTAACTTCACAATGGGTGCTATGACCAGCTAAGCCTATAAATGATCACTGCACCAAATCAGGACTCTAATATACTACTGTTTTACTTTATCATGGCCTAGTAGATATAGCAAAGTTGCGTAACAGAAGAAAAACAACCCTGGTTTTACCATTCTCATGGCGTTAACATAATCTCCAGTGAGTAAAATGATACTTCTTAAAAATTGGCCCAATTTATGTATTGTAACTATAGCCTATAACGTACTTTCAGTAACAGGGTGATCATGATAAAGGAGAATTCTGGCCAGGTGTGGTGGCTCACACCTGTAATCCCAACACTTTGGGGGACTGAGGCAGAAGGATTGCTTAAACCCAGGAGTTTGAGAACAGTCTTGGCAACATAGCAAGACACCATCAATACAAAAAATTTTAAAAATTGGCTGAGCAGCTGGGCGCAGTGGCTCATGCCTGTAATCCAGCACTTTTGGAGGCCAAGGCGGGCGGATCACCTGAGGTCAGCAGTTCGAGACTAGCCTGGCCAACATGGTGAAACCTCGTCTCTACTAAAAATACAAAAAGTAGCTGGGTGTGGTGGCGGCATCTGTAGTCCCAGCTATTCGGGAGGCTGAGGCAGGAGAATTGCTTGAACTCAGGATGAAGAAGTTGCAGTGAGCTGAGATCATGCCACTGTACTCCAGCAACAGAGTGAGACTCTGTCTCAAAAAAAAAAAAAAAAATTAGCTGAGCATGGTGACGTATTCCTATAGTCCTTCCTACTTCAAAGCCTGAAGTAACAGGATCACTTGAGCCCAGGAGGTCAAGGCTGCAGTGAGCCACGATCACACCACTACCCTCTATTCTGGGCAACAGAATGAAACTCGGTTTCATTAAAAAAAAAAGAAGCAGCACCCTCTTTGTCATTCAACACCCATTTTTGAAAACTTGATATGTGGCTAACAGAACTGAGTGTCCCTGGAAAGAGGTCTTTTTTTTCTTTTGAGACAGTCTGACTCTGTTGCCCAGGCTGGAGTACAGTGGTGCAATCATGGCTCACTGCAGCCTCAACCTCCCAGGCTTAAGCAATCCTCCCACCTCAGCCTCTGAAGTAGATGGGACCATAGGCAGTGCCACCATGCCTGGCTAATTTTCTAAAACTTTTTTGTAGAGGCAGGGTCTCACTATGTTGCCCAGGCTGGTCTCAAACGCCTGGGCTCAACAGATCCTCCCGCCTTGGCCTCCAAAAGTGCTGGGATTACAGGTGTGAGCCATCAAGTCCAGCCTGAAGTCTTTTTAATAAGGAAAGACTCTGGAACAAAGAAGATAAAGGAGTTTCAAGCTTATTTGATTTAGAGGGAAAGATTCTGGAGTTCAAGCTTATTTGATTTAGAGTATCTTTACACAATGTAGTGAAATTTCATTAATTTGTATTCTTACAGTGAACTAATTTCACCTAGTTTGGGCTATTCTGTAATATTTATGATGCAAGAAAATCAGTAACAAAATTATAAACTAGTTCTTTCCGGTTAGAAGGTGTAAAATGAAAACAGTTGGACAATTATTCAGGCACTAGAAAATATTATGTGGAGCAACTCCTAGGATTTGGTTTGCTCCCCAAGGAAAACCAAGCTTCCAAATAAATATTTTAGCAAACAAATCTATTACTTTTTTCTTTTCTTAATTATTCTTAGAAAAATTGTATATATAAACACTTTGTTATCCATAAGCCAAATATTTCCAAAGTAGACATTGCCCACGTTTGGTTAATTACCTGAATTTATAGGGTTAGTTTCCATTCCATTCATTCGCGTGGTCACGTTGTTTAGTTCACATAATATGTCCCAGCCTCAGCTGAAATTCTAGTTATTGGCAGAGTTTAAGAACGCTTGGGAAAGGAACCTGGGCAAGTGCTTTTATCCATTCTGGTCAAGGGGTCCTGATCTGGAGTTCATGCATGAGCTTTTAGGAGGTCCGCAAGTCTGCAAAAATTGCATGTAACAATTGTATATGTTTTCATATGTTTTCTTAAAAAATTTTTTTTTGAGGCAGGGTCTCACTCTGTCACCCAGGCTGGGGTACAGTGGTGTGATCTCGGCTCACTGCAACCTCCACCTCCCAGGTCCAAGCGATTCTCCTGCTTTAGCCTCCCGAGTAGATGGGACTACAAGCACATGTCACCAAGCCCAGCTAATTTTTGTATTTTTTTGGTAGCGACAAGGTTTCAGTGTGTTGGCCTGTCTGGTCTCAAATTCCTGTCCTCAAGTGATCCGCCAACCGTGGCCCCCAAAGTGCTGGGATTACAGGTGTGAGGCACAGCGCCCGGCTGATTTTTATATGTTTAGATGAAAATTTCCAGAGAGTTCACGATTTTCATGATGATCAAAGGTCCCTCTCCTTCTAAAAAGGTTCAATTATTGATTTAAAGAATTCTTATTTGTCAGTCCTTATTGGAGATCCAATGCTCCAATGAACTGAGATACAATTTTGGGTTGAAAGATCTGAAATGGTGTCTTCTCTCCACTGACCACAAGCTGGGCTTTGAAATGAGAGTGGTAACCTTTCCCTTGCAAATCCCTGTAAGGTCTGCTTTCAACAGTTCGCTGCCGTTTGAAGGAAAAACTGTTCCAAATGTAATTACATACATATTGGGGATATTAAACATTTCTTCTGTGGAAGTCTCTTGTATCCTTTGTTTATTTGGTTAACAATACTTTTGCAAGCCTATTATATGTAGTAGGTGCCAAGGATACAAGGATAAACCCAAATACACGTGTCCTTTGTCTTCGTGGATGGATGTATAGCAGAGAACATTTTCATTTTTCATAATTCTCTGTATCTACTGGAGAAAGAAAATGATAAAACATACCCAAGTTTATCTAATTTCAACCAGAAACTCTCAAATTAAATGCATGAAGTGACATCTAGTGTTGGTTAAGTGGCAGTGAAATATGTGTCAGGACAAGGCATATTTTAACTTTATTTGAACAGACTGTTAAACTTGGCTGTGTTAAGTTGCCAACTCCGGAAAGCATAGTTTTGCTTTTAAAAATATTTCAGAGTAATTCTGAAATAATCTGAATTTAAATGTTAATAACGTTCTTATTTTTTCAAAATAAAATGCTTAACGCCTACAGAAAAGTCTAGAGAATGAAATAACAGTTACATATCTACCACCCAACTCTGTCAAATCTTAACGTTTTGCTTTACTTATATCAGATATTTTAAACATAAAATGTAATAGACACATTTGATGCCTTATTAACTATTTCTGATTTCATGTCCATCTTGTTCTCTTTTGAAGTAATCAATATTTGGTTTATTATCTCTGTGACTGTTTTTGTATTTTTATTACATATTTGTGTACACGTAAAATTTATAATATTGCACATATTTTATAGCTGATATAAGGGATACCGTATGGTACAAATACTTCTGCAACTTACTTTTTCTAGTTTAATATTATGCTTTGGAGATTTTGTGATATTGCTCATCTAACTTCAGTCATTTACTGTAACTGCTGTATGTTAGCATTCCATTGAATGAATTATACAACAATTTATTTAATTTACAGCTGATGGACATTCTGAGTGTTTTCAGTCTCTTGCTCTTATAAACCATGCTACAGTGAACACTTATACATGACCCATTGTGCACACATTTGCGAGTTTCTCTAGGCTGCCCAACAAGGAGGGATTGCACAAGTGTATACTTTCAAAACATCTATAGCTATTAAGCATTTGCTCTCCAAGATGGTTGTACCAATTTACACCCTCAGCAGAAGTGTAAGAAAACTTCTGTGGCTTCACATTCTCCCCAGCACTTGGTATTGCCAGGCTTTTTAATTTCTGACAATCTGCTTGATGTAAAATGTTATCTCATTGTGGTTTCAATTTGCATTTCTCTGACGAGTAGTAAAACTGAGATATTTATTTATTTATTTATTTATTTATTTTGAGACAGAGTCTCGCTCTGTCTCCCAGGCTGGAATGCAGTGGCGCAATCTCGGCTCACTGCAAGCTCCGCCTCCTGGGCTCACGCCATTCTCCTGCCTCAGCCTCCTGAGTAGCTGGGATTACAGATGCCTGCCACCATGCCCAGCTAATTTTTTGTATTTTTAGTAGAGACGGGGTTTCACCGTGGTCTCGATCTCCTGACCTCGTGATCCGCCCGCCTCGGCCTCCCAAAGTGCTGGGATTACAGGAGTGAGCCACTGCGCCCGGCCGAGCTTTTTAAAAAATATGTTTTTACTATTGAAGTTTCTTCCGTGAATTGCCTATTCCTATTCTATGCCTAGTAGATTGCTGGCATTTTCCTTAAAGTACTTGCTGATATAAGTACTTTATAGGCTTGAAATATTGCAAATATTGTTTCCCAGTTTATGGCTTGGCTGTTCACTGTGTTCATGGAATCTTTTCATTTTAAAGCAATCGACTTTGGTTGGGCGTGGTGGCGCATGCCTGTAATCCCAGCAATTTGGGAGGCCAAGGCGGGTGGATCACCCGAGGTCAGGAGTTCAAGACCAGCCTGGCCAACGTGGTGAAACCTGTCTCTACTAAAAATTCAAAAATTAGCCGGGCGTGGTGGTGTGTGCCTGTAATCCCAACTACCCAGGAGGCTGAGGCAGGAGGATCACTGGAACCCAGGAGGCAGAGGCTGCAGTGAGCCGAGATCACGCCACTGCAGTCCAGCCTGGGCGACAGAGCAAGACTTCGTCTCAAAAAAAAAAATAAAAAAAAATAAAAAATAAATAACTTTATGAATCTTTCTCTTTTTATTGCTTATTTTAAAATCCTTTTTTTTTTTGGAGGCGGCATCTCGCTCTGTTGCCCAGGCTGGAGTGCAGTGGCACGATCTTGGCTCACTGCAACCTCTGCCTTTGGGGTTCAAGCAATTCTCCTACCTCAACCTCCTGAGTAGCTGGGATTACAGACGTGTATCACCACGCCCAGCTAATTTTTGTATTTTTAGTAGAGAGGGTGTTTCACCATGTTGGCCAGGTTGGTCTCAAACTCCTGACCTCAAGTGATCTGCCTGCTTCGGCCTCCCAAAGTGCTAGGATTACAGGAGTGAAACACTGTGCCTGGCCTTAAAATCTTTATTAAGCTTTTCTCCTTTATTTTCTCTTAAAATGTTTAAAGTTTTTTTTCCTTATTTAGGTTTCTAAATCATAAACTTTTCTGTATTGTGTGAGGTAGAAAATTCGATTCCTTTTGTATCATGGATAATTATTGTCCTAGCATTATTTATTGAAGAAACCATCCTTTCCTCACTGTTCATTTTAGCTCATCACCAAAGTCACTTATGAAATTAATTTTGGGCCAGGCACAGTGCTCACACCTGTAATTCCAGTACTTTTGGAGGTCAAGGCAGGAGGATTGCTTGAGGCCAGGAGTTCAAGACTAGCCTCGAAAACAAAGTGAGACCCCATCTCTACAAAAAATTTTCTAAAATTAGCCCAGCACAGTGATGTGTCTGCCATTGCGTTATTTGGGAGGCTGAGGCAGGAGGATTGCTTGAGCCCAGGAGTTTTAGGCCTCAGTGAGCTTTGATGGCACCACTGCACTCAAGCCTGAGTGACAGATCTTTAAAAAAGAAAAAAATAGTAATTTTGTAAGATTTGTCTTGCATAGCACTGCCTGGCTCCTGAGGTTCCCTCAGTTAAGTCAGGTGTGTATACTGACTTCCACCTATGGGTTTATCCCTACTCACATGCTGAGCCTGTTTTGCTATCTGGTGTCTGAGAAACATTGGTCAGTATCAGGACCATTCTTCCTAGTGTTTCCAGACTCCATTCCTGCGTTCTGGCCATTTGTTTTTTCTTGGGGTCCAATCCTTGTTGTTTGCGCTTGTATTCTAGGTTCTGAGCTAGGATGGCCAACCATCCTGGTTTTCCCAGGACCGAACTACCTGGTTTCCCCAAATGCAAGATTTGTGCTAAAACTCTGACTGTCCCTGGCAAACTTGGCCTGGATGGTTGGTCACTTTAGATGTATCCTGCAGTTTTTGCTTCCTCCTGTGTTGACCTCTTGACTGTCTAGTTTGGTGCTATCTCTGTGCTCACAAATCATATTTACCTTGAACTTGTATTCATTGAGTGCCTATGATGTCAGAGGCTGTATGAAGCATTTTCATATGTCGTATCTCATTCAACCGTTAGACAGCTCTGCATGATTTCCTTTTACAGATGAGGAGGTTTTAATGTAGTTGGCCAGGATCACAAAGTTAGTGACACAAAAGAATGAAACCTGGCTGGGCGCGGTGGCTCACGCCTGTAATCCCAGCACTTTGGGAGGCCAAGGTGGGCAGATCACGAGGTCAGGAGATCGAGACCACCCTGGCTAACACGGTGAAACCCCGTGTCTACTAAAAACACAAAAAATTAGCCGGGCGTGGTGGCAGGCACCTGTGGTCCCAGCTACTCGGGAGGCTGAGGCAGGAGAATGGCGTGAACCCGGGAGCTTGCAGTGAGCCGAGATCACACCACTGCATTCCAGCCTGGGCGACAGAGCAAGACTCCGTCTTAAAAAAAAAAAAAAAAATGAAACCCAAGCCTCCTGACTACACATTTTTTTATTTCCACCAAACTTGTCATCTTCCTGGCCCAAGTTGCATACTTGGGGCCTCCACTCTGTACTAACTGAACTTCTGGGTGAACTCCATTATGCCTTGCCTAGTCTCTTGCTGTCCTTCATACATCTTTTTTTTTTTTTTTTTTGAGACAAGGTCTGGTTCTATCTATCGCCTAGGCTGGAGTGCAATGGCACAATCTCAGCACACTGCAACCTCTGTCCCCCTCTATCCACCAGGCTCAAGGTATCCTCCCACTTCAACCTCCCAAGTTGCTGGAACTACAGGCACAAGACACAATGTCCAGCAAATTTTTGTATTTTTTGTAGAGATGGGGTTTTGCCATAGCCCAGGCTGGTCTCAAACTCCTATGCTCAAGTGATCCACCCCTCAGCCTCCCAAAGCGCTGAGATTATAGGCTTGAGCCACCACACCCAGCCTATCCTTCACACATCTTTAACCTAATATGATAGTACTTGAAGTCAACATCTTCTATTGTAAAGCACAAATGACAAGCCCATTTGTTATGCAATGGTATAAATATCTCAAATGTTTCATTAGGATAAGCACTAAGAAGAAAGATAAGCATGAATATAACAGCATGGCACATCACACTGCCACATCAGATTGCATCCCACCAGTTAATGTCATGGCATGGGATGTGGAATTTTTGCATTTTAATGTATTCATTTCATCAATATTTCCTTTTTGGTAGCTTATTTAAGAAATTCTTCATTAAGTTATTCTCCTTCAGTTTCTCCAAATACCTAATTTAATTAATTTGTAGATTATGAATATAAAACATTATTTGTAGAATATTAGTTTCCCAAATATTAACAGAAATTAGGTGTGTATGTGGGATGGGAGGTGGGCCAATTAGTTTGGGAAACAAATATCTTTATTATAGAACTTCTCAGTCTCTATTTTGCTAATTTGCAGTGTGACTTCCCTACAGAGAGATAGAGTGTGTGGCATTTTTCAAATGCTATGAATTTTCCAAATGACCATGACACCTTTTTCTTTTGTTGCATTGGTTTTGTTTCATAATTTCCCATGTGCCTTGGAACATCCACTGGGAAATGGTGTTTTCATCTCTAACAGCACAATACCCTCCAGAGGGCAGCAGATTCCCTTGGCATATGGCCAATCATCTATTCCTTGAACAGATTGATGAGGGACCTGGAGCATCTTATATTATTATTCCAGTCAGGGATGTAAAATTTCTAGTTTCTATAACAGAGATAGGCATTAAAATTTAGCTCAAGGCTAATAATAAAATAAATTATTGGCACTGAGATACAACACACAAAAAAAATCCTATCATGTCTCTGATGGATTACAATGGCATGCATTGTATTGTAAAGTCCAGATCATGTCTTCTATTTTTCCTCTTAGTCTCGATCAAACAACAAATATTAGTTGAGTGTTCCATAAGGAATAAAATGAAATATTACCATTAGTTCATTTCTCAAGGAACTTACTAAGAGATCAGAGAGATAATTAGATAAGGCAACACATTAGTTCATTGGATTTCATTGGCTGCAAATCAGAATCATTGGGGGGCACTTTTAAACAATAATAATGCTCAAATCTCACCTAAGAACATTAAATTTGAATCTTTGTGTTTGGTTCCAGGCATGAGATTTTTTTTTTTAATTATACTTTAAGTTCTAGGGTACATGTATACATGTGCAATGTTGGTGTGCTGCACCCATTAACTCGTCATTTACATTAGGTATTTCTCCTAATGCTATCCCTCTCCCCTCCCCCACCCCATGACAGGCCCTGGTGTGTGATGTTCCCCACTCTGTGTCCAAGTGTTCTCATTGTTCAATTCCCACCTATGAGTGAGAACATGTGGTGTTTGGTTTTTTGTCCTTGTGACAGTTTGCTGAGAATGATGGTTTCCAGCTTCATCCATGTCCCTACAAAGGACAAGAACTCATCCTTTTTTATGGCTGCATAGTATTCCATGGTGTATATGTCCCACATTTTCTTAATCCAGTCTATCATTGATGGACATTTGGGTTGGTTCCAACTCTTTGCTATTGTGAATAGTGCTGCAATGAACATACGTGTGCATGTGTCTTTATAGTAGCATGATTTATAATCCTTTGGATATATACCCAGTAATGGGATGGCTGGGTCAAATGGTATTTCTAGTTCTAGATCCTTGAGGAATCACCACACTGTCTTCCACAATGGTTGAACTAGTTTACACTCCCACCAACAGTGTAAAAGTGTTCCTATTTCTCCACATCCTCTCCAGCACCTGTTGTTTCCTGAATTTTTAATGATCGCCATTCTAACTGGTATCTCATTGTGGTTTTGATTTGCATTTCTTTGATGGCCAGTGATGATGAGCATTTTTTCATGTTGGCTGCATAAATGTCTTCTTTTGAGAAGTGTCTGTTCATATCCTTCCAGGCATGAGATTTTAAAAACATGTTTTCGGGTGATTCTAACGAGTGGCCAGGGTTGAAACTATTGCATTAAGAGGATAAAAAAGTAATTTTGGAAAGAGGTTTCTGACCTTTTCAAGCAGGTGGAGGAATTTAGAATTCTTTTCCCAGGGAGAATGTTTCAAATGAAGAAGAGTACAAAACGACAATGGTCATTCTTACATCCTCTGTCCAAAGTTAACCTTTGTTAACATCTTATTCTTTCTTAGCCATCAGAATTGCAAACAATAAAATCGTACAAAACCCACATCTTATAGTTCCTAAACTTAACTTTAGAAAACATTTTCTAGGAGAGCAAAAGACATCATTTTTTTCATCTCCAAAAATGCATTATAACTCACCCTAGTTAACAAATAGTCTGGCATATTCCAAATAGATCCACTGGGCCATAGACCTCATCTAGCAAAGATGAATTCTGTTCATTTGCTCTGTGAATAGAGCTAAGAGGCTTATTTGTGCAAAGACTAACTGATGAGGTGGAAGAAGAGAGAGCAAGACAGCAAGAAAATATTAGTGAATATATATCTTCCAACTGCAAAGAGATATGGAGCAAGAACCTGCCTAGATGGAAGGAATTAGAACTATAGGCTATAGTTATGGATGAGAGGTTTTCTTTATGCAAAATTAACTAGCTTTTAGTGGGAAGTGAGTGGATGGAAACGTGTCTCATTAACATCATGTTCGAACTTACCATAAGCTCAGTGAGGGTCAATAACCTGATAGGATGGCTGTTTTTAGGGCATCATAGGACTGAAGATGACTTCCTGACAACAGTTAAAAAATTTTGAAATAGAAGACAATCTTGAAAACAAAATACAAGCAGAAATATGTCCTCTGACAGCTGATAAGTATTTTAAGCAATGGATCTGATCCATATTTTGCAAAAGCCTCTAGAAATTAAACTAAAAATGCTTCACTAGGTCTAATGAAGTATATCTTGAATGATCCAGAGGAAGATATTATTGTCATCCCCATTTAATAGATGAAGTATCTAAAATCAGAGATACTGACTGATTTTTTCTAGACTGCAAGCTAATAAGTAGCCAGCTGGGACTTGAAACCAGGCACACTGATTATCTCCATAGTCTGTGTGCTTAACCACTGCATGGTACTGCCTCATAACTTACAGAAAAAAATTCGCATTGCATTACGGAAAACCTATATATTCACACATTACATTTATTACCCATTCTAAGGGACACACTATAATGTCTCTAAATTTGGGATATTACTAGTAATCAATGGTGTCTATAATTTTAGTTGATACATATATTAATACATACATGATATCTATAATTATAATCAACACACAATTGGTATATAAAACAATGGTGCATCTTTGAAATAGAGTAAAATAAATCTCATAGGCACTTGTACTTGTTCTTTCTTTAAGGGAAATGTTTGTGAATTCAGAAATCCTTTTCTTTTCTAGGAAAAGTGATGAATTAATTACAAATTTCTGCAAATGGAAGTTCATTCATTTATTTGGTCACCAAATATTTTTTGAGTTTGGAGATCAAAGTAGTAGAGTCTCAACTCTGAAGTCAGACAGACCTGGGTGGAATCCAGGCCACACCATTTTCAAGCTATGTAACCTTGAAGAAATTCTGTAATCTCTCTAAACCTCAATAAAATGAAAATGTTCACAGTGTCTTATAGGTTTATTGTGAGGATTTAATGCAATAACTCATTTAAGGGATAATACCTGTTTGGCATATTAAAAACGTCATCTATTAGTATCATTATTTAAAAACCTGTTAAATATCCCCATTTTGTTACAGTGTTCTAAGGTTTGTTAACAACCTTAGAACAATGAAATAAGGATAAAATTTTGCCCTCATAAAGCTTATATCCTCATTGGAAAACACACAATTATTATTGTGTTCATGTGGTGATCACCGGGCAAGTCACTTAAGAGTTTGAAGATAAATAAGATGCCTTATCTAATGGTTAAAATCTTATTAAAGAAAATTTCTTTGAAAGTAGCTTATATTTTTACAAGATAAAGCATTTCTATATGTGGTCTAGTAAAAGATTTAAAGTAGGCAATCCAAAAAGATTTGTTGAATCAAATTGTACTGCATGTCTTTCCTTTCTAATTTGCTATGAGTTAGGAACCACAAGGAGCCTTTTCCTAACAGTTTTTTTAAAAAGTTTTGTGCTGCGTGCAGTGGCTCACGGCTGTAATCCCAGCACTTTGGGAGGCTGAGGTAGGTGGATCACTTGAACTCAGGAGTTTGAGACCAGCCTGGACAAGATAGTGAGACTCATCTCTAACAAAAATACAAAAATTAGCTGGGTGTGGTGGTGTACGTGTGTAGTCTCAGCTACTCATACTCAGGAGGCTGAGGCAGGAGGATCGCTTGCACCCAGGAGTTGGAGGTTGCAGTGAGCTGAGACTGTACCACTGCACTGCAGCCTGGGGAACAGAGACAAACTCTGTCTCAAAAAAAAAAAGTAAAGTAAAATAAAAATAAAAAATAGTTTTCCTTTAACAATCCTACTACAGAATCACAGGAAATTTTAAAATATCAAATATATAGCATCTACCTTCCAATTACACATTCAGATGTTTTCACTCATTGCCATGTGTTTTCATCACATATTAACTGTTATCTTTTATCACTATAATAATTGTCTTTTATTACCAACTATATGCTGAGATGCCAAAAAATAAAACTTACCACATAAGGTGTATTAAACCCCAACGATCAATTCACAGTGATCGTTTACCTTACGCTAACAACCCTTTATGTAAGATGAGAACAAGAGACGGTGAAGTGGTTTAATGGCTCAGTTTCTGCAGATCAGTGAGAACTGGAAGAGTCATGGTGGTTGACTCTCACCCTATTGGCTAAAGAGTGGCTGGGCCAGGGCAGGTTTTCTGGTCCTAATATAAGGCCATGATCCACCTATGAAATGCTCCTGGCTTCAGTTTCCTTATTTGAAAATTAAGTATAAAGTATCATTTCATGAACACATAAGTAATATATACTGATTTCTGAATATTTGGAAAATACAGACAAACATAAAAGTAATTTATAATCTTATCACCCACAGAAAACTATTATTAACATTTGGACATATTTCTCTTTAGAAAGAAGAAAAGAGAAAGGCAGGAAAATACACATATATACAAATTATGAATGGGCTATTACCAGTTATGCAGATGAAATCAACAAGTAGAAGAATACTTATTATTACTTTAAAAAATAAATTACAACAAGATATGAATGATTTTGAGGAAAATATAAATTACCATAACTAAATCAAGAATAAACAGCAGGAAACCTGAATATATCTATAATTATGAAAAAAAGAAAAAAACCCTGAAATCATTTGCAGAAATTTTCTTCCATGAGTTAGGTATCATTGCAATTCCCCTTTTACAGAATGGGGAAACTTGAAAGGCTACATATTAAGTCACTGGCAGAGGTAGGACTTGTCAGTCATTTCATGATCATAATCACCATTCTCTAAGTAGATCTGGCCTCCAACAAGAATAAGCTCATACGGCAATAGGGAAGTCATTTAACAATCAGTAACACAGGACCTACTCTGTGCTAGGTGCTCTTCTGGGTACAAAAAATGCAATGGTGGGCTGGGTATGGTGGCTCATGCTTGTAATCCTAGCGCTTTGGGAGGCTGAGGTGGGTGGATCATGAAGTCAGGAGTTCAAGACCAGCCTGACCAACATGGTGAAATCTCGTCTCTACTAAAAATACAAAAATTAGCCAGGCATAATGGCACTCGCCTGTAATGCCAGCTACTCAGGAGGCTGAGGCAGGAGAATTGCTTGAACCCGGGAGGCGGAGATTGCAGTGAGCCGAGATCACACCACTGCACCCCAGCTTGGGTGACAGAGTGAGACCCTGTCTCAAAAAAAATTTTTTTTAACATATAAAAACATATAAAATTGTTACATGCAGTTTTTGCAGATTTACAGACCTCCTAAAAGCTCATGCCACCTGCCGGGCGCGGTGGCTCATGCCTGTAATCCCAGCACTTTGGGAGGCCAAGGCAGGTGGATCACAAGGTCAGGAATTCAAGGCCAGCCTGGCCAAGATGGCGAAACCCGTCTCTACTAAAAATACAAAAATTAACCAGGTGTAGTGGTGGGCATCTGTAATCCCAGCTACTTGGGAGGCTGAGTCAGAGAATTGCTTGAACCCGGGAGGTGGAGGTTGCAGTGAGCCTAGATCATGCCACTGCACTCCAGCCTGGGCGACAGTGCGAGACTCTGTCTCAACAAAAAAAAAAAAAAAAAAAAAAGGAAAGAAAAGAAAAGAAAAGAAAAGAAATGCAGTGGTGAATAAGGTATAGTTCCCGTGTTCAAGGAGCTTCTAGTTGAGTCAAGACAAGACAAATAATTCTACAAACTATACGGCAACATGTGAATGGTTATAACAGGTAGAAACAAGTGTTGTCAGAACTCAGAGGAAGAAGTGATGCCATGGGTGACAGAGAAGAGTTCATACTGAAGCTACGATTTGGGCCAGCTCTCGAAGGGCAGGTGGGAAAGGAGAGAAAGGCATTCCATGCAGAGGAAGCAGCATGTGTGAATGCCACATGCCATAGATAATCTATACATTCGTTGACTTCTTCACTACTTCTCTCTTTAAAAACAGTGCAAAGGGACATTATGCTGCATTTGACCAAAGGCAGTCATTCTTGGCAGCATTCTTTCCTTCTTCCATCATGACAAAACTGCTGTTAGGTCACATTAAAATAGTATCAATCTTTGGCAGAAAACTACTGTATGCTTCCTTAATGAGTTGTCAGAGTTTCTGCAGTGCCATTTGTCTTCTAAGCTAGTTTTTTATGAAGGCTGTCAGTAAAGGGTAAAGATGGGGATACGCAATATATTCACCAGTCAGTGGGGGGCTGAGAATCTGTTCATTCAGAATCAGCAGGGGACTGTGGGAAAATGTCTATTCTTTAAGCATGCCTCTGAAGGACTACAATTCAAAAGACAGGATGAGGTTTGTAAGAAGCTAAGAAAGTCTTCCTCTAATTTAAACTTCCAGGAGTCTCTGCAGGCCCTCTCCTTACAGACAGGGAATGAAACAAAGCCTAGCAGACCTTCTACCATCAGAATGATCTTAATTTTGACCACTCATCAAAACTTAATTCAGAGATCGACAGATGAATCTGATACTATCCAGAAGGTCATGTGTATGGTTAATTAAGTTGACAGTCACAGATATCAAAATAATTCCCACTCAGGCTGCAACATAGGAATTTAACTGTCTTACTGAGGCTATGAACTATATGTAGCATTAAGAATTGAGGTGTTTGTTTTGTTTTGTTGTTTGTTTCTTCCTGAAGTTCTCGCAGTTTGGGTTAGAAGAGCTAAGGAGTAAAGTTTGGAAGCAGACAGATCCTGGTTCTGTGACTTATTCTTTGTGAAACCTTGAGCAAGTTACTTAGGAATTCTAGCTAATAATACCTGTTTTACAGAGTGGCTGTAAGGATTAAATGAGATAATGAATGTAAAGCATTGGCACAGAAGTGCCCAATAAATGGCAATCATCATGATGAATATTATTTTTCTGTATATCCAAGAGCAGTCTAGACTTTCTCCAGAACAGAATATGTACCTATAGGGAGATGAAAATTTTATTAAATATAAATAATAATGGATAAATGAAAAATAAGAATATTTTATGCCAGCATATTTTATCTTCTGTACTATCCATAATAATCTAGCCTGCTTTCTATAGTCACGTCATCAGGCAGAAAGCTGAACCAGCTTTCGTTCACCTTCTTAATCTATCACATTTCTACTTGCTCTACTCTACTTTGAAGTCAAGGTATAAGTATTAGCATGCTTGCAAAACTTCATTTTACAGTGTATAGTTTTAAAATAATTATATTGCACCATCTCCCGTCCTCAACATATGTGGGAAACTGCTGAAAGCTTTACCTACAAAAAGACTTCATTGTTACTTAAACTGAAAAGCTAGCCTGCCATTTATTTTGACTATTTATATAAACTATTTGTATAATTGAAAGCATAGTCACAAATCAAAGGATATTCTTTATTTTAATCTTCATTCTTTCCAGTTATTAATTTAAACTATAAGAAAATAATACCATCTTGGCCAGGAGCAGTGGCTCGCGCCTATAATCCCAGTACTTTGGGAGGCCAAGATGGGTGGATCACTTGAGGTCAGGAGTTCAAGACCAACCTGGCCACCATGGTGAAACCCCGTCTCTACTAAAAATACAAAAATTAGCCAGGCATGGTGGTGGGTGCCTGTTATCCAGCTACTAGAGAGGCTGAGGCACGAGAATCACTGGAACCCAGGAGGCGGAGTTTGCAGTGAGCTGAGATCATGCCACTGCACTCCAGCCTCGGTGACAGAGCAAGATTCTGTCAAAAAGAGAAAGAGAGAAAGAGAGGAAGGAAGGAAGGAAGGAAGGAAGGAAGGAAGGAAGGAAGGAGGAGGGAGGGAGGGAGGGAGGGAGGGAGGGAGGAGGAGGAGGAGGAGGAGGAAGGAAGGAAGGAAGGAAGGAAGGAAGGAAGGAACGAAGGAAGGACAGAAGGAGGAAGGAAGGAAGGAAGGAAGAAGGAAGGAAGGAAGAAGGAAGGAAGACAGAAGGAAGGAAGGAAGACAGAAGGAAGGAAGGAAGAAGGAAGGAAGAAGGAAGGAAGGAAGAAGGAAGGAAGAAGGAAGGAACGAAGGAAGGAAGGAAGGAGGAAGGAAGGAAGGAGGAAGGAAGGAAGGAAGAAGGAAGGAAGGAAGAAGGAAAGAAGAAGGAAGGAAGGAAGAAGGAAGCAAGGAAGGAAGAAGGAAGGAAGGAAGAAGGAAGGAAGCAAGGAAGGAAGAAGGAAGGAAGGGCCGGGCGCGGTGGCTCACGCTTGTAATCCCAGCACTTTGGGAGGCTGAGGCGGGCGGATCACGAGGTCAGGAGATCGAGACCACGGTGAAACCCCGTCTCTACTAAAAATACAAAAAATTAGCCAGGCGTGGTGGCGGGCGCCTGTAGTCCCAGCTACTCGGAGAGGCTGAGGCAGGAGAATGGCGTGAACCCGGGAGGCGGAGCTTGCAGTGAGCCGAGACTGCGCCACTGCACTCCAGCCTGGGCGACAGAGCGAGACTCCGTCTCAAAAAAAAAAAAAGAAGGAAGGAAGAAGGAAGGAAGGAAGGAAGAAGGAAGGGAAGAAGGAAGGAAGGAAGGAAGGAAATAATACTATCTTAAAGTTGGAAAGATCCCTAAGATTATCTCTCAATCCCTGAATTTAACTAATGCAAAACTAAGGCCTGGATAGGTCAAGGGACTTATGCAAATATCAATGGAACCAAGTTTAATATTTTAAAATTTTTGTCTTCTGTATTGCAGCAGCTATACCTAATATATCCTGATAATTGCTAGAAATAAATAATGGAAGTAATTTTGCATGGAATAAACCTGACTTTTTCTATCTTAATTGGTTCTCACATCTAAGGACAAACATCAGCTATTTGGAACATGGTGAATAACGTTATGAATAACATTAAGTTCCTCATTTCTTAAGATAACAATGGATCACATTATTTTTATAATGCATGGAAAAAATGTTCTCTAGTGCCTTAAAAGCTAAAGTACTACTCAGCATTCTTCATTTTAGGCATCGGATAGAATTGGATGCAGAATCATATCTGGCTTTGGGAAATTTCATGTTATCTTGCATGCAATTAATATATCCCTCAAATATTTGCCTATATTGTCTTGTTCACTGTAACTACAGCATATATTGGTGCAACAAGATGAGAGAAAATAATAATTCTTAACAGAAGATACTCTTTCTGTATGAGAATAACACGGAATTGCTATTCTTCTGCAAGTCAGTTGATGTCACTCTATAAAACATGCAGTAATTATGATACACACTAAAATAAACTTCTTAACCTTATACTTCAGCAATTTTTTAGCCATACACATTCAGTCATGCATGTAAAGCTGTCATTTCCAATCTAGACTATTTCTGATTAGTCTCAGCTCTTCTGCAGCAATGCCAATCAAAGTAATTATGTTATCACTGTTCTGGCAATTAAATGCTCTATTTGTTTACTACTGAAAGCACAATTGATCTGGTACATAGTTAAGTTACAAATAGTTCTGTGTCTGATATTAATGAATGCCCATAATGCATTTTTCCCAAGTTATTTCTTCAAAGTTAAAATGGCACAACTTACAATAGAAATTCTTCTCCTTGAAATCAATGGTTCTCAACTATGGATGACTTCGCCTCCCAGGGGACATTTGGCAATGTCCAGAGACATTTTTGATTTTCAAGATGGGGTGGGGGTGGGAGAGGGTGGAGATGTTATTGGCATCTAGTGAGTAGAGGCCAAGGATGCTGCTAAACACCCTACAGTGTACAGGACAGACCCTACCACCACTCCAACAAGAAGAATTATTCAGTCCAAAATGTCAATAGTTAAAAAGTTCTGGAGGCAGATGGTGGTGATGGTTGCACAATAATGTCACTACTTAATGTTACTGAACTGTATACTTAAAATGATTAAAATGGTAAGTTTTATATTATGTAGATTTTTACCACAATAAAAAAATCAATAGTGCTGAGATTGTGAGCTCTAAACCATTGAGAGTCCTTGTGTAATGAAAGTATTTCAGTACTGCTAGGGAAACCAAAAGGTACTCTGTATCTGGTAAAATGCCATTCATAAAGCAAACAACTTTACTTTTTTCTTGTAAATCACATTTTGTTTTCCTTGACTGGCTTCCAAATTTCTTTCAGGCACTAGTCAATGATCCTAAACAATAGTTTCCTTCCCTGAATGCATACATAAATGAAAACAAAAACTATAATTAGGGTCTTTTTTTTTTTTTGGCTGAAGCTAGTTTGACTTAGGTTTCTGTTATATACAACCAAAACTCTTGACAAGTAGAAGAAGCAGCAAAGAAATGTGGATAAACAAATTTTGTTTCACAGAAAATAAGAAAACTTAAAACTCACATGGGTTGCATGGAAAGGAAAGAAGAACAAAACAGTAAGAAGCAACGTGCTCCCAATAACACTGAAGAAAGCAGGAAAGACATTGTATTAGTCAGGGTTCTCTAGAAGGACAGAACTAATAGGATAGATGTATATTTAAAGGGGAGTTTATTACGGAGTATGAACTCACACAATCACAAGGTAAGGTCCCACAATAGACCGTCTGCAAGCCGAGGAGCAAGGAAGCCAGTCCGAGTCCCAAAGCTGAAGACAATGTTTGAGGACAGGAAGCATCCAGCATGGGAAAAAGATGCAGCTGGAGGACTAAGCTAGTTCTAGTCTTTCCATGTTTTTCTGGCTGCACTGGCAGCTGACAGATGGAGCCCACCCAGATTGAGGGTGGGTCTGCCTTTCCCAGTCCAATAACTCAAAAGTTAATCTCCTTCGGTAACACCCTCGAAGACACACCCAGGAACAATACTTTGCATCCTTCAATCCAGTCAAGTTGACACTCAATATTAACCATCACAGATGTATTTACTTTTTCTCGTTTTAGTCACAAAGAAAGGTGCAAGTGCACACTCAACAATGCTCCACGAATAAGATCTATCTAGTGCCAGCTCATCCTAGGCTTCTTCAGATCCACCATCTCCCTACTTTATAATAATCCTACTTGTGTCCGCAGTTAGAGTTAGCAATAATTAGTCACTTCACTGAAGTAGTTTAACTTCCTGTTTTTATCAGTAGCTTTTCTTCCTCAGTTTAGTCAATGGTAATTAAAATACTTCTACTGGAACCACACATATGATTAATAACTCTTACTGAAGCTGAATTAGAGCATATCATCCAACCATCACCCTTCAAAAGTTTGGATATTAATACAAATGAAAACGAAGCTCTAAAATTGGAATGCAATGATTAAAATCAATGGTTCCTTCTCACTTATAGCCACATCATAAAAATAAGTATTTTGCACAACTTTTACTAAAATTACCTTTTCTTAGTTCTGTAATGACAAATTGAAAAAAAAGGAGGTTGTCAATCTGTCAAAACAAGAGTTTTTAGTCACCTGTGTAGAAAAATCCTTGTCACAACACTGTAAGAATTTTAATACACAAAAGAGATAGGGAGAAGAATATATAGTAAAATATTTTAATGACATCAGGTATAGAAAAATTTAAAGAAAACAAAAAGTAGAAACTATAAAAGAAAATTAAGGCATCAGAAATATTAAAATTAAAACTTTCTGTATGGCAGAGACCCTACTGCCTTAGTCTGGGACAGTGTTTCTCAGAAGCACATAGATAGCACCTGAGTAGCTTTGAAAAGTATTGATCCTAGGTTATACCTCCCCAAATTCTGGTTTTAATTGGTTGAAGGTACAGCCAAGGTACCTAGAGTTTTAAAAGCTCCCCAAGTGAGTCTAATGTACAGCCAATGTTGAGAACCATTAGTCTAGGAAAAGAAAGTTATAATAATCTACAAGATATTTTTATCCGGAATTATGAAGTCTTATAGGTCAATGAGAAAAATTCAAAGAACCCAATATGAAAACGAGCAAGATTTGAATAGGCAATCAACTGAAGAGAAAACTTAGACCAATAAACAAACACAACAATACTCAATTTTCTAGTAGTCAGGAAAATAAAAAAATCCAAATTAAAACAAGATACCAATTCACACTAAGCAGATTGGCAAAATTAAAACATTTGTAAGTACCAAGGACTGGTAAGGGTATCAAGCAACAAGAACTCTCAAAGGTGCTGGTGGGAGTATAAACTGGTACAACCCTATGACAGTTAATTTTTTTTTTTTGAGACAGAGTCTCGCTCTGTCACCCAGGCTGGAGTGCAGTGGCACGATCTCGGCTCACTGCAACCCCCGCCTCCCAGGTTCAAGTGATTCTCCTGCCTCAGCCTACTGAGAAGCTGGGATTATAGGTGCCCACCACTATTCCTGGCTAATTTTTGGAATTTTGGTAGAGATGAGTTTTTGCCATGTCAGCCAGGCTGGTCTCAAACTCCTGACCTCAACAGATCCACTCGCCTCAGCCTCCCAAAATACTGGGATTACAGCATGAGCCATTGTGCCTAGCAATTATAGGTAATTTTATGTGTTGGCTTGGTTAGGCTGAGGTGCCCAGTTGTTTGGTCAAATATGAGTCTAAATGTTGTTACAAATGTATTTTTTTAGATGTGATTAACATTTAAATCAATAGATATTGAGTAAAGTCGATTACCCTCCATAATGTAGATGGGCCTCTTCCAATCAGTTGAAGGGCTTAGGAGAAAAGACTCAAGAAAGAATAATTTTGCCTCAAGACTCCAACATTGAAGCTCTGCCTGAGTTTCCCATTTGCTGGACTGCCCTGCAGGTTTCAAACTCAAGACTACGACAGCAACTCTTACCTGAATCTCCAGCCTGCTGGCCCACCCCACCATGCCCACAATCATGTGAGCCAATTCTATAAAATAAATCTATATCTATATCCATATTTACATCTATATACATATCCATACCCATATCTATATATCTCTATCCTCTTGATTCTGTTTCTCTGGAGAACCCCGATTAATGTAAACTAACTTTAAAGAACAATTCAGCAATATCTAGAAAAGTTGAAGATGGGTATAGTCAATTTCAACTCCAGGTTTATAGCCTGTAGTCCTTCTCAAAGGGACAGGTGGGAAATGGGATGTGGATGTGGGACTTCTATATCTTTTTTAAAAGTTGGAGGTAAGGGGGCAAAACAAATATGGCAAAAAGTTACAGCGTTTTAAATCAGGGATGGAGTATGTTTTACATTTTTGTGCAGTTTGAAATAATCCATAATTTAAATGAAAGCAATTTAAAAGCAACTTGTGTTAAACATGGTGGTGATGGAAGTGGCCCCAACCAGTAAGCCAAAGCCTCAGTAAGGTCAAAGTGACAGAGAGCAGACCCAGCAGAGGGCAGGGATGGGAGAGAAATGGATTTCAGGGGAAAGCGAGTAATACTCAAGAAAGCCCCAAGACTTCTCAAAGTCCCTTCATGAACAAAAATTTCCTTTGACTTCTAAGATGGTTAGCTCATCATTAACTGTCCAGGGAAACAATAGAAATCTGGCAGATGACATGATACCTTCAGGACATCACCGATGACACTAACCTTCATGACTCGGTTAAGGCAATGGCTTCCAGGTTTCTCCACTGTCAAGTTACTGTCTTCCTCTTTTCCTGGGGAAAATGATCATATTTAAAAATAATTTATTGAAAATAATTAAATAAATGAACTTGCTATCCAATCAGAAGAAAACTTGGATGATTATTGCACTGCAGTGGGTTTTATCAGAAGTTGAAAGAAGATGGCACCCAACAAGAAAAACTATACAAGGAATGGAGTGGGATGAAGGTAGAAAAAAAATAAGCAAACGATGTCGCCCATTTTCCTTCTGTTAATTGCTTTTCTACTCCCCCTTCCTTTCTTGGTCTTGAAAGTCTTTTTTTCTTCCTCTTGTTAACTGGCTCCTGCTAGGTCCAAGTAGGAAGGAACCATGTCTCTATTTGTTAATCATTGTATTCCCAGAGCTTATAGTAGTCAGTGATAAATGGATACTTACTGAAGAATGGGAAAGAAAGAGGAGAGAAGTGATAGAAAGGGAAAGAAGAAACAGTAAGATAAAAGATGGGAGAAAGGAAGGAACTTACTGATCATACCAGATTATTAATATATTCCTTAACATTTATTTTATTTATGTTCCATGACCTCAATAATATTAAGCTATATTGATTTAGGATAGTTTCTCTAAGTTTTTTTTTTTCTAAAATTAGATTGTTTTCTTACTTGATGTTACCCTATATTTACATTTTTTTCTATTGAGCATTGCCCTGAATAAATAGAAGATTTACTGTCAATTTCAACCTAAAGCAATTAATTTTGAGTGGTGAATTTTCTAGTTTTCTAGGAAATGAATGGAAGATACCATTTCTGGTAAGCAAGACTTTTGGCTACCCTCAAAATATGTATTATTTTATATTAGATCACAATATTCTTCTTTGCCCCTATGTTGGCCCCTTCTCTGGTGATGAACCAGTAAGAAAATTATCAAAATAAAAACCATAAAAACCATATTATATATTTACTGAATCATAAGGCCTCCAGATTGAAAGAAACCTTCAGAATCTTTTTACCCATCAGACACTTGCATCACCTCTACATCCCAATAAATGTTTTCTCCTTAAAATGATCAAGGGAATATATATATATATATTCCTCTATATGTATACTGTTCATATTTATCAAGGATATATTTGTCTCTAAGTAGGACCTGGCCTGACCAAAATACTTCAAAGACAATCTGACTGGTATATAATCTAGTAGGATTACCAATCCCTTTTTTTACTTATTCATTAAAAATAGAATTATTGCATATGATGTACATGGCATTTGTTTAGGCACTGGATATCCAGCAGTGAATTAAAAAGGCAATTCTTTCATCTATATACCAAGGAAGAGAAACAGAGGAATATATATACATACACACACACACACACATATATACATATGTATGTGTATATATATGTGTATATATGTATGTGTGTATATATATACACATACATATGTGTGTGTGTATATATATATATACACATATATATATATATATATATATATATAGACAGAGAGGAAGCCTATTCAATTCTTATGCAGCTCTAAATGTGAACAAGCTCTTTCTTAGGCTGAGCAAAAGTCAACAATTTCCATCCTTTAGCACAGGTTATAAGCCCAAATGTTTTTCATATGAAAGGCTTTTTAATGTTTTAAGAGAGTTGAATATTTTAAGGTAGACAAGCTTTCCTATCCCTAACTCCCTTCTCTTTTCCAAACCAAACAATTAGAGTTTCTTCAATCATTCTGCCCAGGACACACTTAAAGACCACTTGTCAGTGTGTCAATATTCCTCTCCAGGTAGGGCCTGGCCTGCCCGGAATACTTCAAAGGTGATCTGACTGGTACATAATCTAGCAGGACTACCAATCCCTTTGTTTTACTTATTCATTAAAAATAGAATTATTGCTTATGATGTACATGGCATTTGCTTAGGCACTGGATATCCAGCAATGAATTAAAAAGCCAATTCCTGACCTTGTAGACCTTATATTTTAGTGAAGGCAAAGAGATAATAATTAAAATAAATAATAAATTGGCCAGGTACAGTGGCTCATGCCTGTAATCCCAGCACTTTGGAAGTCCAAGGTGGGTGGATCACCTGAGGTCAGGAGTTTGAGAATGGCCTGGCCAACATGGTGAAACCTCATCTGTACTAAAAATACAAAAAATATTAGCCGGGCCTGGTGGCACACGCCTGTAGTGCCAGCTACTCCAGAGGCTGAGGCAGGAGAATCGCTTGAATCCCGTAGGCGGAGGTTGCAGTGAGGCGAGATGGTGCCACTGCACTCCAGCCTGGGTGACAGAGAGAGACTCCGTCTCAAAAAATAATAATTATAATAATAAATAAATATATTACAGGATACATGAATAGGAAATAAGCTTTACAGGAAAAAATTCAGCAAGGAGGCTCTAGTTTGGAGAAGGAGGATGCTGAATGACTTGTGTTAGCCTCTCGAGATGCATTCTTTGTCCTCTGCCTTGCTCTGTCCCAGGAGGTTAATCTATGGACTCTATCAGTGGAATCCCTTGCCCTCTGACTTCCAGCCCTTTAATTTGGGAATACCTTAAAAGCCTTAATTAAACATATCCTATGATCAAATGATCTTATTTTTAAGACTTTAGCCTAAGAACATAATCAAAGAGGCACATACAAATAAATACGGATAAGGATGTTCACGGCGCCATTACAATTACAAAAAATGCATAGCCAGGTTGAACATCCAACAATAGGTTAAATAAATTATGGTAGAACATGAGATGCAATATCATGCAGCTATTAAAAATCTTGTTGTAAAATAATATATATTGACACGTGAAAATGTTCATGATATATTGCTAAGTGAGAAGAGGAGGAAAGAGTGGCGATGATGAGTATCAGGTGATCTAACTAGAACTCGCAGTCTTTTGTTTCTATTGCAACTATACATTTTGATGATATCAAGGACGCCTTTTAAAGGTTAGAAAATATTCTTTGCAAATTCCTAATGATTTCTTCTGCATTCTTTTTTTCTGGGATTTTAAAAAATTTTACATTAAGTTCTGGGATACATGTGCAGTGCATTCTTGTTTACACAAGTAACTTTCTTAGCAAGATTTTCTTTTCAGAGAACAATGATAAATTCAGCTCTAATGGAATTCCCATAAATTCCAAATTAGTCAAGTTTATATGAATGCAGATTTATTATAATCCAGAATGAAATGATTAAGAACAGAATATTCTCTTTTCCCCACAAATAGACCACAAATATATAAAATTATCCATGAAAACACGATCTTCTTTGATCTCATATGAATTCCTATCATTTGCCATGGAGTAAGGCCTTTCTCAGTATTTGCTCATGTATTATTTAATTAAAATGACTCATGAAACAAATGTGTCACTATGCTGACTTCCCTATTGTCCATATTCACATACTTGAGTGTATCCTTATTCCTGCCTGGAAAAGGCATATGCTGCCTTGGGCATCGTTTCAGTTAATCTCTTCAAACGGTTTATTAAGGAACATTCGTGAATGTAATTAAGTAGCAAACAGACTTCGAACAGCAGTAGGGAAACAATCTTGAATTCTTCACTCTGAAACTACTTCAGACGTTATATCCAAATAAAAAGAGGATCTTCACTACCTACTTCATCCCATCTGCTCAGGGAAGGCTAAATATCCATCCTGTTCCTATCTGGATAGGTGAAGATATTTAGTTTAAAATCCACATTCTATACATTTCCTCTCCCCATCTCATCTCACTTTCATCTTCTCGCCCAGCAGGAGAGAGTTAACTCAGCCAGAAACGTGGGTAAATACTGGAAACTTACTCAGATGCAGAAGGGACCGTGGCTCAAGATGTTATAATGTTCAGAAAGCAGGGAATGTGTTGGCTTGAGTTAATGCCAGCTTCCTTGTTTACTGTTGAAGTGTGCTTAAAAGATAAGTCTTTGGAGTGTACGTGTGTGCAACCTGAGAAAGAGAGAGAGAGAGCAGGGAGGGAGGAGAAGGAGAGAAGAGGGAGGAGAGAGGGAGAGAAGAGGGAGGAGAGAGGGAAAGAGGGAGAGAGGGAGGAGAGAGGGAAAGAGGGAGAGAGGGAAATGGAGAGAGGGAGGAGACAGAGGGGGAGAGAGGGAGGAGAGGGAGGGGGAGAGGGGAGGAGGGGAGGGGGAGGGGGGAGAGAGGGAGGAGAGGGAGGGGGAGGGTGGAGAGAAGGAGGAGAGAGAAAGAGGGAGAGAGGGAGGGAGAGAGGAGGAGGGAGGGAAAGAGGGATAGATGGAGGAGAGGGAGAGAGGGAGGAGAGAGAGGGGAGAGGGGGAGAAGAGAGAGAGGGAGAGAGGGAGGAAAGAGAGAGGGAGACAGGGAGGAGAGAGGGGGGAGACAGGGAGGAGAGACAGAGGGAGACAGGGAGGAGAGAGGGAAAGAGGAAGAAACCGAGGAGAAAGAGAGGGAAGAGGGAGGAGAGGAGAGGAGAGGGAGAGGGAGGAGAGGGAGGAGAGGGAGGAGAGAAGGTGGAGAGAGGGAGGAGAGAAGGTGGAGAGAGGGAGGAGAGAAGGTGGAGAGAGGGAGGAGAGAAGGTGGAGAGAGGGAGGAGAGAAGGTGGAGAGAGGGAGGAGAGAGAGAAAGAGGGAGAGAGGGATGACAGCAGGAGAGAGAGAGAGAGGGAGAGGGGGAGGGAGAGAGGGAGGAGAGAGGGAAAGATGAAGAGAGGGAGAAAAGAGGGAGGAGAGAGAGAGGGAAGAGAGACAGAGAGAGGGAGGGAGGGAGGAGAGAGGGAGGAGAGGGAGGAGAGGGGGGAGAAGAAAAGGAGGAGAGAGGGAGAGAGGAAAAGAGAGATGAGGGAGGAGAAAGGGAGAGAGGGAGAGGTTCAGTGGCTCAGGCTTGTAATCCCAGCACTTTGGGAGGTTGAGGCAAGAGGATTGCTTAAGCCAAGGAGTTCAAGACCAGCCTAGGCAATGTAATGAGACCCCTGTCTTTATAAAACATTTTAAAATGTGTGTGATGGGTGTAGTTCCAGCTACTTGGGAGACTGAGACGGGAGGGTCGCTTGGGCCCGGGAGCTTGAGGCTGCAGCAGGCTGTGATCACACCACTGTTCTCTAGCCCGTGCGACAGAGTGGGACACTGTCTTAAAAAAAAAAAAAAAAAGGGCAGGGTGGGGGGGGGCAGAAGGTTTGCGGAAAAGACTATATGATACATATGGTCAACTTTTGCAAGATTCTGAAATTCTGCTGGATGATTTTGATTATAACAGAAATAATGTTAATTGTGTATATAGCCCTGTTAGCGATGGAGAATCCATATCCATCTGGGTCTGCAGCAACCTCAATTCTTGCCTCCTCAGAAGAAACAGTTTGACTGAGGGGCAGAAGGAGAGACCGAGACAAGTTTTAGAGCAGGCGTGAAAGCTTATTCAAAAGCTTTAGAGCAGGAAGGAAAGGAAGGAAAGTACACTTGAAAGAGGGCCAAGCGGGTGATATGAAAGACCAGCACGGTTTGAACGTTTGACTTGGGGTTTTATACCTTGGCAGGCTTCCGAGGTCTTGCGTTGCTTCTGCTCATCCAACGCTGAGATCTGATCTGGAAGCTGCTGATCACCAGTTTCAGATGTTTTCTATCTGTTAAGAGACCGTCTTTCCCTGGTGCCAGCTGTGACCAATTATTACTGTAGACAAACAGTTAACAACTGCCTGACCATCACAGGATGGTCACCCGACACACCTGGTGTGTGTGTAGTGTGGAAGCCCTCTCCTTCCCTGCTCACACCCGACTATAGCACAAGATATTGTTTAGACTATTATTATTCTAATATTACCAATGCTAACTTTAAAAATGAATACATTTCCACCACCTCTTAAAGGAAAGATTCACTGGCTAATCTCCTCAGATAAATATATTCTTTTTTTTGAAATGGAGTCTTGCTCTGTCACCCAGGCTGGAGTGCAGTGGCACGATCATGGCTCACTGCAAACTCTGCCTCCTGGGTTCAAGCCATTCTCCTGCCTCAGCCTCCCCAGTAGCTGGGATTATAGGCATGCGCCACCATGCCCAGCTAATTTTTGTATTTTTAGTAGAGATGGGGTTTCACCACGTTGGCCAGGCTGGTCTCAAACTCCTGACATCATGATCCGCCTGCCTTGGCCTCCCAAAGTGTTGGGATTACAGGTGTGAGCCACTGCGCCCGGCCAGATGAATATATTCTTGAGTGAATGTTTACATGTTTAAATTAGTGTGTATGCAAGTGACTTCAGGGTCATGGTGACCATATTCTGTAAATCCATTGTATGAAACATAATTGTGAACAAATAATTATGGGCATAAGCATTCATAAATGTTAAAGAGCTAAAGCTAACTGAGTTAAAAAATAATCTCCCTATTATCAATGGCACACTTCCTAATGGCAAAATTTTTTAAAATGAAAAACCCAGGAAATTATAAGAAAATTTAACCATCCCAAATCCCATAACCTAAAAATAACAAGTAATAATATTTTGGTGTTTCTTTTTAGTCTGTTTTTCTAAACATGTATATACAAGTGTCCATATTTTATTTGACATTATTATTTATTTACATATTTTGATGTCTTGTATTTTTCCATGTCATTAGAATCTTCATAAATATTATTTTAAATTATTGTATTATTATTTTTTTTTTTTTGAGGTGAGTTTCGCTCTTGTTGCCCAGGCTGGAGTAAAATGGTGTGATCTAGGCTCACTGCAACCTCCGCCTCTCAGGTTCAAGCGATTTTCCTGCCTCGGCCTCCCAAGTAGCTGGGATTACAGGTGCCCACCACCATGCCCAGCTAATTTTTTTTTGTATTTTTAGTAGAGACAGGGTTTCACCATGTTGGCCAGGCTGGTCTCGAACTCCTGACTTCAGGTGATCCACTCACCTCAGCCTCCCAAAGTGCTGGGATTACAGGTGTGAGCCATGGTGCCCAGCCTGTATTACATTTTATCATGTGAAAATATTGTTGCCAATGGACGTATTATTTAGCCACTTCACTAGTATTGACCATGAACAACTTCGTACATGTCCATAATTTTAAAATAGAAGAAACTGGCCAGATGTGGTGACTTGTGCCTGCAATCCCAGCATTTTGGGATGCTGAGGCAAGCAGATCACGTGAGCCTAGTAGTCCGGGACCAACCTGGACAACATGGCAAAAGTCCGTCTCTACAAAAAATACAAAAATTATCTGGGTGTGGTGGCATGTGCCTATAGTTTCAGTTACTTGGGAGGCTGAGGTAGAAGGATCACCTGAGCCTGGGGGTTCGAGGCTGGAGTGAGCTGTGATAGTGCACTGCAATCCAGCCTGGGTGACAGAGCGAGGCTCTGTCTCAAAATAAAACAAATATTGCTTCTCGGCCTTTTGGCTAAGATCAAGTGTAAAATAAAATAAAATACTAGAAGAAACTAAGATATAGGGAGGCTAAATACCTTGTACAAGATGGTAAAGTGTAAACTCGTTTGTTTGGAAGCTATTTTTCAATATATAGAATAACAGATGCTAAAGATAAAAGAGGTCACCCAGTTCAAACTTTGCATTGTTTTCAGTTGAGGAAACTGAGACCCAATGAGGTAAAGGTGACCTGTTCAAGGACTCAAAGAGTCTAATGACTGAATTAATACTAGACCCCAGTCTCTTGGGTGTTATCTTACATATTTTTCTTCAAAGTGTAAATCACTACCTAATGTTATTTTTGTTATTCATTGACTTATGTATCAACACTCCCTTGCACACACCCTCAGCTCCTTAGTTTCTAGCACCAGAGTTGTCTATACTTATCTTCTTCACTTCTCCCCATGTTTCCACTTAAATCCATGTCAATCAAGCTTTCAATCCTACTACCTCACTGGGTGCTCTTGTAAAGATCATCAGTGACCCCCACATGGCCTACTCCAGTGGACAGAATGAGTTTTCATCTGTCTTGTCTTTTTTTTTTTTTTTTTTTGAGTCAGGGTCTCGTTCTGTCTCCCAGGCTGGAGTGCAGTGGTATGATCTCGGCTCACTGCAACCTCCACTTCCCAGGCAATTCTCGCACCTCAGCCTCCCAAGTAGCTAGGATCACAGGCGTGTGCCACCATGCCCAGCTAATTTTTGTATTTTTAGTAGAGACGGTTTCGCCATGTTTCCCAGGCTGGTCTTGAAATCCTGACCTCAAGTGATCCGCCTACCTTGGCCTCCCAAAACGCTGGTTAACAGCAGCATTTGATGCAATGGATCACTTTCCCTTCTTACAGTACTGTCTTCACTTGGTTTCTAGTACACTACTCTCTGTTTCTTCCTAACTGTTGGGTCCACTTAACTATACCTCTAAACATGGAAGTATTTCCAGGTTCAGTCCTTGACTATCTTTTTAAATTAGTAATCATCAGCCCCATCAGACCCAATGCCTACTTTCTACAAGAAGTATTTTTTCAATACAAAAATTAGCTGGGTGTGGTAGCATACACCTGTAGTCCCAGCTACTAGGGAAACTGAGGCAGGAGAATTGCTTGAACCAGGGAGGCAGAGGTTGCAGTGAGCCAAGATCATGCCATTGCACTCCAGCCTGGGCAACAGAGCAAGACTCCATCTCAAAAAAAAAAAGTATTTTTTTTTCATGCTGCCTTTAAAGGGGCTTGCCATCTACAGTTACAGAGGTGGTAGATGGGGGGCAAATTCTAGGTGCACTCTGTTGCCTAGTCATGCACCCTGGCAGGGGGCTACATCAACCCCAAAGAAGGGGTGCCTTTTCCTAATTCCTCCACTCAGAGGGGGCTTATTTGTACAGAGGCACCTTATATACTAGCAGCAGTTCTTTACTATCAAGTGAAATTCATACAGAACATAGCCTACCTACACATGTAATTTAAAAATAAATATAATGCCTAAACTATAGCATCAAGCAGACATAAATGTAAAATAATTGATCATAAAAATATGCAAACGTTCAAGCACTTCTACACTAGAAAACCTCACAAAGTAGTCAACTGCTTGAACCTGTAAACAGAGCCACGGATGTTGTCTTGGTGATTCAAGTGCAGCTTGCAGCATTGTCAATGCTTTTCTGAAATAGTGAAAACTGTTAGTAAAACTCTAAACAAAAGCAAGCATGGTCTTCCCTGAATTTACATGATAATTGTATTTTTGAAAAATGCAGTGTTAAGAGCAAAAAAAATTATGTTAAAAAGTATAAGATAATTATAAACAGGTTTTTCACCTGAAATCCCTGGAATATAAGAAGTATTACCTGTTGTTACCTTGTTTAACCCTGTTAATAATATTTAACCCATTTTTAAAATTATTTATTTATTTATTTATTATTTTTGAGATAGAGTCTCACTCTATGTGACTCACTCTGTCACCCAGGCTGGAGTACAGTGGCGTGATCTCGGCTCACAATCTCTGCCTCCCAGGTTCAAGCAATTCTCCTTCCTCAGCCTCCCGAGGAGCTGGGATTACAGGCATGTGCCACCACGCTCAGCTAATTTTTGTATTTTTGTAGAGTAGCGCCGGCATCAGCTTCTGAGGAGGCCTCAGGAAGCTTCTAACCATGGCAGAAGGCAAAGAGGGAACGGTGGCATCTCACATGGCAGGAAGGGGAGGAAGAGAGAGAGGACCTGAAGGTGCCACACACTTTTAAACAACCAGATCTCTCAGGAACTCACTCAATATCATGAGGACAGCATCAAGCCATAAAGGATCTGCCCTCCTGACCCAAACACCTCTCACTAAGCCCCATCTCCAACTTTGGGGATTACATTTCAACATAAGATTTAGGGGGACATATATCCAAACTGTATGATTCAACTGGTTTAAATCATCATTAATCTGGGTCTTTGTTAATCATAGCTGAGCATAATCCCAACCTAATTACCCTCTATAAATTACAGTTCCTTTCCTCAATCCTAAGTCTCCTTCCATAAATAACAGCTCCCTCTCTCAATCTTAATCTTTTTGCTTTAATTTGCCTTAAAATCTACCAGCCTATCCTGTTTACTTTACTTCAGTAAGACTTTAATATACTGATAAATAATAGGTTCTTTCCTAAGAGTTAATCACCATATTTATGAACTTCTAACTCTTAGAATATTGACTATATGATTTTTTATAAGTTTTTTTTACCTTGAGTCACACACTTCTCAATTGATTTTTCTAGTATTGTGTATTTTATTAGATCAATTTGTGATATAATTCCTTTGCTCTTATTTCAGCCACCCACAAAATAGAAGAGATAGAATAGAAATGGAAGGCCAGGCACAGTGGCTCATGCTTGTAATCCTAGCACTTTGGAAGCCAAGGCAGGCGGATCATCTGAGGTCAGGAGTTCGAGACCAGCCCAGCCAATATGATGAAACCCCATCTCTACTAAAAATACAAAAATTAGTCAGGCGTGGTGATGCATGACTGTAATCCCAGCTACTTGGGAGGCTGAGGCAGGAGAATCTCTTGAACCCAGGAGGCGAAGTTTGCAGTGAGCTGAAATCACACCACTGCACTCCAGCCTGGGCAACAGAGCAAGACTCTGTCTCAAAAAAAAAAAAAAAAAGAAAGGAAAAGAAATGGAAAGAGAAAAGGAAACTGGAAAAGAATAAGAATAGCCCTTCCTCACAATTTTCACATTAAAACAGTATCACATAATAAAGCGTGACTAAATTTTTTTTAATTTACGTGGAATACTGGTATACTGAAACAATTGGAGGGTGTCCAGAAAAAATTAAAATTCTTTCCCTCTATATGTTTTCTTTTGTATTAGTTTTTATTATAAACATCAATTTAAAAGGGATTTATAGTTTGCTTCTATCTATCCTTCATTTCTGAATAATTCTGTCTAAAAGTACAAGGTGGGGCTGAGCAAAGTGGGAATGGGGAGGTCAGAGTGCTCTGGAGTGGTGGCCCAGTTCATGCTGTTAGAGTCAGGCAAGGCTGTCTTGCTGGGTTGGGTGGGGGGGGGATGGTAGTGGTGATGGAAGTTTGGTTACATGGAGGGGATTGATCAGATAAGTAAACAAATTGAGGATGAAGGGAGACAGTTTTCTAACTGTTGGGGAAGGGACTACAAATATGGAAACCGAAAAAACTAGAATAAGCCATGTGGTGTTGAACTGGAATTTTCAATAGAGATATTGAAACAAGTATGGATATGGTCATATATGCATGCATGTATGTATGTATACACACGCATACGTTCTCTAGTTTTGTCCAGTGAGAGGGCCTGGAAGCACCAACACCCCCCTACCAAGGAGCATGCCTATTGTCTAGACCAATCTTTAGTTTCCTAAATGCCATTCTCCACTAAAACGAAGCAGGGCTTTTTGGAGAATTGACTGATTCCAGGGTTGGGACAGGGAACATCTTACTGGGACAGAAAATAAGGAAATGCTCAAAGAATGAGGATGACATGTCAGAAGAACACAGAAGACAGCTTAATAGGGGCTCCCCCTGTCCAAATATGTGACAATTAAGGCAGAGAAGTAACAATAGTAACAGATTAGAAATTCATGAGTCCTTAAAATAAAGAGCATCAAAATAAATAATCATGACACGATTAACCCACTAAATAAAATAGAATCTATGAGTCCATACTGATATAAATAAGTGGGAAAAGGAGAAAGCTTTTCTTACAGTGGAATGCCAACTGATGGAGAAGAAATGATGGAGTCAGAAAATCACCATTTGGCAGCCAGCATAAGTAACTGATTTAGCCCAGAAATACAGTGGATGCTAATATGCAGTAGGTGAAAGTTTGAGGAGGAATGAGATAACTACATAGCCTCAAAGTACCTTCACAAAATACTTCTTAATAATACAATTTTAAAAGGTAACTTTGTAATGAAGAAACCTGGCAGATAGTTCCCTAATCAAGAAGTTAAGGCTAATAGCACAAGTAATGGAGCCAATAGAAATATAGGCTATCTAGGGCCGGGCGCGGTGGCTCACGCCTGTAATCCTAGCACTTTGGGAGGCCGAGGCAGGTGGATCACAAGGTCAGGAGATCGAGCCCATCCTGGCAAAAACGGTGAAACCCCATCTCTACTAAAAATACAAAAAAAATTAGCCGGGCACGGTGGCGGGCACCTGTAGTCCCAGCTACTCGGGAGGCTGAAGCAGGAGAATGCTCTACTGTTCAGTTTATTCCATTCTTTTGAGTAAGAAGGGTGGACACCCTGATTCCCCCCCCCCCTTTTTTTGGCATATATATATTGTTTGAATTGGTGCAAATTTTTAAAGTCCAAGTCTCTCAAGTCAGCTATTAATTTATTCATTCCAGAAATTTGCCATTATGTGCCAGGGAACCAATTATGTGCTAGTAAATGACTAATAATAGCAACAAAGGGTTAATGAATAAAATGCCTTTTTCTCTAAAAGAGAGTTTAGTTAGTGCTAAAACAGGTGGGGTAGAGCCCATGTGACAGAACAATTAGTTACCTAGGGAAGTCAGAGAAAGCTTCAGATATGAAGTGCCCATTTGAGCGGGGCCATGGAGATTAGATGAGGAGGCATTTTTCAGGCAAAGCAAACGGGGAGGGATTTCTAGGTGCTAAGAACATCCTGTGTAAGTACGTGGAGTTGTGAGAAAAAGCATGGCCGGTGGTGCAAGGGCCAGCTTTGCGGTTCATGGGACAGAAGGGAAAGAGGTGAAGGAGTTTGTTTTAGGCTGCTAGTCATGGGTAACCAACAAAGGTTGGTGAGCATCCAACTAATAAGTCCAGGTCTTCAGTTTGTTTTGAAGGAAAGGAGGTCAGATACCTCTGGCAACAGGGTAATAGATGAGGAAGTAGAATAAGCTTTATTTTTAAAAATCGGATTCAGTGGAGACATTTGAGGGGTGAAGGAGATGGGGGGAGACTGTATGGCACAGGATACTGTGCGGATAATTCCATGAGGTTTTGTTTTGTTTCCTTTAGTGTTTTGAGAACAGTGAAGTCCTATTTGTACTGATTAACTTTGAAGTGCTTATGTGGCAAACAGAAATCTTACTCCAAATTCACCACTGCCACCCGCTGGAACCATGGCAAAAAACAGAACAGAGTTTAAAGTCAGTATTGACTGCTGATCATCTACTTGAGTGGTTTCCAGCCATTTCATCCACAGACTTCTTTTATTACCTACTCTCTCCCACAGACTGAATCTATGATTTACGAAACTCAAAGACATCATTTACTTCAAATTTGTTTCCCATTTTAATAATCAGATACACAAATAAATGCCAGTCAGAGCTTCTGACCCATGATGATCCACCAGTATTTGTATTTTAAGTTGACTTCATTCCAAGCAAAAGCAAAGACACATGAGGTCTTAGTCTATAGCATCTTTATTAAAATAAATGTACAATTTGTTAGTTATTTTTCATTTTTGAAAATAGTTTGCAAAGCCACAACACTACCTGCAAACTACAACAGGTTCAGGGGCCTGTGGGGCCATTGATCTCCAGTGATCCTCAACCAGGGGCAGCTGTGCTCCCCAGGGGACATTTGGCAATGCCTGGAGACATTTTTGGTTGTCAAACCTGGGTGGGGGAGGGACTACTTGCATTTAATGGGTAGAGGCCAGGGATGCTGCTAAGCAACCTACTATGCACAGGACAAGTCACAAAATAAGAATTATTCATGGCTGGGCACGGTGGCTCACTCCTGTAATCCCAGCACTTTGGGAAGCTGAGGCAGGCAGATTGCTTGAGCTCAGGAGTTCAAGACCAGCCTGGACAACATGGCGAAAACCTGTCTCTACCAAAGATACAAACAATTAGCTGGGCATGGTGGTGCACACCTGTGGTTCCAGCTACTTGGGAGGCAGAGATGGGAGGATCACTAGAGCCTGGGAGGTGGAGGTTGCAGTGAGCCAAGATTGAGCCATTGCATTCCAGCCTAGGTGAGAGAGAGACCCCGTCTCAAAAAAACGGGGTCTCAAAAAAAGAAGAAGAAAGAAAAAAGAATTATCTGGCCCAAAATGTCAATAATATCAAGGTTGAAAACTCTGAACTAGCCCAATCCCTACAGTGTATAAAGAAAGAAAATAAGATCCAAAACAATTAAATGACTTTTTCTTTTATTTAATTAGGCAATACATTCAAAGTTTCCAAAAATAGAACATTAAAAGGGTATATAGGATTTGAACGATATTTCTCCAAAGAAGGTATACAAATGGCCAATGAACAAATGAAAAGATTCTCAACATCATTTGTCATTAGGAAAATGCAAATCAAAACCACAATGAGATACTGCTTTATAGCCACTAGCATGGCTACAATTAAAACAACAACAAAGATGGAAAATAACAAACTGTTGGTGAGAACGTGGAGAAATTGGAAACCTCATACATTGCTGGTGGGAATATAAAATGGCATAGCTGCTGTGGAAAAGTTTGGCAGTTCCTCAGAAAAAGTTCTATGTAAAATTATGATATGACCCAGCAATTCCACACCCCTAGGTATATGTCCAAAGAAATTGAAAACAGGTATTCAAACAAATACTTGTACACAAATGTTCACAGCAGCAAAATTCACAGTAGCCAGAAGGTGAAACAACCCAAATGTCCATCAACAGGTGCAGGGATAAACAAAATGTGGTATATACACACAATGGAATCATACTCATACATTAAAAGGAATGAAGTACTACTACAAGCTACAATGTGGGTGAAGCTCGGAGATATTACGCTTAGTGAAAGCCAGATATAAAAGGTCACATGTTGTTTCTATTTATATGAAATACCCAAAACAGGTAAATTTATAGAGATAGAAAGCAGATTGAGGGTTGCCATGGGCTAGGAGAGAAGGAAGATAGGGAGGAACTGCTTAATGACTACAGAGTTTTCTTTTAAAGTTGTGAAAATGGGCTGGGCACAGTGGTTCATGCCTGAAATCCCAGCACTCTGGGAGGCCGAGGCAGGCAGATCACTTGGGGTCGGGAATTCAAGACCAGCCTGGCCAACATGGTGAAACCCCGTCTATACTAAAAATACAAAAATTAGCTGGGTGTGGTGGCATGTGCCTATAATCCCAGCTACTTGGGAGGCTGAACCAGGAGAATCGCTTGAACCCAGGAGACGGAGGTTAGCAGTGAGCCAAGGCTGCACCACTACACTCCAAACTGGGTGACAGAGCGAGACTCCATCCCAAAACAAACAAACAAATAAATGAAGTTGCAAAAATGTTTTGGAATTATATAGAGGTGGTGGTTGCAATAACACTGTGAATGTACTACACGCCACTCAATTGTATATTTTGAAATGGTTTATATGTGAATCTCATAATTAAAAGTTGTTAAAAAATGCATAGTCATTCTGCATGGACATCCTCCTCGCTTCCTTTAGGCTCTGACACTCCACAGCAGGCCACCCTCTTCCCCGCAGTGTGGACACCCTCTTAACCCCACTCAGGCTCCAACACTCCCTGTCAGGCCACCCTCTGGGGATGCTTCATCCTACTTGGGCTCCAATGGCTGGTGCTGGGCTGCCCCTCACCACGTGTGATCACCATCCTCACCTCCTCAGGCACCAACTTCCCATGTTTGCCCACCCTCCTATGTAGATACCTTCCTCCTCCTGCTCAGGCTCTGACACCCCACACTGGCTGCTCTCTTATGTGGATGTTCTCCTCACTCCGTTCAGACCACTGTGACTACCCCCATACCCCAGCACAGGTGCATACTTTGCTCACTCCATCTAATGGTTTTAAAACTGCATCTTCAGGAAGGATAGAGGAACAACCTTGTATTAACTCCTAACATCCACTACCACACTGGGAGAAAGAAACAATTATCCCTATGTCATGGGAAAATAAGCTTAGTGAGGGCAGGTAACTTACACAAGTTCCCACTAGTAACTGTTGGGGGCAGGATTCAAACTCAGATTCGAATCTGGTCTCTAGAACCAGCATTATCAACCATTATGTTGTCAATCATATAAAACAATCATATAATGTGCTATTAAATATACTGTTTTTATTATCTTCTGCTACCATATATACTGTCTTCTTTTTTTGAGACAGAGTCCCATTCTGTCACCCAAGCTGGAGTGCAGTGGTACCATCTCGGCTGACTGCAGCCTCTGCCTCCTGGGTTCAAGTGATCCTTGTGTCTCAGCCTCCTGAGTAGCTAGGCTTACAGGTGTGCACTACCATGCTTGGTTAATTTTTGTACTTTTAATAGAGACGAGGTTTCGTAGAGACGGGGTTTCACCATGTTGGCCAGGCTGGTCTTGAACTCCTGGCCTCAAGTGATCCACCCACCTCGGCCTCCCAAAGTGCTGAGATTACAGGCATGAACCACACTGCCCGGCCCATACTGCTTTTTTAATATAACTCAATATATATGAACAAATTGTATGCATCCATTCATTTTCTGTCTCACTTGTTTCCCAGGTGATTGCTAGCTCCCTCCAGCTCCCTCTGCACTTAATGGCTAATAAATGTGATTTTGGGTCTAGACTAATCTCTTACATCTTGAGTTATTAGGCAAAGTAATTTTCTGGTCCATAAAGGGATTGGTCTCCCCTTAAATATATAAGGTGCTACTTTTACATTGGTTTTACGTTACTTGAACCAACACTTTTGGGGATAGTTAGATTTTGATTGAATATAAATGTAGGAGAACAAACATTTATCGAACTGACCAGATATTTTACTGCTTTGCATATATTATCTCACTTAATGTTCTTCATTTAATGTTAACCCTGTGAGAGTCAGGAGAGAACTCCAACTTTAGGTAGCAAGGAGTAAACCTGCTATCTCTCCACAGGTGCCAAAAGGAGACAATGAGACTATGTGGATCAGAACAAGACAGTTTACTACACACAGCAAACAGCAGAAGCATTGTCTTAGCCGTGTCAGCCTCCCTTGCCCCCCAGGTCCCAAGAGGTGAAGTGATAGACCCAGATAGATAGATGTCAGGTGCACAGCGGAAGAATCAGAGCCAACAGCCCACAACTTTTTGAGCAAGCAGCAGTTTAGCAAGCAGCAAACAAGTAGTCCAATATTAGTGATTAGTATTAGTTATTAGTAGGTCACATTGACCTACTCACGTGCCTATGTACCTCGCTACAGAAACTATTCAGTATCAGGAGGTGCATAAACACCACAAATATTGTATCCTACTAGCAGTCTTATAAGATGGGTATTGAGCTGGGCATGGTGGTGTACACCCATAATCCCCGCCACTTGGGAGACTGAGACAGGAGGATTGCTTGAGCCCAGGAGTTTGAGACCAGCCTGGGCAACATAGTTAGAGCCCACCTCATTAAAAAAAAATTTTTTTTTAAGATGGGTACTATCATGATCATCCTCTTTATTGATGAGGAGATTGAAGCAGAGATAACCTGCACATGGCAGAGTCAGGATTTGAACTCAGACAGTATTGGCTCCTAACCACAATACCAAGTTTCCTTTGTTGGGGCTCAGAAAATGATACCCCAAAGCATACTGATACTTTGCACTAAAGCAGCCGCCTCAGAACCAAGGTCTGACCTTCTCTCTGACCTTCTCCCATCCCCCATCTCTTGCCCCTCCCCCTCTCCTGAAGCACAGGAAGAGACTTTTCTCTGAAGTTTCCTTATCTACCTAAAGATCCAATCCACTGAAGAGGAAAACAATTTTCTTCAATCTTCTTACTGAAATTTCATTAACCAAGGAAAATTAAACTCATATCACAGAGGAAAAGACTGAAAATCAAACACCATACCTACAGCCCAGATGAACTTTGTCCCAGACTATTGTCTGTTCTATGGACCCATTCATCTCTTGTAAAAATCACTTATTACTCTTCTAAAATTGTCTACATCCTGCATTCCCCTCTCCCCTATGAATAAGGGTATATAAACTTCTAGACCTTATTGAGTCTAGCGCTACTAGAATTGGGCATTCGCCTTCCTGTGATGCTCCCGTGCGCATAAATCAATTACGCTGTGCTTTTTCTCCTTGTTTTGGATAGATAGACCAATTGGTCTATTGTCTATTTATTTCTCAGACTCAAATATCAAACATTAAGAGGTGAGAGAGGGGGTTCCTATGCTCCTATACCTTTGAGGTATGATTGTCTCTCTACAATGGTACAATGGGCTTTGAACCACCAAAAAGATTTGAATTCTAATCTAGGTTCAGTGTTTGTATGATCCAAGGAAACATGTATTTTTTAATCTTAACTTCTTCGCTAGACAGAATACCATATCTCTCAGGTTTAACAAAAAATATATAAAAAGCTTCCACCAGACAGCATTCAAATCTTGGATTTTTCCTCATTTAAACCTATTCCGATCATACCTGTAGCGGATTCTGGCCATAATCAGAAAAAAATAAGATGTTGGAATTATGAGAATAAACAAAACAAAAAGAAGAGCTCATCAATTTCAAAAGTGACTTCCTAAATGCTATCCCTCTTCATTGACTGCATTAATATTTGTATTTCTATATATTTATTTGTACTCTACTTAACCACATTTTTGGGAGCGGCAGCATTGTATAAAGGAAAAATCTTAGGCTTTGGAGCCATTTTACCTTCCACATGGCTTTCAACAAAAATACATAATCTCTCTGAGGCTGTCTCCTCATCTCTAAAATGGGGACGATAATAATATCTACCTTGAAGTACTGTGAGGATTTAAATTAGACTAATTACATAATAAAATATCCTGGCATAACATGAAAGGCATTCAATATGTATTGGTCCCCTTCTTCTCAAAGAGGTTTTAAAATTCACGCATTCATTTTACTCACCTCAGTAAGTATTTCTAAATCATTTCATAAATTCCTTTTTAGATGGTTGTATACCACTGGAATTTTTGGGTTATAGGACAATAATGGTAGAACTCACCAAACTGTTCATCCTAATTAACAATTAGGGGTCATTTTCTTCATATGTGCTCAAAATGTATTCTATCTCATCTTCGAAAAAACATAAAGCCTGTTATTTCCCCTATATTTGAAGCAATTATTCTGATGAATATTCTGTGGAGCCATATGCCAACATGGCAATATATATATTTGCTTTTAAAATAGTAATGCCTTTTAACCTAGGAATTATATTTTTAAGAATTTATGGTAAAGAATCAAAAATACACTTGAAGATTCATGTAAAAGTATGTTCAGTGCAGACTGTTTATAACAGGAGAAAAATTGAAAATAATAGAATAATACATTATCACAGATGCAAAATACAAAGTATAATGAAGACATTAAGCCACATTTTAGAAGAGTATATTTAGTCATATGAGAATTTGCTCAATATAAAGTGAAGAAAACAAGTTACAAAACTGTGTGTAGGCTGGGTGTGGTGGCTCACACCTGTAATCCTAGCACTTTGGTAGGCTGAGGTGGGCGGATTGCCTGAGCTCAGGAGTTCAAGATCAGCTTGGGCAAAGTGGTAAGACCCCGTCCCTACCAAAAAAAAAAAAAAAAAAAAAATTAGCAAAAGATTAGCTGGACGTGATGCTGCATGCCTGTAGTCCCAGCTACTCAGGAGGCTGAGACACGAGAATTGCTTGAATCTGGGAGGCGGAGGTTGCAGTGAGCTGAGATCACACCACTTAACTTCAGCCTGGGTGACAGAGTGAGACTCTGTCTCCAAAACAACAACAAAAAAGAAAAAACAAACAACAACAACAAAAAACTGTAGATACCTTGTAAAAAAAAAAGTGCATATATTAAATAAAAGTTAATCGTTGTTTTCTTTGATTGGTGGGATTACTAGTGACTTTAGGTTTATTGTTTAGAACTTTCTATATTTTCCAAAGTTTTGTATAATATTTATAATTAGACAAATATCAATGACTTATGCCCACTTAATTTTAATAAGGTATTTAAGATTAAAATTTAATATGGGCCAGGAATGGTGGTTCACGCCTGTAATCCCAGCACTTTGGGAGGCGAGGATGGGTACACAGCTGGAGCCCAGGAGTTTGAGACCAGCCTGGACAACATAGCGAGACCCTATCTCTACAAAATATTTAAAAATTAGCTGGGTGTGGTGGCGCATGCCTGTGGTCCCAGCTACTTGGGAGGCTGAAGTGGGAGGATCTCTTGAGCCCAAGAGGTGAAGGCTGCAGTAAGCCAAGATCACATCTTTACAGTCCAGCCTGGGTGACCGAATGAGACCCTGTCTCAAATAAAAAAAAAAAAAAAATTAACATGAAGAGGAAAACCAACCTTAAATACACTATCTTTACATAATGTGTTTACTGTAGTATTTCGTTTTGCTTCACTGAGAAAACAGCTAAAGAGGCAGGCTTCTAAAGTACATATTGAGTCTTTGAAAGGTAGCTTCATGAAGTAGAAAAAGCAGTTTTGAAACCCAGGTATGTGGTCCTGAGCAAGCTATGAGGCAGAAGAATAGGGGCTAGAGGCAGGGAACCTAGGGCCCATCCATGCTGACTGGGTATCAGAGGCTACTCCCATTTCAACCCCTCCATTTTCTGCGTGGCAGTTGAAAAATGAAAGTACCTCTTATTGGTCCCCTCCCACAGCCAATCAGACTGGTCGTGGGCATGCTCTTCATTCTGATTGGTCCCCTCCTGCAACCAATCAGACTGGTTGTGGGCCAATGGTCAACCTCTAGAGGGTATTTAAACCCCAGAAAATTCTGTACCCAATGCTCTTGAGCCGCTTGCACCAGGGGGTACCCACTCTGTGGAGTGCTACTTTCATTTAAAATAAATCTCTGCTTTCGCTGCCTTGCTTTGTTTGTGCGTTTTGTCCAATTCTTTGTTGAAAACGCCAAGAACTCGGACAGCTACCCTCAACTGGTTACAGTTACCTGCTGGGCCTGCTTCCTCATCTCTTAAACGGGGCTATCACCCCGAATCAGACAGTAAGGGAAGATTTCCACAATTGTTGAAAAAGCCTGACACATAATAGGAACTCAAAGTCTGTACAAAGACTTAAAGTTCATAAAACAATAGACAAACTAAGGGAGAAATCCACTGAAATTTAGGGTGAATAAATCTAATAACTGTTTGGTAAAAACTACACTGACAATCATTGTCTTGTCAGTGTTCAACATTTACGTGAAACACTAAGCTTTTACAAAGCCAAGCCCCGTTTTACGTTAAATTCTCGCAACCACGCTGAGGATGGTTCCGTTTTTAAAGCCGCGTTCCTGCCGAGGAAACAATGGCCCTCGGGGTTAAGACACTGCCCAATGCCGGCCGCGCCTGACAGACGCAGGTTCCGAATGTAGGCCCTCTCCAAAGTCTTGCCCACTGCTCCACAATGCCTCAACACCCAACATTTCATCCTCAACTCCAAATCTATCTCTTCAGGGCCGCAAAAAAGCGTTACTTCCCAAAGGGCGTGTTCTCCAAGAACCGCATTTAGCATTTCAGATCAGAGTGAGCCGAACTCACTAGGATTACGACAAAAACTAGTGAGATTCAGATAACACCGTTACATCGAAAGTTTTAATCCGTGATAGAAGAAATATTGCTTACGCCCTTAGGTAATTTCAAATGCACGTAAGAAGGCCATGCCGGTCTCTGCCGGCGATGCAAAAGAAAGGTAGGGCCGGCGGGGTCGTGGGGCGGGGGTGGGGCTTGACACCGTAACCCAGACGCAACTTGACCTCGTTTGCAAGAAATTCTGTATCCGACTCCCGTCAGTGCGTTTCGCCGCCCCTAGTCTAGTCTGGCTAGCCCCCAGTTCCTTTAAATGGGGTTGAAACGGGTGTTGCAGAAGAGAGAACACTCAGGTAGAAAGGGCCTGCGGCAGAGGCGCCCCTAAATCATGCAACCTGTTGGAAGAGTGAGGAAGGAACTCCGGAACCCCGAACATTCTCACGGGTGTAAAAAGACAAAGTAAATCCCCATTAGCCAAGTTGGGGAGAAGTCACATCCGTTACACAGCCTCTCCCAGACCGCCCCTCTAGGAAGGACAGCACATTGACAAACACCGGCCTGCCTCCAGTCCTTGGCTGCCTCACAGCGATTCTCAGAGCCGGTTTCCCAAGATCCGCGCGCCGCATTGAAGGCGCAAACCCCAGCCGCTGCCGGTTGCTAGGAGATACTGGTCCAGCCATCTCCTCCAATCAGCACGCATCTCTTTGCGTCCAATCGCAGAGGCAGGAAGGGCCGTGGTGGGAGGTGAAAGGTCATACTCCTGTTTGGCGGCCATTTCTCTTGAAACTCAGCGGCTCGGGACCTGCGGTACCTGCTGTAGTCACGAGGGACGGGCGGCGGCCTGGTCGGCAGAGAGTAACCTGCAACATTCGGCCGTGGTTACGATGGTAAGGAGAAAGAGAACAGCGGGAGAAGCGGGGAGAAAAGAAGGGAGACCAGCCTCGCGGGGCCTGATGGTTGCTTCGCGCGTTTCCCATTCATCCGCGTGAGGCGCCGCGCACCCTCTCACCAGCTCCTTTCACTCTCCTTTTAGGGTTTCTGAGGCGCGTGCTCCTCCCGATGCTTTTCTTTTCCTAGGGGTGCCTGTGCCTTCTCCTCTTTGTTTGAATCCGGGCCTGGGGTATTCTTAGTTGGGGCTATAGGGTCGGGGTAAAAGTCAAAGAGAATTTGCACTTCCCACTTAACCACACTCCAAAATTCACTTTCATTCCATGAAAGTAATGATACGGCCATGCTCTAGATTAACTCAATTGGGTGGGGAAGACAGACATTAGTCAAAAAATAACAAGTATGCAATTGCAAATAATAAGTGCTAAGAACAATGCAGACAGGAGGCTGTGAGGGTGCGCGTTAGACATTAGAGGCTTAGTCAGAAATGGCCTCCCTAGGAGGTGGAATTTAACTTGAAGCCTAAGTGTCATGAAATACGACCCTTTAAAGAGCAGGAGGAGTCGTCTACCGAGCACAGGGAATAGGAGCATAAGACCTGCGGCCGGAAAGAAAGCTTGGTCAGTTGGAGAAATTGACAGAAAGGTACAGCCACTTGCGAGAATAGTGGTTAAGTGTTGGTATCGGAGGAGCAGGCGTTGGGCAGGACCTCTTAGGCTGTATTGGGAGGTTTTGGTTGTACTCCAAATCAACTGAACATGATTCGGTTGGAAGCCATTGAATCATTTTAAGCAGAAATATGACAATCTGATGTGCACTTTAAAAAATCATAGTTGCTGTGGTGGATAACAAATTGGAGAATGAAAACTTGAGACTCATTAGGTTATTGGAGTAATCGCCATATCAAGATCACTCCGAATATGCTTATGTTAGAGGGGATTAGTAGCCAAGTTTCTTAGTTCTTTTCTTTCTTTGACTGGTGAGTGAGCAGAAGAGGGCAAAAACCGAAATCACTGGAGATGTTAATGGTTTGCTGAATAAATAAACGTTAAGTAATTGCTGTAAGTAAGAGGCAGTGCTAGTGACAAAGTCAGATAGGACCTAGCCCTAGCTTCCACAGTTAAATACTGTCAAGCGTGATGTGCCCTCTGCTTCCTTCTGTAGTCTTATATTTGGGGCTTTGACTGACAATGCTGAATTGTATGTCCCCAAAATCACCTTGTTGCATCACACTTCCCTCCTTTTACATAAGTAGCTAGCCTTGCCTGGAACAGCGTTTTTTCCCGCTCTGGAAATAAACTCTCATCCTTTAAAACTGAGGTATTACTTATTTCAGGCAACCTTTCCTTTTTTTCCCTGGATTGCTTTGGTACCCTTGTGCCTAGTATATCTCCTTTTACTACATTGCAGTATGCAATATAATTATTTGTATGTGAAGAGTTCCCCTCCCCATCTCCAACTTCTGGACAGGGATCATTTATTTATTTATTTATAAGAGACAAGGTCTTGCTCTGTTGCCCAGGCTGGAGTGCAGTGGCCTGATCATAGCTCACTGCAGCCTCGAGCTCCTGGGTTCAAGCAGTCCCCCCACCTTATCCTCCCTAGTAGCTGGGACTACAGGTGTGCACCACCACACCCGACTATTTTTGCTAGAGATGGGGGTCTCACTGTGTTGCCTGGGCTGGTCTTGAACTCCTGACCTCAAGTGATCCCCCTGCCTTGGCCTTCCAGATTACTGGAATTACAGATACGAGCCACCCTGCCTGGCCCGCATTTTTTTTTTTTTTTTTTTTTTTTTAGTGTCTTTATCTTTGTTTCTTTAGAGCTCAGAACAGTCAGTGATGTCGGTAGTCAGTGTATCTTAAGTGAATAGTGTTTTGTTTTGATGGGTTAAAGGTGAAACTGGCTAACTGGATATTTAAATTTCCCTGGTACTCTTCAACAAATAAAAGTGAAAATTATGTACTAAAATAATAAGGAGTCAAAAGTTTTCTTCATTTGCATACCACAAAATATTGGTGATTCGGTAGAAGAGAGTTGGTGGTGGGAGGAAAAATAATTAATTGGATCCTTTTTTGTTCTTTGTGCAGAGTTTACCCCTCAATCCCAAACCTTTCCTCAATGGACTAACAGGAAAGCCAGTGATGGTGAAACTTAAGTGGGGAATGGAGTACAAGGGCTATCTGGTATCTGTAGATGGCTACATGAACATGCAGGTAAGCTAAAGAGCTGTAAAGGTCATAACATTGCATTTGTTTTGCTTCACCTTATTTCTCAAAGATTTAGTCTGACTAATAAGAATACATACAATTAAACTGACAAATATACAGCCAAATTCAAAAATAAAGTCAAAGCCAGGGAAGATACTGTGATATACTAGGGTATAAGACATGGACTTAAACCAGAATTCAGCTACAGATTTTATTCCTAGTAGTTAAAGAAGAGCTCAGACATTCGATTCATAATAATACCATAAGGGAAACACACTAATTTGCTGGAGAAAACAAAACATTTCTCACATTTAGCCCTGAAAGAAAGTTTTCAAGTGAAATTCTTGAGTCTTTTAATGGATGCTAAAGGCACAACACCAAAGCTATTGAGGAAATTCATTCCTTCAGGGGAAAGACAGATCTGCCGAAGGAATTGACCTGACTGTATGTCTGTCAAACGAATTTCTGTAAATGATTCGGCCATGTGTTTTGGTGGTTTTTTTTGTAATTAATTTTTTTTTATTGTGGTAAAATATACATTACAGTTTTGCCACTCTAACCATTTTTAAGTGTATAATTCAGTGGCATTAAGTACCTTCACATTGTTCTGCAGCCATCACCATTATCCATTTCTGGAACTTTTTTATCATCCAAAAGTGAAATTTTTTGCCCATTAAACAATAATTTTACATTAAACAATTATTTTACAATTAAACATTAAACAATAATTTTCCATTCCTTCCTCCACCTAACTAACCCCTGGTAACCACTATTCTACATGTCTATGAATTTGACCATGCATAATACCTCATATAAGTGGAATCGTATATTATCCTTTTGTGTCTGGCTTGTTTGACTTAGCACAGTGTATTATTCACGGTTCATCCATGTTGTAGCATGGTCAGAATTTCCTTTTTATGACTGAATAATATTCCATTGTATGGATATACCCATTCTAATCCATTTGCCTCTTGGTGGACACTGGGTTGCTTCCCTCTTTGGACTGTAGTAAATAATGCTGCTGTGAACGTGGGTATACAAATGTCTGTTCCAGTCCCTGCTTTCAGCTCTTTGGGGTATATACCTAGAAGTGGAATTACTGGATTACTGGTAATTCTATGTCTAATTTTTTAAGGAGGCCAAGCATGGTGGCTCATGCCTGTAATCCCAGCACTTTAGGAGGCTGAGGCAGCAGATTGCTTGAGCCCAGGAGTTTGAGACCAGCCTGGGCAACATAGTGAAACTGCATCTCTACAAAAAAAATACAAAAATTAGCTAGGCATGGTGGTGTGGGCACCTGTGTTCCCAGCTACTCAGGAAGCTGAGGTGGGAGGATCACCTGAGCCTGGGGAGGTTGAAGCTGCAGTGAGCTGTGATCGCACCACTGCACTCTAGGCTGGATGGCAGAGAAATTTTTTTTTCTTTTGAGTAACTGTCACAGTATTTTCCACAGCAGCTATGTGGTTTTACACACCCACCAGCAATGCACAAGGGTTCCAGTTTCTCCACATCCTCACTAACACTGATTATTTTCTGTGGATGTTTATAAAATAGTTATTCTAATGGGTGTGAAGTGGTTGGTATCTTATTGTGGTTTTGATTTGCATTTCGCTAATGATGTGGAGCACCTTTTCATGTGTTTATTGGCCATTTGTTTATCTTTGGAGAAATGCCTGTTGATGTCTTTTGCACATTTAAAAAATTAGTTTGGGGTTTTTTGTTGTTTTTTAATGGTAGTAGTTTCCAGGCAGGTTTTTAAAGGCTATCAAGACAGGTGGTCAATCCAATCATGAATCCAAGGATTCCATACTTGTAAGCAGAGTACTAAAAGGAGTACTTAAGTAGGCAGAGAGCTATGATTTTCCTTAACTTAGGCAATTACCACCTGAGCACATGACGTTAAGGTCCCCAAAGCATAGTTTGAGTTTGGAAAATTCCTTAAACAGGAATCATTTACCAAGACCATAGAAAAATCTGGGAAGTATATGAATTGTGATGAAAATATTCTGGAATTAGTGGTGATAGTTGCACAGGTTTTTGAATATACTGAAAACCACTGAATTGTACACTTCCAAAGGGTGAATTTTGTTTTAGAATTAATATAGCTTGCTAGTGACCCTGCTAGAGTTCCAAAATGTCTGAGTAACCAACCACTTTGAGTAGTCAACCATATTGATACCAGTGTTTGAATTTGTTCACTCAGCAAATATTTATTGAGTTCCATTATGTGCCTGGCACTGTGAATATAGCATTGAACAAAACAAAGTCCCTGCCCTCAACAGTTTATGTTTTAGTGGTGGGAGGTGGTAATATAATGTGATAATAGGCATGATAGATGCCATCCATGAAGAAAAAGGGAATAGACAGTATGTGCAGTATTATATAGGATAGCCTCTCTGAGGAGGCGAAACCTGGAAGATACCAGAATTAGTGTACAACTCAGGTGAGTATCTGGGGAAAAGCATCCCAGTTTGAGGGAACAGCAAGTACAAAGGCCCTGTGGCAGAAGCATGCTTGGTGTGTTCAAGGCACAGCAAAAAGGCCAGAGCAGATTGAGTTAAGGGAAGAATGACAGAAAGTTAGGTTAAAATGGCGTCCATAGAGAGCCTGTTAAGTGATGGTGAAGACTGAATTTAATACATGATAGAAAGTATTTGGAGCATTATTGTGTCATTTAGAAACCAGTTAAAGGTTGTAATTGCTTTTTACAAAAAATTAATTGCTCTTAATACATTATTTCTTACAGCTGTTATATACAAACTAATTATCTCAACAACCTGGTATATTTCAGACAAAACTGTATCATCTGGATAATGGAGATTAGTTTTTGTTTTCTATAAGGGAGGGAGTAACATCCAGTAGTAGTGTTCATTAACATGTTTTTCATGCCTTATGAAACATCCTATTTTAATCCTTATTGTTAAGCCCTATTTTTCTTTTCCTTTTCCACATGCCTAGTTGTGAAGGAAACCTCCCTCTCTCCTATCACTCCTTAGTGCCGTCTCTGAGTCCCAGGTGGCATTGATTGTGATTTTTCTTTTAATTATAAGTAAAGCTTGTTACCTATATGTAGAAGGAAAGCTAAACATTTTGATATAAAATTAGAAATAATTCACCAAAATAACTGTAAAGTAAGAAGAGCTCAGACATTTGATTCATAATAATACCGTAAGGGAAACACACTACTTTGCTATAGTTCACCAAAATAACTGTAAAGGTCACTGTTAACTATTTAACTTTCTCTTAAGAACTTGTTTTTCCCTGTTTATTAGTACATAATTTAAAAAAAATTTTTATTCAGGCCCAGATGTGGTAGCTCATGCCTGTAATCCCAGCACTTTGGGAGGCCAAGGTGGGAGGATCACTTGAAGGCAGAAATTCAAGACCAGCTTGGGCAATATAGCAAGATCTCATCTCTACAAAAAAAATTGTTTTGAAGTAGCCAGGCTTTGTGGCACATGCTTTTAGTCCTAGCTACTCAGGAGGTTGAGGCAGGAGGAGCCCAGGAGTTCAAGGTTTTGGTCAGCTATGATTGTGCCACTGCATTCCAGCCTGGGCAATAGAGGGAGACCCTGTTTCTTAAAAGACAGGAAAAGAAGAAAATTCTTAGTCAATTATTTGCTTTGGTTGTTGACTAATATAAAAGTATTTGGCATGTTAGCCATAGCTTTCATATACCCATCTGGACACCTCAATATGATTTATAATGTTTTACTCTGAGAAAACTTAACGTCTGGTTCTTTAGAATGAATTTTCAGAAAACTTTTTAATCACAATTTATTCATAAATTAGAGACTGCCTTCTTCCACACACTGTTTTGATATCTAATAGAAAGAAATATTACATAACCTGGGAGATTCAGAAACTTATGTTGAAACAAGCTTTATTATATATTTGTTCTACATCCGTGAATATTAATTTTATTGAAGGTTTATATGAAACCAAAAGTACTACAATAGTAATAGAAAGCTCATCTTCTATTAATTATAGATAAATTTGAGTTGTTGGTATAGAAAGTTCTCAGTTAATGAGTTCTCTCACCAATATTAGCTGTATTGTAATATTTTCCTCCCGTATGATTATACTAATATATTTCTTTTTATTGAAAGCTTGCAAATACAGAAGAATACATAGATGGAGCTTTGTCTGGACATCTGGGTGAAGTTTTAATAAGGTAACAAACAGCAGTAGTATACGTAAGGAGTTACTGGTGAGCATTAGGAATACCTGTTCTAAATATATTAGTGCCTCAATTTTGGAATTACTTTTTTTAAAAAAATCACTATTATAATACTTTACAGTTAGCCTTCAGAAGTCTTTGAAATTGTTAAACTTGTCAAAGGTAAGTTTTCAAATGTTTTGGAACTGGCCAAAAGATTTTTCTAGTGTTGATGTTAAATTTTCTAGCTCTTAGCTATAATCTTTTGCAGTGGCCTTCATTGCAGGAACTTAGTTTTGAATTTTAGTTGGGTCTGGCTGTTTTGTTATGTTGATTTTCTGTACTAGCTTCAAAGCTCCAAATTCTGGTAATTATTTCCTTTGGAAAATCATAAAGATGTCATTTTATAACAACCACATGGTGGAAAATAAGTGCCATGTGCTTTTCAACAAATCTATGTGAAACTTTTTTTTAAAACGAATATATTTAAAAATTTTTTTAGAGACAAGAATATTGTAAATATAGCATTCAGTATTTTCATAATAAAAATACAGTAATTCAGATCATACATGGTTTCTGGTTGGAACAACAAAATCGACTTTTTCTATTTACAGGTGTAATAATGTCCTTTATATCAGAGGTGTGGAAGAAGAGGAAGAAGATGGGGAAATGAGAGAATAGCATCTTTTGTGGGGGGTTTTTTTTTTATATATATTTCTAGACAATAAAGATTTGTTTGTTTTTCAACTTGACTTGTGAACTGTTTGTATTCAGATATTTACAAGCAAAGCTGAAATGTTGAACCAATTGGGAAAGATTACTCACAGAACTAATGCTTTAAAAGCCACTGAATTTCATTTAAGTTGCTTTTCTTTTGTGAGCCCAAGATTCTTTTTTTTTCATAAAGGATAATTATTTATATGCTTTAGATATTTTTATGAAGGTGAATTTCAGACCTTTTCTTGTAAAATTATTTATTAGCTGAGACCTTTTAAATGCAACTTTTTCTTTTAAAGTTATTTTTGAGCCACTTTTAACATGTATAAAATTAAACATTTTCTTGGTATTAATAATATACTGTCTTATTTTACTTAGTAGTCAGTAAATTACATGTTAATTCTGTGTCAGTATAAGCTAATTGCACATATTGTAGCTAAAATTGAAACATCTTCTAAAAATTAAAATGATTGTACAGACAGGACACAACAGAAATTGGGAACTGACATTCAGGCTGAAAGCATACGGTTTGTTCACTGAAGAGAAGAAAGTTCTCTGAACAAAATGTAATGTCAAATAAAAACCAGTCTCACCATTATGTTCTGAGACTGTAACCTCGAGATTGAGTTTTAAGCCCCTCAAAACCCTTCAGGTATTTTAGGGTTGTACATTGTTAAATTGTATATTCCATAGTAATAACAGTATGCTATGAACTTCCCTACAGATGGGTTGAGAAAATATATCATCCTCATGTTGTAAGAGAATGGCCATTATTACACTTCAGTGTTCATTTACCATAGTTTTATCAGTAAATTATCTTTGTGTATCCCCAAGTGGAACAACTCAAAGTACAGATAAAAATGTTTAGCTATATGGAATAATACTTACGATATGAATACTTAACGACTTCAACAACAAAAAAAATAACTCATTCCTAAGCCTGTAGCCCTTAGAACAAGGGCCTGTCTTCCTCAAATTGATTAGGCCTGGTACATGGGGCAGAATATTGCCATTAGTGAAAGCCAAACTTTACAAAATACACCTAAGACATTCTGGTAATAAAATGTCTTACTGCTTTTATTCAAGTAAAAAAATATTCTTCCTCTTGTGATTTTGTTTTTGTTTCATTGACTAAAGGTAGCTGCTGTTTGTTACCAGATGGAGGTTTTGAATGAAAGACAAGTCGTCTTCCCAACTGAAACAAAAGAAAAACAAAATACTTAATATTTTTTGAGCATAGCCATTTTCTATTGAAATTTGTGAAATACCAATATTAACTTGATTTTTACAAGGAATAATATGGTTTGTAATATTAACTAATCACAGTTAAAAGGGACTTATAACCTAACGGATGTCTAACATGCTAGGCAAAGTTGAGTAGCAAACTGGACACTGATAAGTATGCAGAAGGCACAGCAGTTAGGTTTTATTGGAAAGTGGGAAAACTTAGGTAAAGTCATCAAATAGTATACGGTTCAAATGTGGTCAGCCTAGAAAAGCACCATGTTGAAGGCCACCATTTTATTTCTCAGTAAGTGCCAGTTTTTCCTCCATGGTTGGAAGAGATGGCTTTCTCCTGTTGAGCACCTGACTAGCATTTAGAAATCTTGTTAAATAAAAAGTCCAGAAAACCACGTACCATCTTGAACACTGGTTGGCTTCTGGAGGTGTTCCCAACAGAAGAGGCTTTGGGAAACCCCTAGTTCATACCTATTCATTCTCTCTGGGTCATATATACTCAAGTATATTACTACTTATTTTTCTCTTTACTTTTGGGATTCCCTCCTCCGCTTTTTATTTTGTTTTGCTTTTATAGCTGAATTTGTATAAATTAAATGTGTAAGTGGGGAAACTACCATAATTCTATGAGATTTGATGGGACATTGCCGCTGTGTTCAAAAGGCACTATTGACATTGTAGGACAATTCTTATGTGAGATTGTCCCCTGCATTGCCAGCCCCAGAGAACCTAAATAACAATAGCACTTTACCCCATCACTGTAACAACAAAAATGTCCTTGGGGGACTAGAATGTCTGAATTCCTTCTGTAATATTGGAATTTCTAACTGTCAGAGATCTTTGGTAACATTTGTTATTAATACTGTCTGAGAAAATTAGCAATGATGAAGTGTCCTAACTGGGTCAGCTTCTACCAGAGGTCTTTGTGTGTTGTTGATTTATCAGATAACCATTTTTTCCCCCAATTTTTTCCCGTTTTAGTTTTTATACTCATTTTTAGTCTGTTAACCCACTACACATCAAGTATCCATGATGTGCCAGGTATTAGGGATACAAACTCATGGTCTAGAAGGAAAGTTGAATATATTGAAAAATAATAATTTCAATTTGGTGGGTTTACTAAGTAGTCCATGTGGAAGGGTGATGAATGGTTAATTCTTGGGAGGAGAGGACAGGTGAGGAAAGTCTTCATGGAAAGAATTGAACTAGATAAATACCCTTTTTAAGATGAAGTATTTATTTCAATAAAATATTTTGAAGTAATCATTTTTTTGGCCTGACACATATTAACAATTCCCATACTTCAGAATTGTTTTCAAGTTCTTACCTCTTGTGGTTAGTTGTAAGGCACACAGTAAGCATTCGTTATGTGTTAGCTATCACTGTGGTAAGAATCAGCATCCGCAGTAGCTTTGCAGATAACCATGAAATTGTCTTTCTGGAATATATTTCAGACGCTATCCCAGAGGAGGGAAAGAGTGGCATATAGATACAAACTCCTTACCCTGTGTAGAATTGATGGACCACATGTACCTGACTACCTAATCCCAAACTTCTGATTGGACAGGTAGTCTTGCAAAATGAAGAACTTTGGCTTCTGGTCCTGATTGTGCTACTAAGTCAAAGTGGCTCTGGGCAAATCATTTTAACTCCAACTGTCAATCTCATTGTCTTTACAATGTGGGGATTGTACACAGTCCCCACAGTTACTTGTGATTCTCTGGGTTCACATCTCCAAAACATTACTGAGTGAAAGAAGCCAAGTTCCTAGCTATCATTAGTAAGGAAAAGAATATGTACATAAATACATATTTGTGTATGTATATTTCCAGAAGGATGCAAATGAACCTGTTAACAGTGGTTGACTCCAGGAAGGGGAACTGAGGAAGACTGACTTTATACTGAATACTCTCGTATCTTTTGAACTTTGAACCATATGTTTTTATAATCTATTCCAAAAAACTAAAAAGAAAAAAAATTATCTGATTTTAATGAACCTAGGGCTAAAAAGAGGAGAGAAGAGGCTTCTTTTACTGAAAAGTGTATCTAACTGGAGAGCCACTAATTTGAATTATTCTAAAAGTAACAAGGAACCAGAGAGACCAATTGAAGCTGTAAGCAAGAAAGATTATCTTTCTGAAGTTCAACCTGGATAAGTTAGACAAATAAAGTATTTTGTTTTTGTACCACAGAGGCACTCACATATTGATATGGCTGGATCTATTAATAGCAAAACAAACCTTTTTCTTTGGTTGTGCTACTGCTTTTTCCAGAGCAGCTTTTAGCCTTTCCTCTTGGTGTCTTTGTTTTTCTTTCATTTTCTCATCACGAAACCTGTCACAAGAAGGGAGAAACATTCTTGTAACTGTAAATCACATTAAGTAAGAAAAGTACATTACTATTGGATAATGAACCATATGAATAGAAGACCTCCTTTAAAGTTAAATGAAAATGACACTTCATCTTTACTCATAAGAATGGCTTTTGAATATTCAGGTAAATCTCGACAACAAATACTATTTTGAAATGGGAAGAAATTTCATCATTTTGGAAAATATAAAATATACCCATATCTTGGTCTATTTTTTTTTTTTTTTTCCAGAGACAGAGTCTCAGGAGTGCAGTGGCATGATCTTGGCTCACTGCAACTTCTACCTCCTGGGTTCAAGCAATTCTCCTGCCTCAGCCTCCCAAGTAGCTGGGATTACAGGTGCATGCCACCACACCCGGCTAATTTTTGTATTTTTAGTAGAGACAGGGTTTCACCATGTTGCCCAGGCCGGTCTCGAACTCCTGACCTCGTGATCTGCCCGCCTTGGCCTCCTAAACATTTCAGCACTTTACAGATAGTTTGTATAATAGCTACTTGAATGAACTTTTAGCTACTTGTCCCTCTTTTTAAAACTTTTAATTGAAGTGTCACATACATACAGAAAAGTACACGAATGCATAGCTTAATGAGCTGCCACAAAAGTGTACCTTCCAGTTAATCTTTTTGAATAATATCCTCAAATTGTGAGCAAGAAATGCTATTTGTCATACTCTCTTTAGGGTTGTTTTGAGGGAAAAATTAAGTAATCTGTGCAGCTTATCAAGTACAAGGTGGTGAGCAATAGGCACTAAATACATGATAGCTATTTTATGGACCTATTTAATGATATTCTAAGTGTAAGGTTATATACTAGGGAATGGAAATAACATGTACTTAGCATTTTTATTGCAAAATTAGGTGCCATGTTAGGTGCCCCAGACCATGGGGAAAATCAGCTATAATTCTTTTTAAGAAGAATGTCAGTAATTGGAATTACATTCATGTATCACTGCTAAAAATGAGTTGTAATTACACTTTGATGCAAATATATTTGCTACTGTAAAAAAGATGCAAGTGCTGTTAGTGTAGTCATAATGAGGTCATCTTAGGGAAGGAGTAACTTTTCATTTATAATTTTTTTTAAAGCTTGCTTTATGTTCAATAAGATCCCATCAAGATCACCGTAATATAGTCTGGACATCATTTTTACTATGGGTAAGCATATCCACCATACATCTGTAAAGTAGTAGGCAATAACAAAATATCTAATACTAGTGGCTAATATTTGAGTGCTTACAATGTGCCAAGCATGCTCTTGTAATTTACTTGGATCATCTAATTTAATCCTCACAACAACCTGTAAGTGTCAGTATTACTCCCATTTTACGGATAAAGAAACCGACTAGAGTGCTTATGTTGCCTAAGGTCACGAAGTCATAAACAGTTGAACTGAACTCACTCAGCATGGTCTAATCCCCAAGCTGATAGCCAGAGTACTAGTCTGCCTCTCAACATGTTTTTTGCTATTACATGAATATTATCCCATTTGTAAGCATTCCCTACATGCCACAGTAGGCTAGGGGTCATATTTACAGTAATCATTGCCTCAAACTAGGGCAGTAGGCCCTCCATATTCACAGTTCCTCATCTGGGCATTCAACCAACTGCAGATTGAAAATATTTGGAGAAAAGCCCCAACAATAAAAGTAATACAAATTTTAAGAAATACAGTATGACAACTCTAGCGTTTACACTGCATTAGGTATAAGTAGTTGAGAAATGATTTAAAGTATACAGGAGGATGTATGTAGGTTATATGCAAATATGCCATGTCATATGAGACATGAGCATCTGCAGATTTTGGTATCCTTGGGAGGTCCTGGAACCAATCCCCTACAGATACCAAGGGACAACTGTTTGTACCTAAAAGTTCTTATTTAACTTGGTATGGAAATTTGTAAATGAATGCATTCTGAAAGGCCCCGGTCAGGCCATACCACCCTCAATGCACAGATCTCCTTTGAAGGGCACCAAGCTATGCAAGCATGTGGGGAATGGTGTGGGGCTCCAGGGATGATAATCCTCATGAGGTTGTCTTGAGGAATAAATGAGTGAATGTTGTGTAAGTGTTGGCAGTTAAACACTGCGGAAAACCCTCACTGTGTGTGTAGCTCAGACTTTCAAACAATTCCTTCATTAGGAATTAGGAGCCCTTCATGGGAGAACTACAGGTAGATTGAGTCTGCTTGCAGTTTTCCCATGACAGGCTCCTAATTCTACGTCTTGTGTCCTTCACCACCAGTGCAATTCTCCTTCCCCATGATAGCTATTCAAAAATTTTCATGTAATTACTTATTCATACATTGCATATAATTACCAAAGATTTGCTTTTCCAGGCTAGTTTGTCCATCGCAAACTAGGTCAGTTGCCCCTGGTGAACTCTTCACCCAGTTCCTTCCTTCGCAGTGCTCATTACCATTGGTAATGACACATTTATTTCCTAAGAATATTTGATGAATGATCTCCCATGCTAAATAATAGCTATATGAGGAGAGCAGGGCTGGATTTCATTCCTCCTCACTGTGTCCCTATAATATGACATTACACAAGAGACTTGCTAATGTTTTTGTGGAATCTGAGCAAAACCAGCTACTCATTAAGTCATTCTTATCCTTATTGACTGTACTTTTGCCGTCGTTCTTTCTGTTTCATCCTCTCAATTGCCTCCACATTTTCTTTGGGAATGGATTCGATGAGGTCACACAGTTCTACCAGGCGAGACTCTACTTTTACCAGCTTTTGAATTGGGTTGAGGCTGTCATCCTCAGCATCTCCAATGCAGACTTTGTATACTTGAGTAATCTTTTTACTAAGTGAGTCTATCAGTATTTCCTGAGATTGAGAAGAGCAGAAAACATTAACATCACATTGCACATTCAATAAATATACCATTTTACTATATTACAGTAAAATCCCATGTATATGCTATTAAATGTTTACATTTTTATTTTTATTATTTTTTTGAGACAGAGTCTCACTCTGTCACCCAGGCTGGAGTGCAGTGGTGCAATCTCATCTCACTGCAACCTCTGCCTCCCAGGTTCAAGCGATTCTTGTGCCTCAGCCACCCAAGTAGCTGGGATTACAGGCGTGTGCCACCACGCCCAGCTCATTTTTTATTTTTAGTGGAGATGGGGCTTCACCATGTTGGCCAGGCTGGTCTCAAACTCCTGACCTCAGATGATCGGGCTGCCTTGGCCTCCCAAAGTGCTGGGATTACAGGCATGAGCCACTGTGCCTGGCCTAATGTTTACTTTTTTAAAGGAGAAGTTTTAATAAAACAGATCATTGAGAAAATGCAGCAGTGATATTTCACCTATATCAATTTATAGTCAGAGCATTACTATAGAACACCTTGGATTATTTTCTTAAAATATATTGAACTCAAGATATAAAAAGTATTATAATGGGCAGAATATTTTTTGCTTGAATGTTTTTGTATATCTGACTCCCTAAGAATTCAAAGAGAGGCAACAAACATTTTAAATCGTTTTTTTGCCACTCGCATGCATTTCCTTTTGGCAAAATATGTAACCCAGCCCCCCTCCTTTTTTGCACGTACTACTCTGTTATAATTGCGAAACTATAATCATCCTATATGATAGTTCTCTGCCTTATCCTTATAGACCAGGAGAACAGGAGCTACATCTTATGCTTAAACTTACAACTAAAACAGTGCTTTGCACATAACTATGTACTGAATAAATGTTTGCTGAATAAATGACTGAATGCATTCTCAGAAAAAAAGTTGCAAGCAAACACGTACCCAGGCTGGCCTACCAAAGCCTTTTTAGAAGTATCATTTTCACTGTTTTCACTGGGAAGCCATTGCAATGTTCTAGTCTGAACAAAAGCTTAGGCCAAACCTTGCTGATCCCTGTACCTCGACACTGTGCCATTTTAACTGTTGGTGGAGATTCTTGAGGTGGTAGGTAACTTGTCTCGGGACCGTAAGAAAATTGTCATCCTCTGTCTCCATTGTGAACCTGGTGTTTGCAATTAAGAGGAGCTCAACAAACTGCCGGGCAATGTGAATCACTCTTCAGGTAGCATTCTGCCCCATTTCCTGCTCCCACTCAAGAAGATGAGAATCACCATAAAGCCAGCGACAAATAACACTCAAGACAGATATGGCTCCTGGAGCCATGGGAAGCCCCTCCTGGAACCACAAACACCTTACAGAGCCACCAACACAATTACAAGCCAAGCTGATACCAAGAATGTACTTCCAACAGCTTTTCCACCTCCTAGCTTAAAAAGCTTTCTGATGGTACTGTTTAGCATAAAGCTCCTTTTTACATTCATAGGGTAACACTTATTATATTTCCTATTTACATGAATGACATGATCCTTTTAGAAAACTTGGAGATACATAATAATATAAAAGAAAACAGCAAAAGTCCTATATTGGCCAAAAATTTCCCTTTTCCCCTCTCTCTAAAATAACACCTACTGTGTTTCCTATTTATGTAATAGTACGTTCTTTTTCTAAACCTTGGAAACACAGAAAAATACAAAAGAAAATAAAAGTAACCCATCGGATTGAAATATTGTAAATTGCATATGAAAACAACATTGCTGTAATGTGAGTCACTAAATAAAGCAGAGAAAAATACTTTAAAAATATATTCACCACTGGTTTTGAGGAAAAACAACTTCAAGATGAAAGTGGTTGCTAGTTGATGGAAATTTCTAAAGGAGACCTCTTGAACACTTAGATGGCTTTAGAGATGGATGAGCAGGACAGTGGCTTTTTACGATGTCTTTTTTACACCACCACCCCCTCCCCCTTTTTTTCTTAAATTCCCTCTTCTAAGAGGAGAGAAAATGGCGAGAAGAGATATTTTCTTAATATAACAAGGTAAGAACAAGAGATAGGAGAGGAGAATGAGATGAATGAAGGTAATTCACATATGAACAAAAAAGGGATTGAGAGCCTGGCCTGACAAAGCAAAAAGTCAAAAGGGAGCACAAGGCACAGGCCAATTGATGACGGAAGGGAAGTTTCAGCCCCATCCCTGGAACTGCCCCCAGATGGCAGGCCCAGCCCACAGTACCTTGGAGGAGGAGCTGCCAAGGGAGTCTGCCCAGGTGAATGGGACAGGAATTATGGAAGACTCATAGAGAACTTCAAGTGCCTTTCAACAGTGAATGGGAAGTGATATGACCAGAGCAGTGTTTTAGGAGGAATCATTGTATCAAAACTGGAGAGGGGAAAGGTGGGGGGGGGGGGGGGGTGGATATCTAGATGTCATTGAAAGTCTTTTCAAACTCAAGGGTTCTGTCATTCTAATCCATGTGACATTCTGCTGTGTATTGACCGTACACAGTTCTCTCAATTGCAACTGATCAGCTCCTTGTGCAAAGAAAACAATAAAACCAGAGATAAACACATTCCTCAAATTGAACAATGGAGCAGTTTATGTTCCATTTCATGTTCAATGAAGAAATAACAACTGCTACACTAAACAACATGGATGAATCTCACAAACACAGTGTTGAGAGAAAGAAGCCAGACATGTTACGTGATTCCATTCCAATAGAGTTCAAAAACAGGAAAGCTGATTGATGGCATGAGACGTCAGGACAGTGGGAAAGAGGGCTGGTAAAGACTGGAAGGAGGTGTGAGGGAGGTTTGCAGGGGATGATAATAGTGTATTCCCTGATCTGGGGGGTAGCACATGGGTGTGTTTGAGGAAATTTCTTGAGAGGTACACTTGTGATTTGTGCACTTCTCAACATTACATTATACTTGAACTTAAAATTTTATTTTAAAAGTAAAATATTGGATCAAGGGCAAAATTTTTAGGGGATTGAGTATCATTAAGAGTGTGGAAGTTTTAAAAGAATAAAATTCATTTCATACTGATAGCTCCAGAGTAACATAATTTATGAATATCACAATCAAATATGTCAATTATACCTCAATAATGTTGGAAAAGAAACTTAAAAAATGAGCTGCAGCTAAATTTACTCAAAGGGTTATATTTTGTATATTCTGAGAGCTGAAAAAATGGAGGTAGAGAAGGAAAAAATCCTAAGAATACGCTTCCCTTCCAATTTTCCTGCTTCACCTCCCCTTCCCACCCCACATTTCACATCTCTAGAAGACACTATGGATTATTATTCCCATTTCCCCAGAGTGCAATACATGAATACCAAATTTACACTTGTGATCACAATTTCATGGATAGCTATTTAAAAAGGAATTTTACGTCAATTCTACTTTCTTTCTTTAGGTATCTGGTTGCCTCAATGTTAAAAGAGTATCAAAAATGCCACTTTTATTTTTTAATAGTTGCCCCAAACTTGGATGAAAAGGGCTTGGTTGGGATGGGGCAGGGAGGAGGGGAGATATCACAGATATTTATCAGACATTTTGCATGTCAATTGGTTTCAGAATTATTTAAAACAGTTGAAGTGTGGAAACCACTCAAGTGTCCATCAACAGATGAATGGATAAACAATATATAGTATAAACGTACAATGGAATATTATCTGGCTGTAAAAATAATGCAGTCCTGATACATGCTGCAACATGGATAAACTTTGAAAACATTACGCTAAATGAAATAAGCCAGACACAAAAGGACCAATATTGTATGATTCTTCTTTTGTGATGTACCTAGAATAGTCAAATTCCGAGAGACAGAAAGTAAAATGGTGGTTGACAAGGGCTAGGAGAGGGAGGAATGGAGAGTTATTGTTTAATGGGTATAGAATTTCAGCTTTGCAAGATGAAGAGTTCTGGAGATTGCAAAACAACGTGAATGTACTTAACACTACTGACCTGTACATTTAAAAATGGTTAAGATGTTACATTTTTATGTTGAAAAGATGATGAAAAAGTTGTGGAAATAGTGGTGATGGTTCCACAACATTGAGAATGTACTTAATGCCATTGAATCACGTGCTTAAAATAGCTAAGAGGTAAATTTGGTTATGTATATTGTACCACAGTTTTAAAAAAATGGTTAGGAAAAAACAGCACTGAATTGAAAGGTGGCTATCATCACACCTCTTGGCCCCGGCAATGCACAACCCCATCCCTTACTAACTCAGGGCACTATAACTCCCTAGGAAATGTGTGTGTGTGTGGAGGAGCCATAACCAGCTTGTGCTTTTTGTAACCCTGTTCACCTGTGGGTAGGGGAGGACAGTCTTCTTCTGATGCAGTTCTCCCAGTTCTACTTCTGTTTGAAAATCAAGTTCATATCCATAAATGTGATGTTGTGGCAGCCCAGGTCTCACTAACGCAGGCCTCCTTAACAACTGTTTTCAGTACTGATTGAGTGGTTAAGTTAAATATTAAAAGCCAATGCCCTTATACAAAGGCTGGAATGTAACAAAAACCCACCAAGAGTTTTGCCTAGACCTTTCCAGGGTCTTAAAGAATGACAAAATAATGAAGGAATTCTTAACAGGACCCATTTAAGATTAAACAAGTTTTACTGGGGATGAAGAAACTCTCCAGGCCTCCACAGACAAGTTTATTGGGGATCTGAAGGAACTACCCAAACCTCCCTGATTTAGCAGGAGACAAGACAAGGGTAATCACCCCAACATCTGGACCCATTTAGATTAAGTAAACTTAGACTGAGGCTCCAGAGGAAGGTCTTCAGGACTCAGACCTTAGTTATAGATCAAAAGAAGTTAATCACTCATGTCTTTAGATGAGTGCACACTTACACATAGACATATAGCTTAGAAGGTATAGAAGCTCTGGAAAACTTTGTAATTTTGAGTTGGTCTGGCAATAATTTCCAGGCCTTCTCCCTATAACCAGTTACAGAAATAAAAACTGTCTTCCTCCCCAGTTCATCTGCATCTCGTTATTGGGCCACAAGAAATAGCAGCCCAACCCTTAGTTTGGTCCGGAAACAATGTTAGCCTCATATATTAGCTTTGAATTTTTATTTCATTTGAGGTTTTTACAAGGTAATCAATGTTAGATGGAGCTGGTTGTGGGTCTAAAAGCTAACCTCATCATTCATTCAACAAACATTTGTTGAGCACCAACTTTAAAGGGACCCTCAACTGAATGAAGAATAGTAAGTCAACCCCTGCACTCGAGGGGATTTGCATCTAGCTGAGAGATGAACTTCTCAATAAGTAAGTGTACTAGCACATATCACAGCTGTTTTGATAATGAGTCTACACAGGCCTGAAGAGGCAAAAATCTAGTACAGGCTCAGTGTCGGGGAAATTTTCTAGTCAGTGTTGAGTCACTGTTAATTGTGTTGATTCATGGCTTCCTCTGTTTTATTACTCCTTGAGTTACCACCAAAATGATAACACACAGTGAACTACTACATATGTCTAGGCTCTGAAGAAATGTATTTCGAGGGAGAACTATGGTCAATATCATGCGTTGCAATAGAGCAACGTTTTAAGAGAACCCCAATGCCAATTTGAATGCTTTCTGCCTATGTAAATTGGCTATTACATACTGGCAAAATAAATTCCAAGCTCGCTTTCCACTTCTGTCATCAACCTAGGACTTGTGATTTGCTTTAACTCTCCTATTCACATACTTAGGACGCAGGGAATAAAAATTATAATCGTGAGCCAAAATGAAATCACCATAGGCAAAGAGTGATTACCTGAGCATCTGAATTAAATTCTCCAAAGCTAAAGAGCCTGGACCTTAATTGCAATTCTGCTGCTTTTTCTTCTTCTCTCACACAGTTAGCTTTAAGCATTTCTTCTTGCTCCAAAAGAAATTCTATGTTGCTATTTCTATTGCAAAAGAAGAAAGAGACCCTCATCTGAAATTTGTGGTTAGTGAAATAACCATCAGTCAGGAGCTTTAACACTCTAGATCATGTGTCAAAATCCAGGTAGTGAGCCAAATACAAGTCTGTATTTGAAGACATTACCAAAGTACATGTAACTTTTCAAGTTAAAATGAGAAAAAATACATGCACAAATGCTATTTTTAACTTCCATCAGAAGGCATTTTCTTCCCCTCCCCTACTTTGGTGGTTCCATTCAAGTTCCCCCAAATAGCAGCAGAGCTGAGGCATCAGGAACCCAGTGTTCTCAAACGTGGCTGATAATCAGAATATCTGGGGAGCCAAGAGGGAAAATATAGACTCCTAATTCCCTCACCTAAAGATTCTGATAAGATCCTCTAGAGATAGATTCTATATATCCCCCTTTCCTGCCTACCTGCACCCACCCTGTCCCAGTAAATCTTATTGTGGAGGTGAGTGGAGGGCCATCAGACACTGTGAAGATTGGAAAAGATACAAGGATTAAAAAGTCTCAGAAATGGTATGGGGTAGCTGTGAGATAATGATTTTTAGATTCTTCTGAACAAATTAATTTGTTTTGAAGTTAAATGTAGTTTGACCTATTGTTTAAAAAGATTGCCATCTTCTGGCCCAGAAAACTGTTGTGAGAAAAGGTTCTACACATTTTTGCAATGAGTAGATACAAAGATTTATTCTCTGTAATTCAACGCTTTTTCAAGTTTGTAATACTATATATTTTTAGATGAGGAAGGAATTTTGTGAGGGATCAAATCCAGCTGCTTTCTCCTGACAGAAATCCTTTCTATATTCGCCCTGAGATATTGACAGGAACTTTATAAAATTATATAATATTTAATCACAAAAATTACTTTTCTGAGAGTCACGGCCAATGAAAATGCATTTGTTAGCATTATCATCCACAGCATGATTTGGTAAAGTAAATGACAGCTAGCCAAGTGATAGGGCAAAAACTATACTGGACAAAAGGCAGTAGGTACCATTTTAATTCTTTTTAGTCATTTTTCAAAGTATCTTTTATTATTACTAGCTAGGAAAATATGTTGACAAGTGAAAGGAAGTAGGGACAAAATTAAAGCCAGTCTATTCTGTGTAAATATGACATCTACGTTTTGCACTCCACAACGTAAACTATTAAAAACCCCAGCCTACGTTCACAGAGACCACGAGGAAGAGCCACATGTGAGTGAGTTGGACCCAGGCTCCGGTTAGAAATTGCTTAATGGAATAAATCTACTTGTTTATAATGACTTACGTTTTATCCTGTATAACTTTTTCTCTTTTGTTTACCTCTTCAAGATTTTCATCTACATCTTGGGAATATTGAAACAAAGTAAGATTCTGCTCTTCCAGCTCTCTGAGGACTTGAAGTAACTCCTCTGGTTCCTTGAAATAAAGTGCTGGCTCCTAATTAATCAATAATGAAGAATATAATTTACTTAAAAATATGCTACCTATGCACATGTGACTTATCTAGAAAATACAGTGGGGTAAAGGAAGATGGTTCTAAGGATGAGGGAGACGCAGGTAGGAACCTGTATGGGAAACTCGCCTATTTCCAAGTGAGAGCTGGCTCTCAGAAAGAGCACATTTGAAGTGTGGGGAGATGAGGGTATTAAAAAAGGGATGGGGAAGAAAAAAGGAAGAAGAGAGTGAGGAAAAGGAGACAGAGCAGAAGAGGAGGCAAGTGCAGGAGAAAGGGAAAGGGAGAAGGAATAGAAGAAAGATGACAGGAAGCTGAGTGAAAGTCATTTTCTCCCCACATTTTAATTATTTTATATTTCCTAAATTTTTAAGATGAAGTATGTGTTACCTTAAACATTGTTTCAAAAAATGACTCGGGCATTTGCACACCCATGTTCCTCATTATTCACAATAGCCAAGACATGGAAGCAACCTGAATGTCCATCAATGGATAAATGGATTAAGTCAATGTAGTATACACATACAATGGAATATTATTCAGGCTTCAAAAGGAAAGAAATCAGCTGGGTGCGGTGGCTCACGCCTGTAATCCCAGCACTTTGGGAGGCCGAGGTGGGTGGATCATGAGGTCAGGAGTTCAAGACCAGCCTGAGCAAGATGGTGAAACCCCGTCTGTACTAGAAATACAAAAAATAGCCAGTCATGGTGGCGGGTGCCTGTAATCCCAGCTACTCAGGAGGCTGAGGCAGATAATTGCTTGAACTCAGGAGGCGGAGGTTTCAGTGAACCGAGATCATGCCACTGCACTTCAGCCTGGGCAACAAGAGCGAAACTCCATCTTGAAAAAAAAAAAAAGGAAAGAAATCCTGTCATATGCTATAACATAGATGAACCTTGGATACAGTATGCTAAATGAAATAAGCCAGGCACCAAAAGACAAATACTGAGTGATTCCACTTACATGAGGTATCTAAAATAGTAAAACTCTTAGAAACAGAATGTAGAATGGCAGTTGCCAGGGGCTATAGGAGGGAGAAAAGAGGAGTTGTTTAATAAGTATAGAGTTTCTATTTTGCAAAATCAGAAAGTTCTAGAGATCTGTTGCTTATAGTTGACACTACTGTACTGCACACTTAAAATGGCTGAAATGGTAAATTTTTTATATGTTTATTTGTCACAATTTTTTAAAAAGATGACTTGGATGAGGTGTGTAATATACAACAATGAATGGTATTTGTTGTCCCTTTTGAGTTTCTGTGGTTGCATTTAGGGTGGGGTTAGCTCAAAGTCAATCTTGCAGCAGTAAAGGGTTGTTTTGTTGAAGGCCTATTTATTTTACGGTTCAGCTACCCAACAGATCTCAAGTCCCAATAAAATGCAATCAGAAAGTGGCTATTTTTACAGGAAGATTGTAGATTTTACATATATACATATATAAAACCTAAATCATTACCTTCTTCTACATAATCATTTGTTATAAAATGTCTTATGACAAAGATAGATTATATATCCAACTGGAGAACAGTATCAAAATTATATTTCTTTCTGGAAGGTTTGTGCAATATTTTGAATAAAATATTTTAATTTCAAAAGAATAAATGATCGTCAGTATTTTTCACCAAACATAATATTTAAACCAGCAAATATAATCTGGTTACCAAATCAAAGTCCATTTCATCATCTAAAAGGAAATCCAAACTGTCTTCTGAACCGAAACTTTCAGCCAGGCTGTAAAAGAAAAAAGAAAAAGAAAATGTCTGATTTGTGAGCCATTTTCTGTCAACAGGTTTGCATTCCTTTCTAAATTGTCCTTGGAACCCAACTGTAACATAATTATTTTCAATAGCAGGTTTAGCCTTTTAGGGAACCGCTGATTGCAGAAATCAATGGATTCCATGAATATACAAAAGAAAATTGGATTCTGTCCCAGACAAAGCTGACATACACAAACAATGAGACCACATGGGAGGGCCATACCATATGGTACCAATTATTTGAGGCGCATCTATAAAGTAAGGTAACTTTATTTTTAAAGAAACACTTGACAGCCTACATTGCCTCATCCTTTTGTCCTTTTAATGCATTCTTCTTGAGAATCTAAATGTACTCTACTGCTCAAAATGAAAGCTGTATCACAGCCTTCTGACTGTCCCCAAGTAAGGCAATGCTTCTCTCTTTAAGAGCAGATTTTACTTCTCAAAATGTCTTCCAATCAGGCTGACAAAATGTTAGGTGGGGCAATGGACAATGAGGTACCTCCTTAAAGCACAATCATGTGGCTTGGAAAGTGGCTCTGGAAAAATCCTGTAAGAAAGATCAGTGGAAACTGATTGCAATATTAAAGAAGCAGGGATAGGGAGAGAGTAAGTTGGCTGTTGATGTGATCTAGGTCATTAACACTTTCAGATAGAGGGCAGTGACAATGGCAACGATGAGTAAGTGTGTGGGGAGGGAGGAGAATTTAGAGATATATGGAAGAATGAAATCATGGGAACCAAAAATAGAAAGGGCTCTTGGGGCCATAAGAGAAGAGACAAAGATGACTCCAACATTTGTGGTCTGGAGCCTGGAAAAATGGAGGTAGCACTCACAGGAAGGAAAACGGCTTACAGATGGGATAAGAAAAAGATTAATATTTGCTTTATTCATGTTGAGTTTGAGGGGACAAAATACACACCTGGAGCTGCCTATTGAGCAGTTGGAGAGAAGGTGTGGGAAAACAGAAAGGGCCAGGGACATAGATGAATTTTAGGGAAACATACCCTGAGAAAGCATTTGACATTACAGTCCACCCTTCTCTGCTCTTGGGTTGAGTGACATCACTTTCTAATCACTCTCTTCCCACCTCTCTGATACTCTTGTGGTCTTTTGGGGTTCCTCCTCAGTCTTCTTCCCTTCTCCTTCTACCCATTCTTTTGGGAAGACCTCATCCCTCTCGTGGATTCAACCACTGCTAATACACTAATGACTCTCACATCTCTCTCTCTTTCTTGAGCTCTAGATTTCAATGTCCAACCTTCAACTGGATGTCACTACCCACATGGCTGTCCCATAGGGAACTAAAATGAACATCCAGAATCACACTCTTTCTCTTCTTCCTCAGGCAGGCCTGCTCCTCTTACTGGGTTCCCAATATTATTGGATGGCAAGACCATGCACCCAGTTGCCATGCTAGAACTCTGGGAGTTATCTGTAACCACTCTCTTTTCCTGACACTTCCCTCAATCTTTACATAAGCCATTCAAAGTCCTGTTAGTGCCACTTCCCTGATGTCTCTCACAGCCTTTCCTTCTTTGTTCCCGATGCCATTATCTAGTTTAGGCAGTCCAGTCTCTCTCACCTGAATTGTGACAATAGGCTCCTAAACTGGCCACTGTACCTCTAGTTTTGTCCTCCACCATTTCATTCTCTAAAATACTGCCACATCCATCTTTCTAAAGTGCAAATAGGATTGGGTCTCTGTCACACTCTTGTTTAAAACATTCAGTGTCTCCCCAGGGCCCTTGGGACAAAGCACAGACTGCTTAGATAGATAGCATCACCACTTCCCTGCTCATGGTGCAGTGCCCATGTACTCCTTGAGCCTCTCCCCCTTTTACCCTGAATGATAAACCTGCCATTCTGAACAGAGCCAAGCTCTGTCATCTCTGTACCAGAAAGCACTCCCTCTTCCAGGGCTTGTCCTCACTAACTCCTCCTCCTCTTATAGACTCAGCTTAGAGGCATCCTGTTCTGAAGCACATTCACTGATCCTTCCCTTGCCCTCCCATGCCCTCACCTCTCCTCTGGGTTAAGAGTTCTACCTTTGCATGCCTGTGGCACTCTGCACTTATCCTTCTAATAACATTATCACATTGTATTGCAATCAACTTATCTGTCTTCCTCCCTAAATGGTAAGCCCCTTGAGGGCAGAGATTGTCTTTTATTTATTGTTGGGGCACTCAATAAATATTTGTTGAATGAATGGATGAGACTAGGAGAGTGGTGAGCTTTCTGAGGTAGCGAATGTGGTGTCTGCATGTTACTGTGTGCATCTAGATGCAGAAAAGGCATTTGGCAGGATTCAACACTCATTTTGATAAAAATTTTCAGGAAAACTGGAACAGAGAAGAACTTTCTTAACTTGATAGAGTATGTACATCTACAAAAATCCTCCAGCTAACATACTTAATGGTGAAAAACTGAATCCTTTTAAGACTGGGAACAAGACAAAGATATCTGCTCCCTCTACTCTTATTCAACATCGAAAGTTCTACCCATTGCAATAAAGCAAGAAAAAGAGATAAATGGCATAAAAATCAGAAAGGAAGAAATAAAGCTGTCCCTATGTGCAAATGACATAATGGTCTACATAGAAAATCCAAAGGAGTCTTTAAAAACAAACCAAAACTCTTGAACTAATAAGTGAGTTCAGTACGGTCAGGGTATACAATCAATTGTATTTCTCTGTCTTTAAAAACAAAACAAAATTCTTGAACTAATAAGTGAGTTCAGTACAGTCAGGGTATACAATCAATTGTATTTCTCTGTATTAGCAATGACTGCATGGACACCAAAACACAAAGTACAATACCATTTACAATTGTTCAAAAAGAAAAGACAAAAATATTTTGCTATAAATCTAACAGAACATGTATAGGATTTGTAAGGTGAAAACTACAGAAGGTTGAAGAAATCAAAGAAGATCTAAACAAATGGAGAGGCAGACTGTGTTTATGGACTGGAAAATGTAACATAGTAAAGAAATCAATTATCCCCAAATTGATATACAGGTTTGTGTTAGTTTCCTAGGGCTGATGTAACAAACAACAGCTTAAAGCAACCGTAACTTATTCTCTCACAGTTCTGGAGGCTAGAAGTCAAAAATGAAGGTGTCAACAGGCCATGTTCTCTCTGAGGGCTCCAGGGAAGAATCTATTAATGCCTTTCTCTAAGCTGCTCCTATTGCCAGCAGTCCTTGGCTTGCAGCCACATCACTTCAATCTCTGTCTCTGTCATCACATGGCATTCTCCCTGTGTCTCTGTGTCTCTTCTATTGTAAGGACACCAGTCATACTGAATTAAGGGTCTACCCTAATGACTTCATCTTACTTTGATTACGTCTGCAAAGGTGTAATAAAAAATTTATGTTTTTTCCAGATAAGGTCATGTACATAGTACCATGGGTTAGGACTTCTACATATCTTTGTGGGGGACATAATTCAACCCATAAAAAGGCTTAACACAATTCCCATCATAATTCCAGAAAGTTTTTTTGTAGATATAGATAAGGTTATTTTAAAATTTATATAAAAAGAAAAAGGAGCTAGAATAGCCAACACAGTTTTGAAAAAGAGAAATTATATAAGAAGTCTCCCTGACCTTGAGACTAATAGCTACAGGCCATTTCCTGTTCCCTGTGTTGTGTCTTGGAATCTGGAGCAATGAAGACCTCTGTGCTCTTAGGCGGGTCCTTCCTGTTTTCTCTATTGTTTTGGAATTCTTCTGGACTCCACCCAGTCCTAAGACACAGATCTTCAGTGGATAAAGAAGACACTGTTTGGACTGCAGCAATGACTGAGTTGACTACTGATGGCTTAGGTCACTGTCTGACTTGCAATAGTTTCAACATGTTCTGATGATTGGTTGTTAGAATGAAAATAAGGCCCTTTGATAACAACACAGAAATTAAAACTGGTGACATACACCTGGGAGATAACTGTCCTGTAACAAGACTGTTGCCATTTAACTATGAGTTTTCTTATCCTGTCATTTCTTGTGGGATCAAGAAAATTATGTTCCAAAGAAATGATGTTGCTATATTATCAGAGATCAGTTACAGACCAGTGCTGCATACTACCTATAAATTTCCAGTGGTTTGCTTTGTAAAGAGGCTTAAATTTCCATCTGTGATGCATTTTGGAATGAGTGGATTTGATGTCAACACCTTGAAATATATCACTCAAAACACAGAAGAACAAGAGTCATCAGCTCCCACACAAAGTAAAACATGTAAACCTCATTTTAGCAGTGTTAATTAGGAGCAACTATCCAGGAGTCACAGCATCAATAATGCCTGTGTTATAACATCCTATCCTCCCTAAGGCACGGGAGCAAGTGGTACGTACTTGTCTGAGAACCAGTTCCATTAATATTATGGTTGTATCTGTCCAAAGATAAGTAGCAGTATGTTACCAGTTTCACTACCTTTGGAGTTTTGGATAACATATCTATACTGTGATATTTACACCTTTTAATGAGTTAATTTTAAGGGTAATTGCCATTCTAACTTTGTATGTGAAATCAAGGCCATACATAATAAATGCCTATACTAAAAACAAACAAATAAACAACAACAAAAAAAAAACTAATAGCTACAGGAGTCAAGATCATGTGGCGGGACAGCCACATAGATCAATGGAACAGAATAGAGAATCCAGAAATAGCCCCCAACAAATATGCCTAAGTGATTTTTGACAAAGGTGCAAAAGCAATTCAATGAAAGAAGCCATTTCAACAAATGGTGCAGGAGCAATTGACATACACAGGCAAAAAAGCACCATCACCACAATCTAAACCTCACACCTTATACAAAAATTAACTCAAAATGGAAAATGGATCACAAACTTAATGTAAAACTATAAAACCCTTAAGAAAAAATATGGAAAAATATCTTTGAGTCTTAGGGTAGGGAAAATGTTTTAGAATTGACACCAAAAGCATGAACTATAAAAGAAAAAATTCATAACTTGAAATTCATCAAAATTAAAACTTTCACTGTACAAAAGAGCCTATTAAGAGGATAAAAAAGACAATCTACACACTCAGAGAAATTCTTTGCAAACCACATATCCCCAAAGGACTAGTATCTAATATATACAGAATTTTCAAAATCCAACAATTTTAATAAAAGGCAATTCAGTTAGAAAGTGAGCAAAAGACATGAATAGATATTTCATCAGAGGATATAAAGATGCAAACAAGCACACGACAAGATGCGCAACATCATTAGCTACTAGGAAAATCAATTAATACCTACCAGAATAATTAAAATAAAAGACAGTGAAAACACCAAATGCTGCTGAGGATATGAAGAAACTGGACCCCACATACAATGCTAGTGGGAATGTAAAGTGATATAGCCGCTCTGAGAAACAACTTAGCAATCTCTTTAAAAACTGAACATGCGGCCGGGCGTGGTGGCTCACGCCTGTAATCCCAGCACTTTGAAGGCCAAGATGGGTGGATCACCTGAGGTCGGAAGTTCGAGACCAGCCTGACCAACATGGTGAAACCCCATCTCTACTAAAATAACAAAAATTAGCTGGGCGTGGTGGCAGGCACCTGTAATCCCAGTTACTCAGGAAGCTGAGACAAGAGAATTGCTTGAACCTGGGAGGTGGAGGTTGCAGTGAGCAGAGAATGTGCCATTACACTCCAGCCTGGGTGACAGAGCGAGACTCCATCTCAGAAAGGAAACAAACAAACAAACAAAAAAACACTGAACACACATCTACCATCCAATCAGGCATTACATTATAATTATTCCAGAGACGTGAAAATTATGTTCACACAAAAGGTTGAACAAAGATATTTATAGCAACTTTATTCATTATATCCCCAAACTAAAAATAATCCAGATGGTCTCCAATGAGCAAATAGTTAAACTGTAGCATGTCCATACCATTTTATACTACTCATCAATAAAAAGGAACCAACTATTGATAGACAAAACAACTTAAGTGAATCTCCAGAGAATTATGCTTAGTAAAATAACCCAATCCCAAAGGATTACATACTGTAGGATTCCATTTATAGAACATTCTTGGAATAACACAATCATAGAAATGGAGAAGACATTGGTGGTTGCCAGGGTTTAAGGGGAGGTGGGAGAGGGAAGTGGGTGTGACTGTAAAAGGGCAACATGAAGAACCCTGCGCTAATGTTCTGTATTTGATGGCATCCATGTCAATATCCTGGTTACGGTATTGTGCTACAGTTTTGCAAGATGATACCATTGGAGGAAACTGGGTAAAGGGTATATGGAGTCTCTCTCTACTATTTCTTACAATTGCACATGAATGTAAAACGATCTCAAAATGAACATTTAATTACAAAAAAGTAGTGATTGCCAAATGCCACAGAAGTGGATGTCTAGAATTCAGAGGGTGCCTAGAATTCACAGCAAAATGTTTATGTTTCTCTCAATGATTGTCATGATACTGTGATGCTGGCCCAGATCCCTTCCTCTGGGCTGGTGTACCCATCCCAGGCATCAACATATTTTCTTAAAGAAGCTCTCTTGGGGTAGTAAGGGTTGAGAACGAGTGACTTCTGAAATAATGAGTACAAATGAGTGAACAATTAAGTGAGGGGGAAAACAACAAAAAAAAAATACTTTATGATCCTAATTGCAGGAATTTTGAATCACATGGTGAAATTGCAAACACAAAGGCTAGCAGAATAGCTTAATAAAAAATAGGGCAGTGGGTTCTGAGAAGCAAAGACCTAAGATGCCGGGGGGGGATGCAGATAGTTTCTGCAAATAATAGTTGTAGATATTTAACAAAGAATGGAGAGAGGCCTGTGAGATCTCAGGAGTGCACAGAAATGGCACCATTACTTCCAGGATCTCTTACAACAGTTATGGATGCATGACATATATGTTGGGAAAAGGCTAAAAGTTATTTGCCTAAAACCATTCCCAGTTTCCAAGGGAGTTAGTCAAGTATATACTGTACTTTGATTTCCTTTTCTCTGGAGTGCGAGTCAGGCTTCTGATTGGCTTTCCTGTTTAAAATGTCCAGGTGAGTCCATGCCGTTGGTGATGGTGGAGTGAAGAGAAATAACATGGAATTAGAAATGAGCCCGTGCACTTGGTGCAAGGTATTCATTTTTCTGCACAGACATGCCCATTACTTCTTTTTTTTAAAAAAAAATTATTTTATTATTGGAATGATAATTGCATAGAAAATGGAGGTCTTTTATTCTATTGAAACTGAGTTGCACACCTAAGAGTAAAATGAAAGGCACAGACTCTTCTAAATGCCTCAGGCAGAGATCACATTTTTGGCTTTTCCCTCCAGAGCCCTCACTGTCTATAACTATATATCACTCACCCCATTGTAGTGTGTAGTTCTGGGATGCAAAACTATGTACTATTTGTTTTTGTATACGTGGGGTCTTGAAGAGCACCTGAAACATTTATGTCTTCAATAAATACATGGTGAGTAAAGGAAAGAAGGGAAAAAAAATGGATGAAGAACCAACCAGATGGGTCCCATCACCATCTTATTATTATTATGGTCTCAGCTTTTTTTTTTTTTTTTTTTTTGAGATGGAGTTTCGCTCTTGTCACCCGGGCTGGAGTGCAATGGCATTATCTCGGCTCATTGCAACCTCCGTCTCCCAGGTTCAAGCAATTCTCCTGCCTCAGCCTCCTAAGTAGCTGGGATTACAGGTGCCTGCCACCACGCCCAGCTAATTTTTGTATTTTTAGTAGAGACGGGGTTTCACCATGGTGGCAAGGCTGATCTCAAACTCCTGACCTCGGGAGATCCACCCACCTCAGCCTCCCAAAGTGCTGGGATTACAGGCGTGAGCCCCTGCGCGTGGCCTGTCTCAGCTTTTAAGCTGGTACCCTAACATGTACTACTAAAAAGTATTGTTAAGAGGTGTTATTTAAACTGAGAAACTTCTATATTCAAAATTTCAAAGAGAAGGGAACATGGACACCACCTCCCACTCCCTTTACCCCACCCCTGCCCCCACACCCTACTCAGGATCCTCCAACAGGCAAAGTAGTACGTCTTAAAGTGAGCCAAAGTGGCCTCGCAACCCAAAAGAATTTACTTTTCAATCAGCTGGCCAGATGCACAAGGCTTCAGGCTTACACCAGGGTCATTTCTGGGCAGGCGACTTGTATTCCTGACCTTTATCCCACTACTAAATACATCCCAAGGTTGATAGCAGGATACAAGAGAAAAGGAGTCCCCAGGAGTCAGCCTGTATTGGGGGCTACAAACTCAGATGGATACAGGGCAGTGCAGGTAAAGGAGTGGAGTGGACCCAGTAAGGACAAAGCAACTGGAGAGATCAGACCCCTCCCACGGCAAAGTTCCCAACTTGATCCCAGACTTCAGATCTTGTGGTTTTCAAGAGAAGATAGAAATACAGATTTTTTTCATGACATATGCTTATTTTACTTTATTTATTTATTTATTTATTTATTTATTTATTTATTTAAGACAGGGTCTCACTCTGTTACCCGGGCTGGAGTGCAGTGGCACAGCACCATCACTGCTTGCCGCGGCCTCAATTTGCTGGGCTCAAGCGATCCTCCCACCTCAACCTCCTCAGCAGCTGGGACTATAGGCGTATACCACCACGCCCAGCTAATTTTTGTATTTTTGGCAGATACGGGGTTTCACCATGCTGCCCAGGCTGGTCTTGAACTCCTGGGCTCAAGTGATCCACCTGCCTCAGCCTCCCAAAGTGCTGGGATTAAAGGTGTGAGCCACCATGCCTAGCCTACGTGTGCTGATTTGTAAACATGGGCCACCAAGCCAAACAACACCAAAACACTGGGGCCAGATAGCACAGCCCAGTGGGCCAATCTCTGGTCTGAATTTGTGATGCAGAGTGGGAGGAGGAGGGTCATTCCACCTGGGAGGGATGGTGATAGTGAAGGACTTCTTGGCGTTGATGGTGGGTAGGTTAGAGCTACCTCTGCTCTAAATTAATCCTTTTCCCAAGGGTTAATTCTCTCAATCACTGGCCAAAGGCAGTCACCTCATTGCAAATGGCCTGGTTTTCTGGGCCCTGGGAGTGGGCCTGCCAACAGCAGAAGGCAGGCCCGCACCAGAGAAACAAGGGGCCTCAGCTTGGAAGGACTTCAGGACATGTGCTGGTCAGCCAGGGGATGTCTCAGGGGCCCTCTTCCTCTGATTCTCTGCCTATTTTATCCACTCGTGCACCTCTTGGCATTTTGTGATAACATGAGAGAGAGAAGCAGAGCCCCCAGCTGCTAGGATTGAGGGTGGGGTGGGAGAGAAGCAGAGCCCCCAGCTGCTAGGATTGAGGGTGGGGTGGGCACAGCCCTCCGTTTTCCAGGTTGGCTTGTAGTTCTCTATCTCCACTTTGAGATGGACACATTCTCAGGTTTTACTTTCATGAGTCCCAAATCTACCTTTACCTTGGCTGTCTCTTCCCTGAGAAGCATCTTCTGAAAGGACGGCTGTCCTCCCGGACTCCTCAAGGATGCCTTCCTTTTTACTTGAATGTAATGATAATTCTAGAAATGGAAAATGAAGAGGAGAGAGAAAGAGAAAGATGGGGGAAGAAAAACACTGCTGAGAAAGAGAGCTTTGTCTCAGGGTGAAGATAGAGTTATTGTCAAAACTTCCAGGGACAGAAATATAAGTTGGAGGCATCATCAACCAGCAAACGTAATATGCAGATGGTAATATGCAAACGCAATATGCAGATAGTAAGGGCTGGTCCCTGGGATAGGAGAATGTGTGAGAACTGACTGGTAGGGCGCTAGGACATCTCCATTTTCAACATCCACCTGTCGTAACTCCTTAAATCCCAAATGTTAGCTTTCAAGCCTCTGGACTGACAGACTTAACTAGTTTCTGAACATTCTCTATTTGGATCATGAACCCAGAAGAAATTTTTTTTATTTTTTAATTTTTTTGGGGGGGGACAGGGTCTTGTTCTGTTACCCAGGCTGGAGTTCAGTGGCACCATCACAGCTCACTGCAGCCTTGACCTCCTGGGCTCAATCCATCCTCCCACCTCAGCCTCCTGAGTAGCTGGGACTACAGGTGTTCACCAGTATGCCTGGCTAAGTTTTGTATTTTTTTTGAGAGATGGGGTTTCACCATGTTGCCCAGGCTGGTCTCCAACTCCTGGGCTCAAGCACCCTGCCTGCCTTGGCCTCCCAAATTGTTGGGATTACAGGATGGAACCACCGCACCTGGCACCAGAAGGACTGAATCTTAAGTTGCTGAATGCAAATACTTCTTGGTTTTTTTTCCCACTTGTTTTCCCTCTTGTGCAACACCCTTTAGCTTTAACAAGATTTTTTCATGTGCTCAACACTTTACACATATGACCTAATTTAATCACACTTGGCACAGTGAGAGACCTAAGGAACTCAGCAGGGAAACCATTGATGGTGTGTTGGTAAAGGTTTAACAACCAACTCTCTAGAAAGCAAATTCCCCCTGATTTGTAGTTTGCCAATTTCTGTGTTGTAAATGCTCCAATCCTGGAGTAGTGGCGTCAGTTCTCAGCTGGGCCGCCCCTGGTTCCCATCCCTGCACTGCATCCTGGAAACTCCCTCCAGGTAGTAAGCTGAGGCAATCCTAGGGCTCACCTCCCTGGTTTCCCCTCTCCAAGGGATCACTCTGCTTTTTTTTTTTTTTTTTTTTTTTTTTTGAGACGGAGTCTCACTCTGCTTTACTGTTTGATGTCCAATGTCTGAAAATTCTTGTTTCATATATTTATCCAGTTTTTCAGGCAAAAGGTTAAGTCTGGTCCTGGTTACCCCAGTGTTAGATGAAAGTGCAAATCATCCCCTTTGATTTGTGACCTCGCTTTCACTTACTACATTTTTTTTTTTTTTTTTTTTGAGATAGGGTCTTGTTCTGCTGCCCAGGCTGGAGCACAGTGGCATGATCATGGCTCACTGCAACTTCCTCCTCCTGGGCTCAAGCAATCCTCCCACCTCAGCCTCCCTAGTGGTAGCACTACAGTTGCATGCCACCATGCTCAGCTAATCTTTAAATTTTTTGTAGAGACAAGGTCTCACTATGTTGCCCAAGCTGGTCTCAACTCCTGGCTCAAGCAATCCTCCCTCCTTAGCCTCCCAAAGTGCTGGGATTACAGATGTGAGCCACTGCACCTGGCTTAAATTTTTTTTTTTTTTTTTTTGAGACAGGGTCTCGCTCTGTCACCCAGGCTGGAGTGCAGTGGTGTGATCTCGGCTCACTGCAACCTCCGCCTCCCAGGTTCAAGCGATTCTCCTGCCTCAGCCTTCTGAGTAGTTGCGATTACAGGCATGCGCCACCATGCCTGGCTAATTTTTGTATTTTTTAGTAGAGACAGGCTTTCACCATGTTGGTCAGGCTGGTCTCGAACTCCTGACCTTGTGATCCACCCGCCTTGGCCTCCCAAAATGCTGGGATTATAGGCATGAGCCACCTCGCCCAGCCTTAAATTCTTATATATATGTAATGGGACCCATATCTCGTCCGTTGAGCTGACCTAATGCCAGTACATGACTGTTTCAATTACTGAGACTCCATGATAATATATTATATAAAATTTTAAAGCATTTGTAATCCTCCTCCCATTACCTTCCGAATTCAAAAGTATTTGTTTGTCTTTCTAGATGAACCTTTGGATCATTGTGCAAAGTTCTCCCCAACCAAGACCCAATTCCCTGATACATTTTGGTAACATTTTAATTATAATTCCATAAAACTTATACATTAGTTTTAGAAAATTTGGCAACTTTAAAATATCAATATTTCTATCTGAAAACATGACATAGCTTTCTATTTCTCAAAACTCCAGGTCACACACATTAAAGTTATTGTTGTTTTCTTAGATTTAATTTCCTGGTATATTTTCTTTCTTTTCTTCCTTTTGTCCTTCCTTTTCCCTTCCTTTGCCCTTCCCTTCCTTCCCTTCCATTCCATTCTCTTCCTTCTTTTTTGAGACAGGTTTTCTTAGATTTAACTTCCCTTCCTTCCCTCCCTCCCTCCCTCCCTCTCTTCCTTCCTTTTTTCTCTCTCTCTCTCTCTTTCTCTCTCTCTCTCTTTCTTTCTTTCTCTCTTTTTTGAGACAGGGTCTCACTCCCATCAGCCAGACTGGAGTGCAGTGGCATGCTCATGACTCACTACAACCCCAACTTCCTGGGTTCAGGTGATCCTCCCACCTCAGCCTCCTGAGTAGCTGGGAGGTGTGCATCACCATGCCCAGCTAATATTTTGTTTTTTGTAGAGAAGGGGATTTGCCATGTTGTCCAGGCTGGTCCCAAACTCCTGGGCTCAACTGATCTGACTGCCTTGGCCTCCCAAAATGCTGGGATTACAGACATGAGCCACCATGTCCCACCTTCCTGTGTATTTTCTAATTAATAAAGTTAGTTTACTTAGGTTAATATGCTAGGTTAATAAAACATAAATATGTTAACATATAAGTAAATAACATATATATATAGCACACATAAAAATATGTTAATATATAAATAAAACATAACATGTTAGGTTAATAAAACATAAAACTTAGGTTAATATGCCGAGGCGGGCAGATCACAAGGTCAAGAGACCAGGACCATCCTGGCCAACATGGTGAAACCCCGTCTCTACTAAAAATACAAAACTTAGCTGGGCATGGTGGCGTGCGGCTGTAGTCCCAGCTACTCAGGATGCTGAGGCAGGAGAATATCTTGAACCCGGGAGACGGAGATTGCAGTGAGCTAAGATAGTGCCAGTGGACTCCAGCTCTGGGTGACAGACCGAGACTCCATCTCAAAAACAACAACAAAACCAAACCAAACAAAAAACAAAAAATAAAAATAAAAATAAATGACTGTGTCCGTTTACTGAATCTTTTAATAAAATCAAATAGTCTCTCAGGTTTTTAGAGGGGATTTCTAAGTATGCTACCATATCAGTTGCAAATAATATATTTTCTCTTTCCCCATGCATATATTTTTATTGCTTTATGCTACACTCCAAATCTCATGTTGGAATTTGGTCCCCAGTGTCAGAGGTGGGGCTTAGTGAAAGATGCTTAGGTCATGGGGGTAGACCTCTTGTGAATGGCTTGTTGCAGTCCTCATAGGAATGAGTGAGTTCTCACTCTCTTAGTTTCCACAAGAGCTCCTTGTTGAAAAGAGCCTGGCACCTGCTTCCCCTCCCCGTTGCTTCTCCTTGCACCATGTGGTCTCTGTACACATGTTTCCCTTCTGCCATGAGTGGAAGCAGCCTGAAGCCCCAGCCAGAAATAAATGCTGGCACCACACTTCTTGTATAGCCAGCAGAACTGTGAGCCAAATAAACCTCTTTTCTTTATAAATTGCCCAGCCTTAAGTGTTCCTCTACAGCAACACAAATAGACAAAGACACTTTATATCTGAAATTAGCTCAAGTTTCCAAATTAATGATATACAATAACAGAGAGAGTGAAAATCTTTGTTTAGGTTCTGCTTTTAAAAAAATCTATTTAGATAAAAAACATTGAAGCAGATGATTTTAGAGTTAGGGATATTTAGCTCATGAAAGTTGAGTATGAGTAACTTACTTGCTAATATTTTTGGAAGGATGATATTTGCTTTACTTTTTGATGCCTGTGCTCTTTTTAGTGCTTGCTGGATTTGCCAATGTTTTGGAGACATTTGCAGCAGAAAAAAACCATATTTCATATACTCCCTGAGGAGGAATTCTGTTTTTGCTATTTCACTACTCAAAAGAAACAAAGATATGATTAGGTATATCTGTGTGAAAGCAAGTTCATTAGAAAAAAAATTTTTACAAAATTATTTCTCTTGATTATGTACTGAATTAATAATTTAATTATCAAAAAAGATAAATATGGCCATAAAAATATGGGCTTCAGTGAATATGAAAGGAGATGAAAGAAAACTCTAGGAATACTGTTTAAATAAAACATGTCCAAGGATATGCGCACATAGAATAGACATGATAATTTTACTCGACTTGTTTGTTATTCTGTGGGAAACACTGTATTAAGTTTTAGATTTAGGGAGAAATTAGAAGGTAGCAAAAGGGCCGGGCGCAGTGGCTCACGCCTGTAATCCCAGCACTTTGGGAGGCCAAGGCAGGCAGATCACCTGAGGTCAGGAGTTCGAGACCAGCCTGGCCAACATGGAGAAAACCCATCTCTACTAAAAATACAAAAAATTAGCCCGGTATGGTGGTGGGCGCCTGTAATCCCAGCTACTTGGGAGGCTGAGGCAGAAGAATCGCTTGAACCCAGATGGCAGAGGTTGCAGTGAGCCGAGATCGTGCCATTGCACTCTAGCCTGGGCAACAAGAGCAAAACTCTGTCTTAAAAAAAAAAAAAAAAAAGCGGGGGTGGTGGCTCACCCCTGTAATCCCAGGACTTTAGGAGGCCAAAGAGGGTGGATCGTGAGGTCAAGGGTTCAAGACCAGCCTGGCCAACATGGTGAAACCCTGTATCTACTAAGAATACAAAAATTAGCCAGGCATGGTGGCGCGTCTCTGTAATCCCAGCTACCCAAGAGGCTGCGGCAGGAGAATCACTTGAACCTGGGAGGCAGAGGTTGCAGTGAGCTGAGATCACGCCACTGCACTACAGCATGGGCGACAGAACAAGACTGTCTCAAAAAAAAAAAAAAAAGGTAGCAAAAGATGGTACATTTGTAAGGAAAAGAAAGAAACTAACACTTAATGAGGACCTATTACTATAGGCAGGGCACACTACAGACATAAGCTTATCCTCAGGACAGCACTTTAAAATAGGTACTATTATTCTTATCTTGGAAAGGAGATGTAAATGGTAGAGCCAGTTCTGAAACCTAGGTCCATCTGACTCAGATGCCCAAGCTCTTGCCAGTATTGAGTGACTTGGACCAAAAGCTTTTGCCCAGCTTCACATTGTATTACAGTAATCACGTTACAAAGTGGACAAAGAGGGATGTTAAAATAACAAAAGAAGGCCCACTTGAAAGGGAGCTTCCAAACCTTTATCTTTCAGAGCCTTCGTTATTCAGACCCTCGCCAATACTCTTATCAATATTACTTTGTATCAATGTTTTTAGCTGTAATACTTCTATCTGTCAGAGCCTTCCTTCAGCCCTGGTGCAAGAGTGATATTCAAGGGTCAGTAAATGGCTGCCTCACGTGTCACCAGTTGGAAGATTGATGGGAGACCTTCATTCTACCGCTGCCTCCGTTTTAGATTGAAATCCTCCCAGATATGCTACAAAGAACACGAGGTGACAATTGACTGGAAAGATACAGTTTCCAAGCAAAAGCTTCAGAAGATGCTCCCTTCCCTTTCCAGCCCTACCTGTAGAGGAGGCCTCCTGAGGCCATCGCGAGCCATAAAGAGAGAAGAGCACCTGCTGCCCTTGCTCCACTATAAGCTTGTTTTTCATGATCTCCTGCACCTTTCTAGGATGATGTGAAACATAAACGATCAAAAGTTCTCTTCGGCAAGACTGTTTGGAGGGCTTAACTCGGTGGCTATTGTGCATAAATGCAGTACTTTGCACAAAAATAGAGGCTGCTACTCTAGCTCTAGCAATATTCTATAAATGGATAGAATCTTCTAATTGCATCAGGGGGTGAAAGAGAGTAGGAAATTCTCCATCTTGGAGCAGCTTCAGCTTTAGGCTCCTAAAATAGAAGAGCCTGCTGTAGCCAAAATGTGAAACGCACATTCTGTTAGTGCAGTTGGTTTCAGAGAAACCAACTCTGCTTTATTTCAGACTAGCTTGTCTGAAGGATGTAAGAAGCCAAGGACCGAGTTCTAGAGGGGAGGTAAGCATCAAGTTCTCAAAAAGGAAAAGTAAGTTTTAGCTTTGACCTGATACCAACATTACAGTGTCTTCTAAATCATGAAATTACTGTCCAAAAATGATGACAGAAGGAAGCTTCTTTAGCTACTTAAAATTAGTTAGGCCGGGCGCGGTGGCTCATGCCTGTAATCCCAGCACTTTGGGAGGCTGAGGTGGGTGGATCATCTGAGGTCAGGAATTCGAAACTAGCCTGGCAAACATGGTGAAACCCCATTTCTACCAAAAATACAAATAACGAGCCAAGCATGGTGGTGGGCACCTGTAATCCCAGCTACTCGAGAGGCAGAGGCAGGAGAATCGCTTGAACCTAGGAAGTGGAGGTTTCAGCGAGCCGAGATCATGCCATTGCACTCCAGCTTGAGCAACAAAAGTAAAACTCCCTCTCAAAAAAAAATTAGTTCAAGTGAGTTTCCTTGACCATAGAAGGAAACATCCAAGTTTGAAAAAGAGTGGCAGATGGTACAATTTTATCCCAACTCCTGCTCCAATACTTTTTTCTCTTTATAGATCTTAGTTTTTTATTTTTATTTTTTTTACTAGAGATGGGGTCCCACTGTGTTGCTAAGACTTCACTTGAACTCCTGGGCTCAAGCGATCCTCTCGCCTCAGCTTCCAAAGGAGCTGAGAGGCAAGCAGTGTGCCCAGCAGATCTTAGTTTTTAATAGCAATACTAGTTTCCACTATGTAAGCGTAAATATAAAAAATACTGCCCATGATGATTGTAAGATGATCGTAGAATGAGTCCCAATTTCAGAGATGTTAAAATGTGGGGGAAAAAATGTCTCAGAATGAATGCAAAAGTGCAACCAGACTAAACTAAAAATATAAAAAGAAAAAAATGAATGAAGAAGGGCACTTAGACAATAATTTATTGTTTATTCCTAGTTGTTTTGCTTCAACTAATTTCTTTGCTTCTGTATCTACAATTTAGAGAGACTTTCCAGCCAGAAGCCACATACTGTCCTGATACCCAGGCAGGAACAAATCTTGATGGACAGGTTACTTATTTTTAAAAATTTGTTCATACTTATGACATCATCAACTGATAAGGATGATCAGGATTATTAGGTCTTACCTGGCATGAATAGGTTTTAATGGGTCGTGGAAATTTGGCCACGAGAAGATTGTGCCCACCCTCACCTTTTCACTGCTTGTACCTCCATGCTTGCTTTCTTCAGCTCTGCTGTCATTTGTAGTTTGTTTATCGTTTCCTGTGCTGCCCTGAAAAGCAATGAAGATCTGTTAATTTGCTTCTTAGGAACAAACAAACAAACAAACAAAAGAGGTGGGAGGGATTTGGCCAGAGTGATAAAACTAACATTTTCAGAGCATCTACAGATCTCTGGTCATTTTCTCGAAGGAACTCTTCAAAGGCCAGTGCATCATCTTGGAGCTTTTTCTCTGCTTTTTTTAGTTGCCGTTCCCTCATTGCTATGTCTTTTTCAAACTTTTTGATTGTGTTTCTTTTGGTTGACAAAGCATACTAGGGGCATTGAAGACAGAGGTGTAAAAACATGATTCCACATTTTTAGTAATTTCAACAGTCTTATACACAGCAAGTGAACATTTGTGTTAGAAATAATAGTATGCCTAAATCTTGGAGCAACGGACTTTATTTCTTGAAGGAGTTTTATTTTCGGGGATAATTAGAGGGGAGACTAATTTCCCTCTCTTACTTCTGTGAAGAGGTTCAGTGTTGTTCCAAAAGGGCTGTGCCGTACAAATAAAAAATAGCTGCATATTCCTCCAAAGAGCAGGTGCATCTGGTATTACCTACAGTGTATTACCCTCCAGTACTTTCTGGGAATTGGGAAACTGGGCTGTTTGCAGTCACAAAAGCTACCAGCTTCTCTGCCAATAGGAATACCATGGCAGAAAGCAGTTTCAACTCTGCCATGCCAGTGGTGCATTCCTGGGAGCCAGCCCAAGGGTACCATGTCTAATTGTAATCAAAGAGGCCTGTTTAGATCCCCAAACACAACTTTGACATCTGCCTTCTAGTTCCTTTTATTTTTGTAGTACAGAATATAAGAGTCCATGTGGTGATTTTTGTTTTGTTTTGTTTTTGAGACAAGGTCTCGCTCTGTCACCCAGGCTGGAGCGCAGTGGGGTGATCTTGGCTCACGGCAGCCTCAACCACCCAGGCTCAAGCAATCTTCCCACCTCAGCCTCTCAAGTAGCTGGGACTATATAGGTGCACACCACCATGCCCGGCTAATTTTTGTATTTTTAGTAGAGATGGTTTTTGCCATGTCGGCCAGGCTGGTCTCAAACTCCTGAGCTCAAGCAATCCACCTGCCTTGGCCTCCCAAAGTGCTGGGATTACAGGCGTGAGCTACCACACCCAGACCTATTTGGGTTTTTAATGCCATGCAGGAAAAAAAAAAATCATAAATAAGGCCACGTACATAATATAAATGAATTTAAAATATGGAAATGACATGATTTTAAAGAGATAACCACCAATAATTAGACCCTCCAAGTTTAAAACAAAAAATGCTTCATTCATTACTTTATTCCCCAAGTACTTGTTGAGTGCCTACTGTGTGCCAGGACTGTTTTAAGGGGTGTAAATAGAGTGATGAACCAAAGAAACATAAATGCTTGTATGGAGTGTCCATTCTAGAAGAGGAAGGAAGCTGATGAAAGCGGGATGGGGTGCTGTGGACAAGGGCAGGGGGTTGCTGTCATGTATAGAACAGCCAAGGAAAGTCTCCCTGATGTGGTGAGAATTAAACAGAGACTGGAAGGAAGTAGGAAACCAATCATAAGGATTTCTGAGGGAGGAATGGTCCTCCTATTAGGTTGGTGCAAAAGTAATTGCGGTTTTTGCCATTGAAATAGCAAAAACCACAACTGCTTTTGCATCAACCTAATATAAGGAAGAGCCTCCAGTGCATTGGCCTGGAGGCAAGAGAGTGATTGGTGTGTCCCAGGAACAGCAAGGAGGCCACCAAGGCTGGAGCAGAGTGAGCAAGAGAAAGGGTTTGAATCATAATCCCTAATACACAATACTGAATGCCATAATCCCAAATGTCAAAATCCCGAAAGATCAAAATTCTACATTCCCTGATGTCTAAAATCCTGAAAATCAAAATCATAGG